>NC_090746.1:29387781-29507781 GCF_036898095.1 Palaemon carinicauda | reverse complement strand
ATATATATATATATATATATATATATATATATATATATAATGTTCATGTTTATTATGATTATAGCTAAATATGAATTTATAGTTATATACTGTATAAATTTATATGTATATATGTACATTTATATATGGGGTATATACATATGAATACTATATATATATATATATATATATATATATATATATATATATATATATATATATATATATATATATAATCATCCTATCCGTTACTAGTCCACTGCAGAACAAAGGCCTCAGACATGTCCTTTCACTTGGCTCTTTTTATGGTGTTTCTGTGCCAATCTACACACAAACTTTCCGAGTTCGTCAATCCAGCGTCTTCTCTTGCTTTCCCTACTTCTTTTACAATCTTTATGAACTCCTTCTGTTATTCTGAATGTCCATCTACTCTCTGTTTTTCTTCTTATATATCCTGCTCATGTCCATATATTTTCCTTACATGTTAGAATATCATCCACTTTAGTTTGCTTCTCGTTTCCATGTTGCTCTTTTTCTGTCTCTTTATCTTGTTCCTGTCATCATTATTTCCATAGCTCTTTGAGCTGTAATTAGCTTATGGTCTAAGGTATTAGTAAGGCTCCAAAATTCTGATGCCATGATAATATGGGTAAGCCCATCTGATTAAATACTTTTCTTTTTGGAGAAAGTGCCATTTTACATTTCATAACTTTATTTCGTTTACAAAATGCTCTCCATCCTATGCTTATCCTTATTTTATATTTTGGTCTCATGTCCTGGGAAAAAACTTACCTGTCCATCCTAAAGAGGTATATTCATTCACAACCTCTAGTGCTTCATCCATAATACTATTGTTGTCCATGTATTTCCATTGAACATTATCTTAGTTTTGATCATATTCATTTTCAGTACTAAATATCTGCTTTCTCTATTCAAATCTTCTTTCATCTTTTGTAATTCCTAATTGATTTGAAGTTCTCTGGCATCCTGCAAGTCTGACCGTGTCTGCTGTCTCCATGCTGAACGGAGGTTGTTTGACAAACCTGTTCAGAGCTGAGAGGTCGATGACTGGTCTCCAGCCTCCAGACGCCTTCTTTACAAGAAAGAGTCGACTGAAGAAGCCTGGGGACCCGTCGACGACCTCTTGGAGAGCATCCTTCTTTAACATGGTCTCGACTTATGCCTGTAGGGCTAGCCCCTTTGCCGATCCCATGGCATAGGAGCTCAACGACACTGGATTCGCTGTCAGGGGAGGAAGAGATGTTATGAAGGGGACGCGATAAACTTGACTGATTACAGAAACCGTCCAGGAATCGGCCCCGAGTTGCTGCCACCTGATTGCGCAACTTTGTAGGCATCCCCCCACTGGTGGACATGCAGGGGGATTGCCATTCCTAGCGTTTGCGGCCTCGGCCGCTCCCCCTAGGATTCTTGCCTCCCCTGGAGGATTTCTTGCCTCTCCTGTCTTTGACAGGAAAGGGCTGCTGTTTGGACACCGTTGTCTTCGCTGCTGCTGCCAGTTTCGTCATCTTGGACTGGCAAGGTTGTTGTTGAGGTGCTGGAGGTTTGCAGGGCTTCGATCTGAAAGCCCTTTGGAAGAGAGAATCCTGATAGGATTTCCTCCACCTCTCAGCCGCCTATTCCACATCCTTGGGCTCAAACAGGCTCTTTCCCATAAGGGAAGAGTGTCTGAGCTTGCTGACTTCAACGGTCGAGACCTTCGAATGGAACCTCTCTACCACCGCATCACGTCGTTTCAAGATCGAATTGGCCCACAAGTTCGAGATTTGGTGGGCCAGAAACTCAATGGTGCGGGTGCCCGAGAGGAGGAAGGTCTCTAGGGCCTTCCTAGTGCTTTCCTTGGACAGCTCCTCAGATCGCAAAAGGATGCCCAGAGACCCCAACCAGACATACAGCCACAAAGTAGCCTGCATGGCACACTTCGCGACCTTCTCCTGGTTTAGGATCTCTGTTGCCAAGAAAGTCACTTGCCAGCTAGAGAGTCTATCAAGAGGAACTCCCTTGGTAAGCTCTTCCACATAGTGGTGCAACGGAAGAGCTAAACAAGACTCCTCCATGATCTCAAAATACCTCCTCTGGTGGACACGAGGAGGAGGGAGGAGCTTGTTGCCAGCAGTGGAACGGCTGGAGGAGGCGAGCTCGGAGAGCTGGCCCTCAACCTTATCTCTGGCACTCTTGACCCCTTGGGACCAGGGCAGAGCCGCACTGGCCTTAGTGGGTTTCTGAGTGCCAAAGACTCGGTCCAGGACCGTGTCCTTCCCCTTACGAGGGGGAATCTCCGGGTCTGGAAACTTGTTGAGACTCCTCATTAGAGTCAAGACCTGCCAGAAGGCATACTCTGACTCTAGCTGCTCTCCTCCTGGAGAATCGGCAGCGAAGTCTCCAGTCCCCAAAGGCTCTTCTTGGGGGGACACGTGGACGTTCTCCGCGGGTCTCGTTGGCTCTGGTTGAATCCTGGAAGAAGACTTCGGGATGGTCTTCGAGTCCTTCGATTCCCTCCTAGGAGGGATACAGGACTCCAGCAACGAAGTCTGAGGGCTCTTCTCCACCCCAACACGGGACAATTCTCCTGCTCGAGGTGGGGTTGCTCCCATTGGTGCGGTGGGAGAAAGCCTCACCTCGGAAGACTCCCCTGAGGACGGAAAAACCTCGTCCACAGGAGATGGAAAAAACGTCTGGGGGGGGGGAAGGAGCCTTCCTGACGGACTTCTTGGGAGCCAGCTTGACCCGAGGAGAAGTCACCACGATCTCTACTCCTCTCTTCCTCTTCAGAGGGGTCGGAGCTGCCCTTGGTTTGGGGCCCAAATCAGAGAAGGCAGGCTTAACAGCGTGGACGACAGCTCTGATAAGGGACTCAAACCATGGCTGCTTACTGACAGACGCAGTGTCAGAGACTCCCTCTGGAGGGAAGGGTATCGGGCGATCCTTTGGAGTAGAGACTACAACATGGCCTGCCTCGAAAGAAAGGGAAGAAGATGGGTGCCTGGACCTATCTGAAAATCTCCTACTCCTCCTGCGAGGGCGCTGGTTTGCGCTTGGGGGGGGTGAGCGTGAAGATGACCTAGCTGCTCTCGTTCCTGACGACTTGTTTGGTAGCTCACGTTGCGAAACCCGGTGGGAATGGCGCTTGGGCTCGCGCTGGCGCGAGAAAATAATCCCAGGACGTTCGCACGTCGGCGTGGGAGCGTGTGGGCACGCGGCGAGCGATGGCGCGCAAGGCTTTCAGGTGTGCGACTGCGTACAGGTGACGGTGTGCGTGAGCACATGGGCGCGTAGGTGAACTACGGCAAGCAGGCTCGTGGGCACGATTGCGTGCTGGGGAGTGATGGCGCACAGGAGATGGTGCGCGTGTGTGCGCAGGAGATCGATGGCGCGCAGGGGTGTCGTCTGGCAAAGACAGAGGGCGCGCAGAAGGACCAGCAAGCGTGGAAGCACAGGCGAGCGATGGCGCGCAGGTGCGCGTTGGCGAACAGGAGGAGAGTGCTGGCGAGCTGGAGATCGTGGGCGCGCGTGGTGCGTAACAGGATCAGGGCGTGCAGCTGTGCGCTGGCGAGTAGGAGATCGCTGGCGTGCAGGAGAGCGCTGGCGCGTTGTCCCTGGCATAGGATGTCTCTGGGTCGTTGTCTCAGGAACACCAGGAACAGCCGAGCGCTTGCGTGCAGGAGAGCGTGGGCGCAAAGGGGAAACCTGGCACTTAAGGGACTTCCCCACATTGTGAGCAAGCCCCTTTTGCCCCGAAGTGACCGGTGCCCGTTTGAAAATGGGGTGCGTGGGCGACCACAGCGTGTCAGCTGCCAGGAACGGTGAAGGAAGGTCAGCAGGTCTGGCAGGCGGAGGAGAACGCGAACGATCTGCAGAGAGGTCCAGTGATGCAGCTGCAATGGTCAAAGCACGGTGAGGAGGATCCTCTATGGGGGACTGCGAAGGCGAGGAGTCGAAAAGGCGCCTCTTAACTCCCTTGTGGGGAGGAAGGCAGGCCTCTACGGCGAAGAGGAAGACGAGCCTTGCGTTAGATACGTCCTCTGGGAGCATCAGGAACACCATCGGCAGTCCTCCGAAGAGGAGTTTCTGTTAGTGGGGAGAAACACGTGCAGGAGAGACCGTTGGACTTGACCCCTCCCTCGAAGGATGTTCGGAGGGGGGAACCAAGCCTTCAGCAACATCAGCACCCAAGGCAGAGGTTTGACCCAACTCGCCGGAAGCCTCTGCCACAACAACGTCGATGATAGACAGAGGGTCAACCTCCGCTATCACCGGCGACTGTTTGACAGCTGCTCCCAACTGGATAAGGTCAAACAGGGCTTCCCTGGAGGGCGATCCCTTAAGCCCCAAGGAAGCCCAAAGCTGCAATAAATCATCATTAGCAACATTAGATAAATCCTCCCCCAGAGGAGGAGGAGCAGCTGCCTCGCTATGGGAGGCAACTCCCTCTCCCGAACCCCGAGGTCGGTCAACAAAAGTACGGCCTATGCTACCACTCGACGGCCTCTCGGGAGAGACCGATCGAGTGGCAGCTTCGGAGGAAGTTCGGGCAACGAAAGAAGAGTCCTTGGAGATTTCCTTCTTCAAGGAGATCCTTGAAGGAGAAAGATCCCACTTGGACTTCTTCTTTCGGCGCCGGGAAAACCCCTCCCGCTGGGAGGTAGACCACTCTCTACACTCACAACAAACTATATCCTTATCACACCGTTGGCCCCTGCAGAACGGACACAAGGTGTGAGGATCCGTCTCGACCGCAGACATATAAGTCCCACAAGGGCGGTCAGGTAATCCGGGGCATTTCCGCATGATAAAGAGAGAGGCCAACTTCCCAACACACCACTGAAAGAAAAAGCAAAAAAGATTAAGGCTGTCAATATGCGAGGGTGAGAGCAGACACGTCTCTTCATCACCCGGGCCAGAAGCAAAGTGAACTAGTTCACCGGTGTGTGAGGGGGGAGGGTTAATGGCTTGTCATTTCAGCTACGCCGAAAGTAATACCCTATTTGAATAATGTTGTTTGTATTTCGGTTACGGAACAATTCTGATTTATTTGAATTGTCTTCTGGGTGATCAGAAACATCAACAGACAAAACATCACATTTATTTGATGTCTTAACTCTAATATTTCTTATGGAAGGGGGTGAGAGAGATGGAGGTCTCTCTCTTTTCCTATTTATAGGTGGTGAAGATCTACCAGGTTTTTGCACCTTCCCTACCACAGGTGCACCTGGTAACTTTGTTTCGGGTGGAACCTCCGTCAAATCAGGCAAGGACATGGCCTGAGAGAGGCTAGTACTATTGTTGGTAATGGGGGATGAAGTTTGTATAGAAGTGGGCAGTGTCCCAGTTTTAATACACAGTGGCAAAGCCTTGGAAGGCAATAGGCTTACCTTGTCACGTAAAACTTTCCTATCATTAGATGATGTATTTCTTTTCTTGAAATTACTGGCAGCACTATGTGGGTTCGATGTCTCCGGTGGTATATTTTCTCTTGATTTCAGTGCCTTTGCATAGCTGTTTGGTTTTTTCAGTAGAACCTGCCAGAACGCAAGTTTCGACCCCTGGAGCTTTTCCTCCTGATGGACTGGCAGCGAGGTCTCCCATCCCCGGAGGCTCCTCCTGAGGAGACTCGTAGACATGCCCCAAGGGTCCATCTGGATCCTGTTGGGTCCTTGCGGAAGACTGGGCCTTAGGATCCCTCCTAGAAGGGAAACAGGACCCCAGTGATGAAGGACGTAAGGCTTTCGCCCCCTCCGCACGAGAAGATTTCTCAGGAAGAAGCGGGGATTCTCCCTATGGAGTGATGGGGGAGAGGACCGGGTCTTCCGACCCTCCTGGGGATGGGTAATACTCATCCGCAGGGGAGGGGATAAGAAGTCTGAGGGGGGCTCATCGCCTGCGTAAGGACTCGCGAAGGGACAGGATAGTCCTTGGAGGAGATACTATGCCAGGGATTCCTCTCATCCTCTTCAGGGAGAAAGGAAGTTGCCACTGATTAGCGACCCCAGTCAGAAGGCCTCATCGCCTGCATGAGCGCTCTGACGAGGCGTCCCACCAGGGATGCCGACCGACCCTCGCGCTGACAGGGAGTCCCTCTGGAGGAAAGAGGATTGTTCGGTCCCCTGGAGGAGTTGACACATGAGGGTTCGCCCGTAGAGAATCTGCAATTAAGGGAGAAGAGGCATTTGACCTGTCCGGAAATCTCCCCCCCTCCGGAGAGGGCACTGCACTGCGCTGCGGGGGAGGGAAACGCGAAGGTGGCCTGACCGCCATAAGCCCTGATGTAATCAGGGCGCGATCGTGTCGGAGAACGGTGCGCCGATCACGCTGGTGATCGCGCGAAAAGCATAGATCTGGGTAGCACGTGAATAAAACCTACGTGACAGTATAACAGCGCCCGCATGCACGCGTACCCGCGTGAGCGTCGGCGTATCGGCGCCCGCGTGAACGATCCCCGCGCTTCCGCGCGTATAAACATCACTGGCGCTTGCACGTGAAAGATCGTGGGCGATAGCGTGGGAAACCATCCCACGAGCGAACGATCTCGGCGACAAAAGATCGTCGGTGCTTGCGCCGTCGGCGATTGCGTGTGGGAAACCATCCCACGCGTTGAAGAAATAACGATGAAGATCTTCGGCGCCTACGCGTGTACGAAGATCGTCGGCGCTAGCGCAAGAAAAAATCGTCGGCGCTAGCGCGAGAAAAGATCGTCGGCGCTAGCGCGAAATTAGATCGTCGGAGACAGTGAGCGGGAAACCATCGGCGCCCGCGCGCGTAAGATCTCCAACTATGTAAGACGATCTTCGGCGCTCCCGCGTATGCGAAGATTGTCAGCACTCGTGCGCGAGAAGATAGTCGGCAATCGCGCGCGGGAAACCTCGGTGCCCGCGCGCGGACGATCTACGAAGATCGTGTGCGGGAAACCGCGCGCGGACGATCCGTGATGACCGCGCGTGGGCAACCATCCCAACTGTGGACGAGCGGAAAAAACGCACGAGGACGAGCGAGAAACCGCGCGCGGATGATCCGCGATGATCGCGTGAGCCTCAGAGGTCGCGCGCGGGAAACCATCCCGTGCACAGAACGATCTTTGGCGCTTACGCGCACTATGAAAATCATCGGCGCTTGCGCGCCTAGCGCCAGATCCGAAGATCGCCGGCTTACGGCCGTCGCCGATCGCGTGCAGAAAACCGCGCGCGGTCAGCCTTGAAGATCACGTGCGGACGGCCTCGAAGATCGCGCGCGGGAAACTAACCCACGCGCGGGACGATCTTCGGCGCTTACACGCGTTATGAAGATCGTCGGTGCTTACGCCCCTAGCGCGTATCAGAAGATCGTCAGCTAACAATCTTTGACGATCGCGCGCGAAAGGGCCCCGAAGATCGCACGCGGGAAACCATCCCATGCGCTGGCGATCTTCAGTGCTTACACGTTAGCGCGTACCAGAAGATCATCGGCTAACGATCTTAGACGATCGCGTGCGGAAAAACCGCGGAAGGGCCTCGAAGATCGCGCGCGGACGATCTTCAGCACTTGCGCGCGAGTGAAGATCGTAGGCCCCAGTGCAACAGAAGATCGTCGGAGAGCGCGCAAGCGCACTTGGTTGAAGGATCGGCTAACTCGAAGATCAGGAACTGGGATGTGTCCCTAAAAGGGAGGGCATCCCCTGAAGAGGACCAGGAGGTCTGCTTCAGAGCCGACGATCAACTGAAGTACTGCTAAACACTCCTAGGAGTGGTCTCTGTGAGGGACCTTTCCCGCGAACGGGAGAGGTGTCCTTTGTAGAAGAGACTTAGAGACACCATAGGCTGAACCGCTGGTGAGCGCCTGTGCGCTATCTCAGGAACCACAACGAAGTGCGCAAATGCGCAGAGAACGTTGGTAGCAGCCTAATTGAATTACTGGAACAGGGTGTCTCTGGAAGGCAGTCTCAGGAACAGCAGCCGAGCGCTAGCGCGCAAGGGAACATTGGTGCGCAGGGGATACCTGGCACTTAAGGGACTTACACACGGTGTGAGATTGATTGATTGATTTAAAGTTTTCAGGCATCCTGACATTTACGGTGTGAGAAAGTCTTTCCTGCCCGGAAGGGATCGGAGCCCGTTGGATAACGGGGGCGTGGGCGCCCAAGGCGCGTCAGTAGTCGGGAACGGATACAGCAGGCAGTTGGTCCACTGAGGGCACGAGAGACCAAAGGTCTAACGTAGCCTGCGTAGCGAGGCCCCGAGGGGATTAGTTGCGAAACCCCGAAGGGTCAGCGCAACGATTAACCGAAGTTTCTCCGTCACTAATCACCGAAGTGTAGAAGTGACTAAAGTTACGAGAGCCCGAGGGAACTGCGTAACTAAAGCTCCGAGACCCCGAAGGGTCAGGGAAAAAGAGAAACCGAAGTTTCCCTGTCACTAAACACCGAAGTGCTAGTGACTGAACAGCAAGCTGTTGTCAACAGGAACAAACCTCCGAAGAGGACTCTCTATGAGTGGCCTCTCTCGTGAACGAGGGAGGTGAGCACTTCGTAGAAGAGACTGGTGATGGAGCCCCGAAGGCCCGTGAGATCAGCTGACGTAAACAGGAACAATCCTCCGAAGAGGAGTCTCTGTGAGTGTCCTCTCACGCGAATGGGAGGAGACACTTCGTAGAAGAGACAAAAAGAGCAATCCTCCGAAGAGAAGCCCTTAGTGCGGCCTCCCACGCGAACGAGAGAGGTCCAGACTGATCTTGCAGCTGCTCAGCCCCTTGAGCGTAGCTACAGAAGTGACCGCTCAGGCCCGAGAGCATAGTCGCTAGTACCATGGTCCAGCCTTGCAACCGCTCAGCCCCTTGAGCAAGTCACAAGGGCGGCCGCTCAACCCCAAGAGCATAACCGCCTAAGGACCAGGGAAAAGTAAAAAGGGAAGTTAACTAACTACCCTGGAGGTGAACCTCCTTATCGTTCTAGGATGCACTGAAGAGCTGGCAGTAGTCACGGGGGAACTTCTAAGAGAAGGGAACGCCCCTAACGATGGCCTCGAGAGACGGCGGACACAGCCGACTCCCCAGGCCTAAACAGGACAGCTCTGCTTCGAAGGCACACAACAGGCACGAAGAAACAGCCTCGTAAACTGGAAAATAAAAAAAAAATAATTATCTAACAGAAATTCCCCAGGGTGAAACTACAAAGAGAAACCCCGAGGGAAAGTAAAACATAAGAACGAAAGTAGGTATGCGCCCTCTTTCCTCCCCGGCATGCCCGGGTAAGGGGGGGGGACGAAAAAAAATTAACAAAAACCGAATTATAACATTATAATTATGCAACTGACTTTGAATGTTCCAAGGATCACCGACCCCCAAAGTGACGTGAGCCCTGAGCTGAAAAGCTAAAAATACAATTACAGTATATTCATAAAAATAATTGAGACAAATAAAACGAAATAGCAACTCGGCCTGAGAAGCTATCGTAGGCGTAGTACGGAGTAAGAGGTGAACGACCTCAAGAGAGAGGCCGTACTTCACTAAGGCAACCATGGTAGCCTAGGAGTGAACGGCCGTGATCAAGAAGAGAATCGTGGTGGCCTGGCTAAGCCGGCCATCACTCTCGTAGACGTACACAACACACACCGCACAACACCAAAAGCAAAGGAAACTTACTATTTTCTATACACAAAAATATATATAAACATCAATAATGTTTAAATATATTAAGTATAAGAAAAGGTAAGTTAAAAACACAAAACAATAATGGCCGTCAAGTGAGGATGGGAGCGGAGACATCCGATCGCCATCCGAGCCAAAAGTAAAGTGAACCTTTCACCGGTGTGTGTGAGGGGGAGGGGTAGCAGGCTACCCCTCCCTATCCCCCGCTAACTAGCGGAGAGGTAGTAAACCCTCGTTAAAATTTTTATGGCTCGTCATTCGGCTACGCCGAAGTAATTACCCCATGTAAATAGCGTGGTTTGTATTTCAGTTATGGAACAAATACGTTTTCTCTCTCTCTCTCCCTGTACAGTGACTTGGAACGAGAATAAAAAACTAGACCGCGAAGAACTACATTTTCTCTCTCTCTCCCTATACAGTGACCTGAGACGAGAATAAATATTTGGATCGAGAAGAACTACGTTTTTTTTTCTCTCTCTCTCTCTCTCTCTCTCTCTCTCTCTCTCTCTCTCTCTCTCTCTCTCTCTCTCTCTAAGTTACGAGAGTAATGGCTCAAGCCACTCACTCTCCGACAATAAAAGGCTATTTTACTAAAGAAAAATTAATTAATTGCAAAATAACATGTTCCTTTTATCTAGTACAACTTAAAAACTTCAGTTTGTAAGAAGAATGTACTATTAGTAAAAATCGATACAAAGTGAAAACGTAATATCGTGACGATAGAATGAAAACTGCATGGCATAAATAAACTAAACGCTAGTAAATCTTTGAAAACAGATCGAAGACTATCCAAAGAAAAATTTTCTAAAAAGACATCGTAAGAAAATCCAATCAAGCGAAAGCCATTAACCAAAAAACAAGTACTTCACCAAAGATGTGGCAAACTTGAAGGTTATGCGCAAGCATGAAATTCCAATGTTGTCGCTACAGCGGCAGAGATACTGAGGACTTGAAGAATGGTTCTAGTATCCTGGCAAGTGGTGGCGCTAGTAGTTCACCTAGCTACCCAATCTTTGATTGCCTGCGAATTTTGAATTTTCTGCCGGACGTCAGAGACGTTAGCTACTGTATACATACTGTATATCCACCGGCTAAGTTAAATGTTTAAAAGTGAATGTTTCTTGTATGTTACTTCATCTAAATTTGATTAAGATTAAGCCAATGCCTCTCAGTAGTCTCAAGTGGTATGGTTCCCATGTGAACTTATACACTTCTCCCACTAGGTTAAGTTAGAAGGCTATGGGGAAAGCTTTGTTAATATCAGTAGTAGTCCTGGTAGGGCTGGCATTGAGGTTTGCCTTTTGTAGGGTTTGTCCTCAGACTCGTCTCTGCATAATGCGGGCAGGGGGGTCGTTGCCTCAGAGTTACGTAGGCCTTCACCGGTTGACGACTTGCATGGTATCAGGAACGTCCCGACAGGAGGGACGAAGTTGAAAGCTACCTCAGTAGATTGATTGACTGACTGATCATGAGTTATCTGGCATCTAGATATCTAAGGTCATTGACGTCGATATTATTTGTTATAAATAAATAAATATTAATTTAGTTTAAAACAATAAAAGCCAAAATGACAAATTTGTAGATAATTTGTATTTTCCCTATCGACACAAACATTGGCTATTTAATTAGGGGTATTACTTTAGGCGAAGCTGAAATGAAGAGCCATTAAAATTTAGCGAGGGTTAACTACCCATACCACTAGTTAGCGGGGGTATCAGGGGTAGCTTGCAACCGCTCCCACTCACTCACCGGTGATTTAGCTCACTTTGCTTGGAGGTAGGACTTCAAGGGGGATAGGGTTGGTGGGTAAGTTTGTATAAATAGCTAAGGTTTGTATTGTTAGGAAAAATACAAATTATCTACAAATTTGTCATTTGTTCCATAATTGGAATAAAATCTACGCTATTTATTTAGGGGTGACTCACCCAATAGGAAGGTTGGACGTCCCTACAAATCTGGTTTTTGGCTTTACCCGGGGGCTCCTTATCTGAGTATGTTAGTGCTCAAAATAGGGAGTCCATGCGCCTCGCTAAAACCCTGCTACGCAAGGTCCGCGGCCTACGCAAGCTATGTCTTGAGATACCCATTATGAAGGGTGGACGTGCCTGCCAATCTGGTTTTTGGCTTTACCCGAGGGGCTCCTTATCCGAGTATGTTAAATGGTCAAAATAGGGAGTCCAGGCATCACGCTAAAACCTTGCTACGCAAGATCAGCGGCCTACACAAGCTGTGTGTTGAGATATTTAGAAATGTTACTGTCCAAGTAAAGTTATTCAGAGTATTTTGTAGAAAAAAAATGTATCCAAGACTTTCCCAATACCACCTCGCCAGATCTTGTCTTTTGAGCTTAATACTAGGTACATGAGGGAGCATGGTTTACCTATAGTGGTTTGAGGTCAGCTTATTCTGAGAACCCAAGATGCTGCTTTCCCCACGAGAGGGGAGGATGAAGAAAAAAATAAAGAGCCAATCAAACCTTTTCATTCACACAGACTAAAACCAGGTAACAGTTCCCTGCTACTTGTCCAATAAGGAGCTTGAGGTACTATACCAGCTGTTGTGCAGCCACCACAGGGCCGATAGAAAACGTATTGAGCCCTCTGTGGGTCACATCTTGCAGGTAGTGAGCTGTGAAAATAGTTTGTCATTTCCACTCCCAAGCCTGAAGAACCTGCATCATTGAGTAGTTCCTCTTAAATGTTAGGGACATAGCTACATCACTGACATCATGAGCTCTGGGGCGACGTGAAGGAGGAGGGTCTGGATTCAGCGCATGCATGATCTATGTTGCGAATCCATGCTGAGATGGTGTTCTTGGTGACCCTCCTCTTGATCCTTCCTGTGCTGACGAAGAGTGCATGCACACAAGGAAGGGCTGCAGCTGTTCTCTTAAGGTACAGCATCAAACTCCTCACTGGGCAGAGTAAAAGATGATCAGGGTCATCTGTTCCAGAACGTAAGACTCGAAATCCGGAATGAGTCAAATCGAGGATCCGTTACTCCCAGGTTCTGAGTCTTAGCAATAAACTCAGAGACGAAGCTGAACGTTACCTCTCCCCATCCCCTTGAATGGGCGATGTCGTATGAGAGACCACCGACTCGCTTGGCCGAAGCCAAAGCTAGCAGAAACACCGTCTTCCAAGTTAGGTGGCAATCTGTTGCCTGGCGTAATGGTTCATAGGGAGGTCTCTTTAGAGACCTGAGAACTCGAACCAAGTTCCATTGGGGAGGTCTCACTTCGGAATGAGGACAGGTAAGTTCATAACTCCGTATGAGTAAGGAAAGTTCTAGTGATGAAGAAATGTCCATTCCGTTCAGTCTAAAGGCGAGGCTTAAGGCTGAGCGATAGCCTTTTACCGCCGAGATCGACAGGCGCATTTCTTCATGCAAATACACGAGGAACTCCCCTACTGCTGGAATAGTGACATCGAGAGGAGAGATACCCCTTCCACGACACTAACCACGTAAGACCTTCTACTTTGCCTGATAGACTGCTGCTGATGACTTTTGCAGGTATCCAGACATCTTGTTTGCAACTTGTGAAAATCCTCTCTGAGAGAGGAGATGCTGGATAGTCTGCATGCGTGAAGTCGTAGCGAAGCTATGGCTCTGTGGAATATGTTGGCACGTGGATAGTCTGCAGGCGTGGAGTCGTAGCGAAGCTACGGCTCTGTGGAATATGTTGGCACATGGTTGTTTGAGTGGATCGTGTCGGGGAGGGAGTTCTCTTGGAGACTCTCTGTCAGGAGCTGCAGAAGGTCCAGAAACTATTCTGTATGGTGCCATATCAGAGCTATGAGGGTTATTGAGAGGTTGACCAATGTTCT
Source organism: Palaemon carinicauda (assembly GCF_036898095.1). Classification (NCBI taxonomy): domain Eukaryota; kingdom Metazoa; phylum Arthropoda; class Malacostraca; order Decapoda; family Palaemonidae; genus Palaemon; species Palaemon carinicauda. The sequence goes on along the minus strand of NC_090746.1, from coordinate 29,494,339 downwards.
GGCTCCTCATCAGACAAAATGGGGGAGGTGTAAATGTCGATGTTGTCCCACCGTTGTTGGAATGCATCTTGTCAGAGAGCCTTGGGGTCTGGGACTGGGGAGCAGTACAACAGGAGCCTGAAACTCAAGGCCGTTGTGAACAGATCCACTGTCGGAGAACCCCACAAAGTCAGGACTTTGTTGGCTACTAAATGATCCAAAGACACTCAGTATTCACTATCTGAGATGCTAAGCTCAGGTTGTCGGCGAGCACATTCCTCTTCCCCGGAATGAAGCGTGCTGATAGTGGTATCGAGTGAATCTCAGCCCATATCAGTATCTGTTGCTAAATGGGATAGGGGCTGCGAAAAAATACCTCCTTTCTTGTTGATGTAAGCCACTATTGTGGTGTTGTCGCTTATCACCACCACTGAGTGGCCTCCCAGAAACTGTTGGAACTGTTGAAAGGCCAGAAAGACAGCCTTCATCTTTATGTGATTTTTGTGTAGGTACTCTTCTGACTGACCAGAGGAATGAGGTCATGTGGTACAGCACGTGCCCCCCCCCCCCCCCCCCCCACCTTTCTTTTCTTTTTAAAGCGTCTGAGAACAGCATCAAATCTGGGGGGAGGACAAGAAGATTCACTCTCTTTCGTAGGTTCTTGTCTGCCACCCACCATTCGTGTTCCGTCTATTCCGCTGATCCCATGGGGATCCGAATGCCCAGGGAATCGAGAGTCTGATTCCACCAAGACTTGAGTTGTCACTGGAGGGATATCATCCTGAGGCGACCGTTAGGAACTAGACGGGCCAGCGATGAAAGGTGACCGATGAAAGGTGACCGAGGAAACGTAACCACGTCTGGGCTGGAAGTTCTTGCCTGAGAAAGGGTCTTACGACCTTTCTCAGCCTTGATATTCTGTCTTCTGATGAGACAGAATATCAAGGCTTTGTGTCAATTATCATGCCTAGGTATACCAGTCTCTGTGTAGGAAGCAAGGAGGCCTTCTCAAGGTTTACCATGATCCCCAGATCTTGGCAAATCCTCAGAAGTTTGTCTCGGTGTTGAAGAACATTTGACACTGAGACTGCTAGGATTAGCCAGTCGTCCAGGAAATGGAGTCGTCGCATGCCAATGCTGTGTACCTAAGATGACACTAGGGCAAACACTCTGGTGAAGACTTTGGTGCTGTGGAAAGACCGAAGTACAGCACCTTGAACTGGGATTTCCTATTGTCTAGGCAGAATCTTAAGTACTTCCTTGAAGACAGATGAATTGGGATCTGAAGTACGTGTCCTATAGGTCCAGTGTGCTCATGAAGTCCTGTGGTCTTACCACTAGTCTGACCGTGTCTGCCGTCTCCCTGCTGAACGGAGTTTGTTTGGCAAACTTGTTCAGAGCTGAGAGGTCGATGCCTTTTCCACAAGAAAAAGTCGACTGAAGAAGCCTGGAGACCCGTCGAGGACCTCCTGGAGAGCACCCTTCTTCAACGGGTTCTGGACTTCTGGTTAGGGGAAGGAGAGATGTTATGAATGGGAGGCGATACACTAGACCAGGGATGTCCAACCTTTTAATTTAATGGGCGTCATTGCAAACTTAAATATTTAACTGGGCTGCAAAACCCCAGAATATCTGAATACAGGTACATTTTAATGAAAAATTACAATATAAAACAAAACCATGTGAATACACTTTATTACAACTTTGTAAATATTGTAATGTTTATATTGTAATGTCCTACATAGAAAATAACCCATTAAATCCAATTAACCAATATTAATTCAATTAGACTTTTGACTTTCTTCTAGCCATAATGTTTCCAATATTTACATCTAAGGATGTATTCTTAATTCTAAGAATGTTTGCTAAAGGTCTGTCAGTCAACCTATTTCTTTCTGCAGTTTTAATATTTTCATGCTGGAAAAAACTGCTTGCAAGATTATGTACTTCCCCACATACGTAATAATTTTTTGGATAAATATATAATTTGATTGAATTCATTGAGAGAATGCAATTTCTAGTAATGAATGAATGATTTAAAGTTTTCAGGCATCCTGACATCTAAGGTCATTGACGCCGGTAACATTTAATTTATGTATACAAAAATAAAAAATGAGATAAAATAAAAAATTAAAGAGTATTCAATTAAAATCATAAAAATTGAATGTCATTAAAGTTAAATATTTTTCAGAAGACCTGCTTCTGAAAGAAATCTAAAAATGCCACTTGCATGGTAGGACACACCATTTCCAAGAATCTTGGCAAGGATGAACCTGCCACCCTCACCTAGAGCCTCAAACAAATATCTATTCCGCAAGTTGTTATAATTGGGGCATTCGGTCAACAAATGCCTTACTGTTAGAGGTACTAAACAGTTGTCACAATACGGTTGGTGTTGGCCCTTCAGCAGAAACTCATGTGTCAGCCGAGTGTGACCAATACGGAGACGACAAAGAGACGTCTCCCATTTTCGGGGCATCATATTATACCTCCAAGGAGATATAACATTTGTTACCTCTCGCATTTTATTCCCATCTAGGCTATCCCATTGCTGTTGCCATTTATTGCAAACCAATTTCTTGATGTCAGGTAAGAAATCATTACAGGCAATGGGATACCTTCTTGGCAGCAACTCGGATGCAGCATTCTTAGCCAGCAAATCTGCCTTCTCATTCCCACACACACCTACATGTGCTGGAACCCAACAAAAGTGAACTGTTATACCTCTCCGTCCAATAATAAAAAGCCATTCTAAAATCTTTAAAACTAGAGGGTTATTAGAATTAAAAACTTCTATAGCTTGAAGGACACTCCTTGCATCACTAAAAATTGTAAAATTACCCTCCTTCTCCAATGCTATTTTCTCAATAGCGGTTAATATGCCATACAGTTCCGCAGTAAATATGGAAGCGGTCAGAGGAAGTGCACCTCTACAATTAAAACTATTACTATGTACCCCAAATCCAATGCCAGCATCAGATTTGGAGCCATCAGTATAGATAAAAGTTGATCCTCTATGTTCTTTAACATGTTCATTAAAAAGAGACCTGGCTTCTAGGTCTGACATATTCTTCTTATCTCCTATAAAATATTTACAAAAAGATATCTCTGGTAACTTCCATGGAGGCGTTGATGATACCTTGAATGGAAGTACCTTACATCTGATTATATCCAGACTGTTTAATAATTGTTTCACCCGAAAGCCATAGGGTTGAGGAGATTTTGGGAGCATTTCAAAGTATGTTGGGTGCCTTACAAGGCTTGCAGTCTGGAAGGCTAAAGAATTAGGGAGTCTTTGCAATCTAAACCAATACCGAAGAATAGAAGACATCCGGTAAAGGTCTAGTGGTAACTCTCCAGCATCAACAAGGAGACCTGGGATAGGTGATGTTCTGAATGCTCCCGTGGACAATCTAATACCTGCATGATGTATTGAATCTAATATTTTCAACCGGCTTGGGGTGGCTGAAGAGTATACCTCACAACCATAACTAATTTTGGAAAAAATCAAGGCCTTGTATAATTTTAAAATAGTATTGCGGTCTGCCCCCCATGATGTATGGGACAATACCTTTAAAATATTCAGAGCTTCAACACATTTAGCTTTTAGCGCTTTTAGGTGAGAAACCCATGTAAGTCTACAGTCAAATATCAAACCTAAAAATTTGGTTTCCGATACACATGGGATCCGTTGACCTTTAATGTATATATCCGGGTCTGGATGTGCTCCCCGGATACGACAGAAATGTACGATAGTAGTTTTACTTGTCGAGAACTTAAATCCATTCATATCGGCCCACTGGATAATTTTGTCAATCGAGAGCTGTAGTTTTCTCTCAACCGTTGCCATTCTGGCTCCAGCAAATGATATGGAGAGATCATCCACAAATAATGTTGAGAGAACATCCTGGGGAATGGCTGAGGATATCCCATTAATTGCTAGTGCAAAAAGGGTTACACTCAGCACACTACCCTGAGGAACTCCTTCTTCCTGGCACTTACTCTCTGATAGAGCTTCCCCAACTCTCACTTGAAAAACTCTATGTGAAAGAAATGCCTGAATAAATAGTGGCAGCTCTCCTCTCAATCCGATTTCATGAATGGTTTAAGTATACCATATCTCCATGTGGTATCATATGCCTTTTCAAGGTCAAAAAATACTGTAACATGGTGCTGTTTGGAAGCAAAGGCTTCACAAATAGAAGACTCAAGTCGTATCAACACATCAGTCGTTGAGTGCATTTTTCGGAATCCACATTGAATCAGTGATAAAATACCTTTCTTTTCAAGGTACCATATCAGACTTGCATTGACCATCTTCTCCATGATTTTACATAAACAAGATGTCAATGCAATAGGACGATAGTTTGTTGCTAAAAACTTGTCTTTACCGGGTTTTAAAAAGGCTAAAATAATGGCTAGTTCCCAAACACTTGGGTAACTATGATCATGCCATATTCTATTAATAATGCTTAAAATAAATAGCTTTGTATTAAAATGTACATGTTTAATCATTGCATATGGAATTCCATCGGGTCCAGGGGCTGTATCGTTGCAATGAGCTAGTGCGGAATCAAATTCTCTTTCAGTGAAAGGAGAATTATAAGACTCTTCCCTTCTTGTTCCAAAATCTAAAATTTTCTTTTCTTCAACGCTCCTATACTGGTGACCAGGGGCTCCTACACACTTGCTGGATACATTTGAAAAATGACTAGCCAGGGCATTGCTAACATCATTTGCTTCAGTTACATACTGACCATTCACCTTCAACACTGGTGGTGGGTTGGGGGTGAATTTGCCAGCTATCTTTTTTACTTTCCTCCACACAGCAGATGGTGGTGTTCTACTGTTAATGGAGGAAACAAAAGACATCCATGACTGGCGCCTTGCTTCTTTCATGGCACGACGGAACTGTGCTCTACATTTCTTGTACATAATTAAATTCTCATCAGTTCGGAGTCTACGCAATCGTGTTAGAGATCTTCTTGTGGCTCTGTGGAGGGCAGTTAGTTCTGAAGACCACCACGGGACTGGTCGTCGTTTGAATAACCCTGTTGTTTTGGGAATTGAATTGACTCCTGCTGTATGGAGAGTTCCATTCAGTAAGTCTATGGCATCATCGATATTTTCAACCTGTTCAGCATCCCCCTCAATTTCACTTAGCTCACGAAACTTTTCCCAGTCCGCCTTGTCAAGATTCCATCGTGGCGATCTCTGTAAAGGTGGACCATTGTTGGTGTTTATAATGATTGGTGCATTATCACTAGTATGCCAATCATCTAATGTCCTCCAATCAAAATCAAGAAGACAGTTAGAGCTTGCAATTGAAAGGTCAATGCATGACAAGGTACCTGTCTGAACATGGAAGTGTGTGGGCTCTCCTGTATTAAGGAGTCCCACATCCTCATTCTCCACAATTGATGAGATAATATTGCCCCTTGTGTTTGCTAGGATATCACCCCATAAAGGATGTCTACCATTCATATCTCCCAGTAAGAGAAATGGTTGAGGGAGTTGTTGAATGACCTCTGCTAAGTCATCATATAAAATATCATTTGGAAGTAAGTACAGAGAGCAAATTGTATATTTTCTCCCTATATCAATTTGTACAACAACTGCCTGCAGGGTTGTACGTATAGACATAGGTATTTGGGGAACATCTCGACGAATGTATACAAGACTTCCGCCATGGCTCCCTGCTTGTTGATTATATGGTGTTCTATAGCTAACATACTCTCGAGGACTAGGAGTGTTAGAATCAAGCATACTTTCCTGTAGACATACAATTATGGGGGAATGCTCATGAATTAGGAGCTTTAGTTCTTCATATTTGGCCCTCAAACCCTGACAGTTCCATTGCAAAATGGAGGAGAAAACTATGGATTATTTCTGGAAGACATCTTGGATGAGGTCTTCCCATTAGCAGTTTTTAATCTAACATTATTACCTGTAGGTTTCTTCAGAGGTGGTCTTGTTATAATGGGTTTTATGATTGTGTTTTTCTTTGTATCCTTTTGATCTATTTGTTGAGGTGGATGGTGGACCTCAACTTGAATTTCTGATTTATTCAGTTTATCTTCTGGTCCATTAGAAACATCAACAGACAAAACATCAAATTTATTTGATGTCATAACCTTGACGTTTCTAATGGAGGGTGGAGAGAGAGATGGAGGTCTCTCTCTTTTCCTATTTATCAGTGGTGAGGATTTACCAGGTTTTTGCACCTTCCCTACCACAGGTGCACCTGGTAACTTTGTTTCGGATGGAACTTCCATCAAATCAGGCAAGGACATGGCCTGAGAGAGGTTAGTACTATTGTTGGTAATGGGGGATGAAGTTTGTATAAAAGTGGGCAGTGTTGCAGTTTTAATACACAGTGGTAAAGCCTTGGAAGGCAATATGCTTACCTTGTCACGTAAAACTCTACTATCATTAGATGATGTATTTCCTTTTTGGGAATTACTGGCAGCACTATGTGGGTTCGATGTCTCCTGTGGTATATTTTCTCTTGATTTCAGTGCATTTGCATAGCTGTTTGGTTTTTTCAGTAGTCTTTTGGCATGTCCTACACTTATGTGTTCTACACTGGATTTGTTGAGGGCTGCTTCTTCAAACTTATAAATCTCGCAGCTCCTGTCAGTGGATTTATGGTTTGAATTGCAATTCAAACAGCTGGGCTCAAGTGTACACTCTCCATGATAGGGACTGGCACAGATGCTACACATTTTTTCATTTTTACAAACTTTAGAAGGATGTCCAAATTTGAAACATTTGAAGCATTGTAAGGGCTTTTGTTTAAAAGGTCGAACTTTTATTCTTTCATTTTCAATATCGATGTGGAAAGGCACATCAGCATCCTGGAAAGTAAGGATAATCATTGACGTCACAGGAATCTTATGGACTTTCCACACAGTTAATGGGCACATGGCTAGTATTTCCTCTTCTGTAAATTTGTAAAGATCTTTATTGAAGACTATTCCCCTTCCGTAACTAAAGTTTAGGTGGGGTTTGACATCTAACATATCCTCCTCACTGTTTGTCGTAAGGTTAGACAGTATTACTGATTGCGTGAATGATTTAGCATGGATTAGGAAGCTATTTTTCCCAAAGCGAGATATATCACCTGGTGCAATGGTTCCTACCTTTTTCTGAATTAGTTTGCTAATTTTAAAATAATTCCCATTACTCCCTTTAGGCTCAGCAACAAGCCACATTGGTGGTTTTGGCTTTCTTTGGGGGAGCATAGTTAAATCGATATCTTTCTCAAACCAGTCAGCAGGTCTATATACATCCAAACTGTTTGGTATCTTATCACATAGGGCACCCATGACATTTAGGTTATTAATTTTGATATCATTGATGTTACATATTGCATTGAATGCTTCTTCATGATTATTATAAGTTATCCATGAATGCCATTTTTCATTTTCAAGTTTCATTCTAATTTCTTTTATCACTCCATAGCATCTAAATGCTTTATATATCATATCATAATCAGTATTTATTGGAATTTGGGTAACATGAAGGATTCTTAGTTTCCCTTTGTTATCCGACTTAATTGGTTTTGAAACATTAGTAGAGGGGTCCTTTTTTGTTCCTAAGTCGTCAACAGAATTTTCCTTAATTGAATTAGCAGAGGTCGTCAACAGTGCCGGGGGAGAGTCAGCGTATCTAGGGAATGGGGGTTCATTGCTTAAAGAATCCATTAGACGAGAGAGAGAGAGAAAAGGGTTACTTAGATGTACCTGCTCGAGAATGTTAGGCCATCACACGCCAGAAAGGAAATTTGCACTTTCCACTATCGGCACAATGAGAGTATACTTCCCAGATGGTCCACTCCATACCCTACCCGAAGGATAGCATCAAAACAGATATAGAGGCACAGGTGTAAGCTGAACCCGCCTGTTAGGACTGAGACCAAGAAATTATGGAATCATCCTCCCCATATCTGTAATGACGGGCTTCCGGCCAAAAGCCGAGAGTCCTACCCCAAGCATTGGATCCCCCTGGATTCCGAAGACCCAACACTTGAGAAAAGTTCCGCCAAAAAGGTCCAAACCATCTTCGGGATGGCTGAAATCATCCAATACTCTCACATATAGCTTTGAATGCAAACACCTCCCAACCGTGACACCTCCTCCCACTCATCAAAGCAGGCAGCAATATAGGATGTATGAACATCCACGCCGGGGCTACAATGGATGAGAAACATCCAAGCCATAGGAAAGAAAAAAAAAATAATAAATATATATGTACATAATATATACACATATAATGAGGGAAATTTTTCTCATTGAGTTTGGAAAGCAAGACGAAAGAAAGTTTATGAAATTAGGATAAGGTCGAAGTAATATTGAGAAAAAGAAAAAGGTGAAAGAGAGAAGTTTAGATTCAAACTGGGGGAGTAATTTCCCCAAGTTCGAGAGCCCTCTTGCCCGTCACCAAGTTTCAGCACGGGAGTGAAATGCTGTGCTGAAGCTCAATGACTTCATCAAGGCATTCTCTCATTAAGAGGGCAATTTCTAGTAAAATAAAGGAAGTGTGTGCTCTCTATGGAAAGTTTTTTAACCTTGCCGACCTTGCAGCTCAATCAGTTCAAGTTGGTACTCAACTGGTGCTTTATCATATTGAAATGAAAATGGATCATTAAATAATTTTAACCCAATTTCAATCTTTTGAAAATCAGAACATTTAACTGTAAACTCTCCAAGCAAATCTTCACACAATTTAATATATTTTTCATAGTTTACAGAAAACTTTTTCTCTCTTTCAGATATAGAGTACGAAAATGTACAATGATACCAACTTTTAGCTGTTCTATAAAAAGTTCTAATTTCTTTATAAAACTAGTTATCCGCTCAAACATAGAGGAACATAACTGGTACTTTCCTTGTAAATGCAAATTAAGTTCAGCTAATACTTCGGTGATGTCTACTAAGAAAGATAAATCATTCAACCATTCTTCATTTTCTAGAAAATCCACATTTTGCTTCCTTTTTTCCAAGAATACTTTTATTTAAGGCAACAATAATTGAAATAATTTTAAGGTTGCTGCTTTTCTGAGCCATCTATTATTTTATTATTTTATTTATTAAATATAAAGTATTTTAATTAAATTACATGAAACCTCTCTAGCTCACGACATGATAAATTTGCTAATTTTTTTTATTTTTTTTAATGAGTCGATAGTGGGCCGCAATGTGGCCCATGGGACGCAGGTTGGACATCCCTGCCCTAGACGAATCACAGAGATTATCCAGGGTTCGGCCCCGAATTGCTTCCACCTATCTGAGTAACCTTGTAGGCATCCCCCTATTGGTGGACAAGCAAGGGGGGGGGGGCCTATCCTAGTGTTTGAGGCCTTGGCCGCTCCCTCTAGGATATTTTCCTCATTTGGAGGAATTTGTGCCTTTCCTGCCCTGTTCGTTGTGGTCTTGGCTGGACAGGACTGCTGAGGAGCTGGTGGTTTATAGGGCTTGGATGTCAAAGCCCTATGGAAGAGGGAGTCCTCATGGGACTTCCTCCACCTCCCACCAGCATGTTCCATGTCCTAAGGCTCGAATAGATGGGCACCCTCTAGAGATGAATACCCGAGTCTAGTGATCTTGGCATATGGGACTTGTTGGTGGAATCTCTCAAACACTGCATCCCAACGTTTCAGGAGGTCATTGATGCCGGTAACATTTAATTTATGTATACAAAAATAAAAAATAAAATAAAATAAAAAATAAAAGTGTATTCAATTAAAATCATAAAAGTTGAATGTCATTAAAGTTAAATAGTTTTCAGAAGACCTGCTTCTGAAATAAATCTAAAAATGCCACTTGCATGGTAGGACACACCATTTCCAAGAATCTTGGCAAGAATGAACCTGCCACCCTCACCTCGAGCCTTAAACAAATATCTATTCCTTAAGTTGTTATAATTGGGGCATTCGGTCAACAAATGCCTTACTGTTAGAGGTACTAAACAGTCGTCACAATACGGTTGGTGTTGGCCCTTCAGCAGAAACTCGTGTGTCAACCGAGTGTGACCAATATGGAGACGACAAAGAGACGTCTCCCATTTTCGGGGCATCGTATACCTCCAAGGAGATATGTCCTTTGTTACTCTCGCATTTTATTGCCATCTAGGCTATCCCATTGCTGTTGCCATTTTTTGCAAACCAATTTCTTGATGTCAGGTAAGAAATCATTACAGGGAATGAGATACCTTCTTGGCAGCAACTCGGATGCAGCCTCCTTAGCCAGTGAATCTGCCTTCTCATTCCCAGACACACCTACATGTGCTGGAACCCAACAAAATTGAACTGTTATACCTCTCCGTCCAATAATAAAAAGCCATTCTAAAATCTTTAAAACTAGAGGGTTATTAGAATTAAAAACTTCTATAGCTTGAAGGACACTCCTTGCATCACTAAAAATTGTAAAATTACCCTCCTTCTCCAACGCTATTTTCTCAATAGCGGTTAATATGCCATACAGTTCGGCAGTAAATATGGAAGCGGTCAGAGGAAGTGCACCTCTACAATTAAAACCATTTTTATGTACTCCAAATCCAACACCAGCATCAGATTTGGAGCCATCAGTATAGATAAAAGTTGATCCTCTATGTTCATGTTCTTTAACATGTTCATTAAAAAGAGACCTGGCTTCTACGTCTGACATATTCTTCTTATCTCCAATAAAATATTTACAAAAAGATATCTCTGGTAACTTCCATGGAGGCGTTGATGATACCTTGAATGGAAGTACCTTATTTCTAATTATATCCAGACTATTTAATAATCGTTCCACCCGAAAGCCATAAGGTTGAGGAGATTTTGGGTGCAACTCATATGGTTGAGGAGATTTTGGGTGCAACTCAAAGTATGATGCGTGTCTTACAAGGCTTGCAGTCTGAAAGGCTAGAGAGTTAGGGAGTCTTTGCAATCTAAACCAACACCGAATAATGGAAGACATTCGGTAAAGGTCTAGAGGTAACTCTCCAGCATCAACAAGGAGACTTGGGATAGGCGAGGTTTTAAAAGCTCCAGTAGACAATCTAATACCTGCATGATGTATCGAGTCTAATATTTTTAACCGGCTTGGGGTGGCTGAAGAATATATTTCACAACCATAACTAATTTTGGAAAAAATCAAGGCCTTGTATAATTTTAAAATAGTATTGCAGTCTGCCCCCCATGATGTATGGGACAATACTTTTAAGATATTCAGAGCTTCAACACATTTAGCTTTTAACGCTTTTAAGTGAGAAACCCATGTAAGCCTACAATCAAATATCAAACCTAAAAATTTAGCTTCTCTTGCACATGGTATCCGTTGACCTTTAATGTATGTATCCGGGTCTGGATGTACTCCACGGATACGACAAAAAAGGACAATGGTAGTTTTACTTGTCGAGAACCTAAATCCATTCATGTCAGCCCACTGGATAATTTTATCAATAGCGAGTTGGATTTTTCTCTCAACCATTGCCATTCTAGTGCCAGCAAATGATATTGAGAGATCATCCACAAATAATGTTGAGAGAACATCCTGGGGAATGGCTGAGGATATCCCATTAATTGCTAGTGCAAAAAGGGTTACACTCAGCACACTACCCTTAGGAACTCCTTCTTCCTGACACTTACTCTCTGATAGAGTATCCCCCAACTCTCACTTGAAAAACTCTACGTGAAAGAAATGCCTGAATAAATAGTGGCAGCTCTCCTCTCAATCCGATTTCATGAATGGTTTCAAGTATACCATATCTCCATGTGGTATCATATGCCTTTTCAAGGTCAAAAAATACTGTAACATGGTGCTGTTTGGACGCAAACGCTTCACAAATAGAAGACTCAGATCGTATCAACACATCAGTCGTTGAGTGCATTTTTCGGAATCCACATTGAATCGATGATAAAATACCTTTCTTTTCAAGGTACCACATCAGCCTTGCATTGACCATCTTCTCCATGATTTTACATAAACAAGATGTCAATGCAATAGGACGATAGTTTGCTGCTAAAAACTTGTCTTTACCGGGTTTTAAAAAGGCTAAAATAATGGCTAGTTCCCAAACACTTGGGTAACTATGATCATGCCATATTCTATTAATAATGCTTAAAATAAATAGCTTTGTGTTAAAATGTACACGTTTAATCATTGCATATGGAATTCCATCGGGTCCAGGGGCTGTATCATTGCAATGAGCAAGTGCGGAATCAAATTCTCTTTCAGTGAAAGGAGAATCATACGACTCTTCCCTTCTTGTTGCAAAATTTAAAATTTTCTTTTCTTCAGTGCTCCTATACTGGTGACCAGGGGCTCCTTCACACTTGCTGGATACATTTGAAAAATGATTAGCCAGGGCATTGCTAACTTCATTTGCTTCAGTTACATACTGGCCATTCACCTTCAACACTGGTGGTGGGTTGGGGGTGAATTTGCCAGCTATCTTTTTTACTTTCCTCCACACAGAAGATGGTGGTGTTCTACTGTTAATGGAGGAAACAAAAGACATTCATGACTGGCGCCTTGCTTCTTTCATGGCACGACGGAACTGTGCTCTACATTTCTTATACATAATTAAATTCTCATCAGTTCTGCGTCTACGCAATCGTGTTAGAGATCTTCTTGTGGCTCTGTGGTGTGCAGTTAGTTCTGAAGACCACCACGGGACTGGTCGTCGTTTGAATAACCCTGTTGTTTTGGGAATTGAATTGACTCCTGCTGTATGAAGAGTTCTATTCAGTAGGTCTATGGCATCATCAATACTTTCAAACTGTTCTGCTCTCCCTTCGATTTCACTTAGCTCAGAAAATTTAACCCAGTCTGCCTTGTCTAGATTCCAACGTGGCGATCTTTGCAAAGGCGGACCCTTATTGGTGTTTATAATGATTGGTGCATGATCACTAGTATGCCAATCATCTAATGTCCTCCAATCAAAATCAAGAAGACAGTTAGAGCTTGCAACTGAAAGGTCTATGCATGACAAGGTACCTGTCTGAACATGGAAGTGTGTGAGCTCTCCTGTATTAAGGAGTCCCATATCCTCATTCTCCACAATTGATGAGATAATATTGCCCCTTGTGTTTGCTAAAATATCACCCCATAAAGGATGTCTACCATTCATATCTCCCAGTAAGAGAAATGGTTGAGGGAGTTGATGAATGACCTCTGCTAAATCATCATATAAAATATTATCATTTGGAGGCAAGTAGAGAGAGCATATGGTATATTTTCTTCCTATATCAATTTGTACAGCCACTGCCTGCAGTGTTGTACATATAGACATAGGTATTTGGGGAACATCTCGACGAACGTACATGAGACTTCCACCATGGCTCCCTGCTTGATGATTATATGGTGTTCTATAGCTAACATACTCTCGAGGACTAGGAGTGTTAGCATCAAGCATACTTTCCTGTAGACATACAATTATGGGGGAATGTTCATGAATTAGGAGCTTAAGTTCTTCAAATTTCGCCCGTAAACCCTGACAATTCCATTGCAAAATTGAGGAGAAAACTATGGATTATTTCGGGAAGACATCTTGGATGAGGTCTTCCCATTAGCAGTTTTTAATCTAACATTATTACCTGTAGGTTTCTTCAGAGATGGTCTTGTAATGTTGGGTTTTACGTTGGTGTTTTTCTTTGTATCTTTTTTATATATTTGTTGAGGGGGATGGTGGACCTCAACTTGAATTTCTGATTTATTTAAATTGTCTTCTGGTTGATCGCCAACATCAACAGACAAAACATCATATTTATTTGATGTCATAATTCTAGTATTTCTTATGGAAGGGGGTGAGAGAGATGGAGGTCCTTCTCTTTTACGATTAATAGGTTGCGAGTTACCAGGTTTTTGTACCTTCCCCACTACAGGTACACCTGATAACTTGGTGTCAGGTGGAATCTCCATTAAATCAGGCAAGGATATGGCCTGGGAGAGGTTAGTACTACCCTTTGTAATGGGGGACAAAGGTTTGATAGTGGTGGGCAATGTCTTTTTGTTGATAATCAATGATAAATCTTTAGGAGGAGATGTTCTCGTCTTATGCAGCACTTTATCAATAGATGGTGAATTCCTTTTTCGAGAACTACCTACAGTAGTAGGTGAGTGAGATGATTCCCGAGGAACTTTTTCTCCTGTTTTTAATGTCTTTGCATAAGTATTAGATTTATTTAATAATCTCTTGGCATGCCCCACGCTTACATGTTCAATAATTGATTTATTGAGGGCAGCCTCTTCTAACTTATAAAACTGGCAGCTCCTATCATTAGATTTATGATTAGAGATGCAGTTTAAGCACCTTGCCTCAAGTGTACAATCCCCATGGTAAATATTGGAGCAAGTATTACAAATTTTTTCATTATTGCAAACTTTAGAAGGATGTCCAAATTTAAAGCAATTATAACACTGCAGTGGCTTCTGCTTAAAAGGTTGAACTCTGATCCTTTCGTTTTCTATGTCTATGTGGAAAGGTACATCAGCATCCTGGAAAGTAAGAACAATCATTGATGTTCCAGTTACTTTATGTACTTTCCACACTGATAGAGGACACATAGCCAATATCTCCTCTTCGGTAAATTCATATACAGTAGATCCCTATTGAAAACCACTCCCCTTCCATAGCTAAAGTTTAGATGGGGTTTGATGTCCAATTTTACATCATCATTTACTGTCTTCAAATTGGACAATATTACAGACTGTGTGTATGACTTGGCTTTAATCGAGTAACTTTTCTTCCCGAATCGAGATATATCTCCAGGTGCGATCGTACCTACCTTCCTCTGAAGAAATTTGCATATCTTGAAATAATTTTCCGCACCTCCTACAGATTGAGCAAGAAGCCACATTGGTGGTTTTGGCTTTCTTTGGGATGGCATATCTGCCTCTATATCTTTATCAGCCCAGTCTGCTGGTCTGTAGACATCCAGATCTTTAGGTGCCCCATCGCAGAGAGCACCCTTAACACTCATATTACCTACTTTAATATCAACAATGTTACAGCTTGCATTAAATGCTTCCTCATGACAATTAAATGATAACCAAGATTCCCAATTATCATCTTGAAGTTTCATTCTAATTTCTTTTATTGATCCGTAACACTCAAATATTTTATGTAGCACATCATAATTAGCTTCTAAAGGGATTTGGGTAACATGCAGGACATTCAGTTTTCCTGTGTTGCCCAAATTACCCTTTTTCCGAATGTTTAAAGAACAGTCCTTTTTAGTTCCTACGTCGTCAACGGAGTTTTCTTTGAATGAATTGCCAGAGGTCGTCAACAGTGCCGGGAGTGAGTCAGCATATCCAGGGGAGGTGGGGTCATTGTCACAAGAATCCATCAGAATAAAGAAAAGAGAAGAGTGATTTTTTGAATAGTTTGATTTACCTGCTTGAGAACATTAAGGCATCACATGTTGGGAAGGAAATTTACACTCTCCACTACCGGCACAGTGAGAGTATACTTCCCAGATGGTCCACTCCATACCCTACCCGAAGGATAGCATCAAAACAGATATAGAGGCACAGGTGTAAGCTGAACCCGCCTGTTAGGACTGAGACCAAGAAACTATGGAATCATCCTCGCCATATCTGTAATGACGGGCTTCCGGCCAAAAGCCGAGAGTCCTACCCCAAGCATTGGATCCCCCTGGATTCCGAAGACTCTTTCTGCTCTCCTTCCGACGTTCGACTTGCAACGAAATCTCCTTCTTCCATCCCCAAAAGCCCTTCTCGGGATGGGTCGCGGACATCGCTCCAGTGACTGGCTGTCTCTGTAGACTTAGAAGTCCTTGAAGAGGACTTCGAAAGAGTTTTGGAGTCCTTGGATTCCTTCTGTGGAAGGTGGTAGGACTCCAGCATCAAAGACGAGATGTCGTGTCCCTCCTGCCTTCCATCCGTGGTGGAGAACTCTCCGCGCGAGGGGAAACTTTCTCTGACGGTGGAAGGGAGGAAGTCCTTTCCTCACGCGACTCCCTCGGTAGAGGTGAGATAGGAGAGCATACGGTGGAAGATGCAGGAGGCGCGGGCCTCGATGGTCTAACAGGAGTCAGCTTTACCGCTCGAGGAAGTGACCCCTTCCGAGACTACTCCCTTCCTCTTCAGGGAAGAAGCCGTGGTTCATTGCATAGGGTCTGCTGGAGCTGAAAGATGCTCCAAAAAATGGCCAGACAAAGCAGTATGAAGGCTTGCACCACTACTCTGATCATAACACTGAACTGCGGCTGCTGGCTAACTGACACTGTCAAGACAGATCCCCTAGGGGAAAAGGACCAAAGGTTCCCTGCAAGGAGTCTCCGCCGTAGGTGGGTCCACCTTAGAGGATGGCAGCTTTGGGATCCTGAACCTTTCTGTGGAGGCCCATTCCCCTTTCCCCGGCGGTCACGCTGAAAAGTGTTTGCAGGGAGGGGAATGAGGCGATGGTGACCTGTCAATCCAATGTTCTTTTGCCTAGAGAACCTGCTCATGACCACGGCACGAGTGCTCAGGTGAGTGCTGTCGCTTTGGGGAGTGCTGACAGATTGGCTAGCACTAGTGCATTAGCAAGTGCTAGATCTGCGAGTCAAGTGCGCAGCAGAGCGCTGGCGCACCGGAGAGCGTTGGCACACAATTAAGGCGCTATGCAGGGTGTTGCGCAGTTTCCCTAGAATGTGCAGGAGGGCACAGGAAAGCATTAGCATGCAGTGAGAAGCTGCGCAGAAGACCGCTGGCGCGCAGGAGATAGCTGAAGAGCAGCTACTGGAGAATGCAGGTGCGCAGGTTAGTGCTGGCGAGCTGAAGAGCGCCGGCAAGCCGGAGGTTGCTGAAGAGCTGGTGAAAGCTTCGGCACTTGAGAGCGCCGATACACAGTGGAGCACTGTCGCGCAGGAGAGCGCTGTGGTTTTTGTGAGAGCTGAAGAGCTCGAGCTGGAGAGCACAGTTGCTCTGGCGAGCGTAGGTTGGTTGGCGAGTGCTGGTGAGCGTAGGTTGGTTGGTAAGTGCCCTGGAACGGCGAGGCTGTGCTGGACAGCGCCGGAGATTGAGAGATTGCTGGGGCATTGGAGGGCGCCGAGGATGAGCAGGGGAATGCTATAGATTAAGCGAATGCTGAAGCATTGTAGAGCGCTAACAAGCTGGAGAACGCGGGCACTCTGGAAAGCGTGAAGGAGCAAGGTGGCGCTCACGAGACGATGGTGAGCGCTAGTGCACTGCAGGGCGCTGGTGCGCTGAAGAGCATTGGCGTGCAGCTGCATGTTTAGGTAGCGCCTCAGGAGACTGCACCAGAGACAGGAACGGCGACAGCAGGTCGGCTGGTAGGATGAGCAAGAACCGGTATGTACCCTTTGGAGAGCGAACATCCACCGATGGAGATCGAGAACGATCTACAAAAGAGTCCAGGACCAGTCCAAAGACTAGCAGCAGCATCGTCGAGAGAAGGTGCAGGAATGGGCGAAGGTCAAGGGCCAGGAGATGACTGGAGCGGAGACTCCTCTGCGGGGGACAGCTGCGATGACGAGGCTGTAGAGCTGAAGAGGCACCTTTTCACCGATGGTGAATAACGAAGTCTAAAGCGAAGCGGAGGGCGAGCTCTGTGACGGAGATGCCCTCTAGGAGCCGTTGGATCAGCAAGCTAACATGAGCAGCAACAGTCCTCCGAAGAGTCTCTATGAGAGAACTCCCCCGAGAGGAAGAAACACTCGCAAGAGAAACAGACGTAGGAAGAAGTTTCCCCTTCGAAGGATGATCAGGAACCGGGGAAACTAAGTCGGCAGCAACAGCTGAAGAGTTTGGGTGGGGGGGGGGGGGGTCAGGAGTGTCTGGAGAAACCACAGAATGTGTCTGACACCACTACGGCAATGAGCCCAAGAGCCCACGAAGGATGAGCTGCAGCAAGGAGGTCTTGGGATTTTTCCCCTGCGAGGTAACCTTCGAAGGAGAAATAGCCCGCTTAAACAATTTCCGTCGTCGCCCAAACCTCTACCACTGGGAGGCAGACCACTCCCGACACTCAATATGACAAATTCGTAGATAATTTGTATTTTTCCTAACTATACAAACCTTAGCTATTTACATGGGGTAATTACTTCGGCGTAGCTGAATGACGAGCTATAAGAATTTTAACGAGGGTTTACTACTCCACCGCTAGTTAGCCGGGGGGTAGGGAGGGGTAGCTCCCTCACACACACAGTGAGTGCTTCACTTTGCTTAGAGGTAGGATTTATCCCAGGGGACAGGGCTGGCGGGCAAATATGTGTAAATAGCTAAGGTTTGTATAGTTAGGAAAAATACAAATTATCTACGAATTTGTCATTTGTTCCGCAACTGAAATACAAACCACGCTATTTACATGGGGTGACTTAACCTTTAGGAAGGGTGGTAAGTCCCTGCCATACTGGATTTGGCTTGCCCGGGGACTCCATATTCGAGTGTCTACGTACTCAGACAATAGGGAATCCCTGCTCCTCGCTAGCAGCTGTGAAACTGCTGCGGCCTACGTAAGGTGTGTGCGAAGGTGTGAAAAGTGACTCGTCCCAGGAAGTTGACCTGGAGTTCCTCAGATAGAAATCTAGGCTAGGACTCTCCCAATACCACCTCGTCAGGGTATGGGGACATGACAGTATTACACTTAATACTAGGAACACAAGGAAGCATGGTTTACCTGCAATGGTTTGAGGTCAGCTGTGCAGAGAACCCAGGAGGCTGCTTTCTCCAAGGGAGGAGAGGATGAAGAAAAGAATAAGGGCCAGACATACCTTTTCATTCATGCAGACTAAAACCGGGTAATAATACCCTCAACCTTCTGCTACTTGTCCATTAAGGAGCCTGAAGTTTAGACCAGCTGTTGTGCAGCAACCACAGGGCCGATAGAAAACGTATCGAGCCTCCTGTGGGTCACGTCTTGCAGGTAGTGGGCTGTGAAGGTGGTCTGATGCTTCAACACCCCAGCTTGCAGGACCTGCGTCACTGAATGATGCTCCATGAAGGGAAGGGACGTAGCTACGCCCCTGACATCATGCGCTCTAGGGCGACGTGACGGAGAAGGGTCTGGATTCAAGGCCAGGTATATTACCTTGCGAATCCAGGCTGAGATGGTATTCCTGGTGACCCTTCTCTTCGTTTTCCCAGTGCTTACGAACAAGGCTTGAACCGAGGGACGAACTGCAGCTGTTCTCTTAAGATACAACCTCAGACTCCTTACTGGGCAAAGTAGGAGATGGTCTGGGTCATCTGTTACAGAACGGAGACTCGAAACCTGAAAAGAGTCGAACCGAGGGTCCGGCACTCCTGGGTTCTGAGTCTTGGAAACAAACTCAGGGACGAACCTGAACGTTACCTCCCCCCATCCCCTAGAATGGGCGATGTCGTATGAGAGACCCTGTAGTTCGCTGACTCGCTTGGCCGAGGCCAAAGTTAGCAGGAACACCGTCTTCCAAGTAAGGTGGCGATCTGAAGCCTGGCGTAGTGGTTGGTAGGGAGGTCTCTTTAGAGACCTGAGAACTCGAACCACGTTCCAAGGAGGGGGTCTCACTTCCGACTTAGGGCGGTTAAGTTCATAGCTTCGTATGAGAAGAGAAAGTTCCAGCGAGGAAGAAATGTCCATTCCTTTGAGCCTGAAGGCAAGACTTAAGGCTGAGAGATAGCCTTTCACAGCCGAGACTGAAAGGCACATTTCCTCCCGCAAATACACGAGGAACTCCGCTATTGCTGGAATAGTGGCATCGAGTGGAGAGATACCCCTTCCACGACACCAACCACAGAAAACTCGCCACTTCGCCTGGTAGACCCCTGCGGATGACTTGCGCAGGTATCCAGACATCCTGTTCGCAACTTGTTGCGAAAATACTCTCTCTTTGAGGAGATGCTGGATAGTCTCCAGGCGTGAAGTCGAAGTGAAGCTACGACTTTGTGGAAGATGTTGGCATGTGGTTGTTTGAGTAGCTCGTGACGTGGAGGGAGTTCCCTTGGAGGCTCCGTAAGGAGTTGTAGAAGGTCCGGGAACCATTCTGCGTGATGCCATAGTGGAGCTATGAGGGTCATTGACAGGTTGACCGATATTCTGGTCTCGTTGAGTACTCTCCTCATCAGACAAAACGGGGGAAAGGCGTACACATCGATGTTGTCCCACCGTTGTTGGAAGGTATCTTGCCAGAGAGCCTTGGGGTCCGGGACTGGGGAGCAGTACAGCGGGAGCTTGTAGTTCAGCGCTGTAGCGAACAGGTCCACAGTTGGGGAACCCCACAAAGTCAGGAATTTGTTGGCTACTTGAGGATCCAAACACCACTCGGTACTCACTATCTGTGTCGCTCTGCTCAGACTGTCGGCGAGCACATTCCTTTTGCCCGGAATGAAGCAAGAACATAGTGTGATCGAGTGGACTTCGGACTATCTCAGTGTCTCTACTGCAAGATGGGATAGCTGTTCTGAAAAGGTACCTCCCTGCTTGTTGACATAAGCCACCACTGTGGTGTTGTCGCTCATCACTACCACAGAGTGGCCCCCCAGGAACACGGCCTTCATTTCTAGCAGGTTTATGTGAAGCTACTTTTCTGATTCTGACCACAGGCCTGAGGTCCTGTGGTTCAGAACGTGGGCCCCCATCCTTTCTTTGATGCGTCCGAAAACAACATCAAGTGCGGGGGGAGGACGAGAAGATCCACTCCCTTTCGTAGGTTCTCGTCTGCCACTCACCACTGGAGATCCGTCTGTTCCGGTTGTCCCATAGGGATCAGGGTGTCCGGGGAATCGTGTCCTTTAATCCACCGCAACTTGAGTCGCCACTGGAGAGATCTCATTCTGAGGCGACTGTTGGGAACCAGACGGCCCAGGGAGGAGAGATGGCTGAGGAGACGTAACCACGTTTGGGCTGTAAGTTCTTCCCGTGTGAGGAAAGGTCGCCTCAGCCTTGCTATCCTGTTGTCTGATGGGAAGGGTTTGTGGAGATTGGTGTCAATGACCATGCCTAGGTATACCAGTCTCTGAGAGGGCTGCAGAGAGGACTTCTCGAGTTTACCATGATCCCTAAATTTTGGCAAAGTCCGAGAAGCTTGTCTCAGTGGCGAAGAAGGGTTGCCTTCGAGTCTGCCAGGATCAGCCAGTCGTCCAGATAACAGAGGAGACGGATGCCGATCCTGTGAGCCCATGATGAAATCAGGGTGAACACCTTGGTGAACACTTGGGGTGACGTGGAGAGACCGAAGCACAGCACCTTGAACTGGTAGATCTTGTCGTCTAGGCAAAATCTTAAGTACTTCCTTGAAGACGGGTGGACTGGGATCTGGAAGTACGCGTCCTTCAGGTCCAGTGTGCACATGAAGTCTTGTGGTCTCACTGCAAGCCTGACCGTGTCTGCCGTCTCCATACTGAACGGAGTCTGTTTGACAAACCCGTTCAGTGTCGAGAGGTCGATGACTGGTCTCCAGCCTCCAGACGCCTTTCTCACAAGAAAGAGTCGACTGTAGAAGCCTGGGGACCCGTCTACAACCTCTTGGAGAGCGTCCTTCTTCAACATGGTCTGGACTTCTGCCCGGAGGGCCTGTCCCTTTACCGATCCCATGGTAAGGGAGCTCAATGACACTGGATTCGCTGTCAGGGGAGGTAGACATGAGATGAACGGGACGCAATAACCCTGACCGATTACGGAAATCGTCCAGGTATCTGCCCCGAGTTGCTGCCACCTTGTCGCGCAACTTTGTAGGCATCCCCCCACTGGTGGACATGCAGGGGGACTGCCAACCCTAGCGTTTATGGCCTCGGCCGTTCCCCTCTAGGATTTTTACCTCCTCCCCTAGAGGACTTCTTGCCCCTTCTGCCCTTGGCAGGAAAGGGCTTAGACGACACCTGCTTCGCTGCCGTTGTCGTTGTCTTCCTAGTGTCCTTAGCTGGACGGGGTTGCTGAGCTTCTGGAGGTTTGTAAGGCCTCGATGTCAGGGCCTTGTGGATGAGGGAATCCTGATTGGACTTCCTCCACGTCCTTTGGCTCAAACAAGCTCTTACCGAGAACGGAAGAGTGTCTGAGCCTGCTAACATCAGAACTGGGGACCTTCTGGTGGAACCTCTCAGCCACTGCGTCCCGATTCTTGAGAATCGTGTTGGCCCACAAGCTCGAGGCTTGATGGGCCAGAAACTCGATGGTTCGCGCGCCTGAGAGTAAGAATGTCTCCAGTGCCTTCCTGGTATTTTCTTTGGACAGGTCCTCAGAACGTACCAGGATGCCCAGAGATCCCAGCCTGATGTCCAGCCACGAAGTTGCCTGCATGGCACACTTCGCAACTTTCTCCTGGCTTAGGATCTCAGTTGCAGAATAGGACACTTGCCGGTTGGAGTGTCTCTCAAGAGGGACTCCCCCAGTGAGTTCTTCCACCGAATGGTGTTCTGGAAGACTCAAACAAGTCTCCTCTATGATTTCAAAGTACCTCCTCTGATGTACTCGAGGAGGAGGGAGGAGCTTATTACCGGCATTGGATCTATTGGAGGAAGCAAGCTCAGAGAGCTGGCCCTCGACTTTGTATCTGGCACTCTTCATCCCCTGAGACCTGGGCAAAGCTGCACTGGCCCTAGAGGGCTTCTGGGTGCCGTAGATTCAGTCCAGGACCGTATCTTTCCCTTCACGAAGAGGAATCTCTGGGTCTGCAATCCCATTGAGGTTCCTCATGAGGGTCAGAACTTGCCAGAACGCATGTTCCGACTCCTGGTGCTCTCCTGACGGACTGGCAGTGAAGTCTCCCGTCCGCAAAGGCTCATCCTGGGGAGACTAGCAGACGTTCTACAAAGGTCTATCTGGTTCCTGTCGGGTCCTTGCGGAAGACTTGGGAACAGTCTTCGAGTCCTTCGGCTCCCTTCTAGGAGGGATGCAGGACTCCAGCAATGAAGGAAGTAAGGCCTTCGCCACCTCTATACGAGGAGACTTCTCAGGAAGCGGCGGAGTTTCCCCCATTAGTGCGATGGGGAAACAGACCGGATCTTCCGGCTCTCCTGAGGAAGGGTAATACTCATCCGCAGAGGAGGGAGAGAAAGTCTGAGGTGGGGTAGGAGCCTTACGTAAGGACTTGCGAGGAGACAGGAGAGTCCTTGGAGAAGTTACCACGTCTGGGACTCCTCTCTTCCTCTTCAGGGAGGAGGAAGTTGCCACTGATTTGTGACCCAAGTCAGAAAGCACAGGCTTCATTGCCCATATAAGCGCTCTGACAATAGTACCAAACCAGGGCTGCTGGCTGACAGTCGCGCAGTCAGATACTCCCTCTGGAGGGAAGGGGATCTTTCGATCCCTTGGAGGAGTCGACACATGAGGGTTCGCCTGTTGAGAATCTGCAATGAAGGAAGAAGAAAGGTCCTTAGACCTGTCCGGAAACGTCCCCTCCTCCGGCGAGCGCGCTGTTCTGCGCTTGCGGGGAGGGGAGCGCGATGATGACCTGTCCGCCTGTACCCCTGATGTAACTCGGGCGTGATCGCGTTGGCGATCGTTGCGCCGATCACGCTGGTGATCGCATGAAAAGCCCTGTTCTGGATCGCGCGTAAATGAATCATGCGCAGCAGGATATTCGTGCTCGCACGCACGCGCGTGGGCGTGGGCGTGCGAGGTTGAGGGCGTGCGAGGTTGAGGGCGCGGGCGCGTGGGCGGGCAGGGGAGGGGGGGGCTGGGGGTGCGCGTAGGAGATGGCGAGGGCGTGTGGCGCACAGGAGCTATCTTATGAGGCGGGGAAGAAGGCTGGATGTGAGGGAGCGCAGTGGACTGATGGGCTACTGATGAGCGCAAGTGCGCGGTAGCATGCTGGCACGTGTCTGTCACGACCGGGCGTGGGCGTGATTGCGCACCCTGGTGATAGCGCGAGGGCGAGTTCGCGCGTTGGCGCGCCGACGAGAGGTGCGCAGGTTGTGCAGTTGCCTTAGGCGACCGTGAGATAGCCGGGCGAGCAGCATGCGCAGGTGCCTTAGGCAAACGTGAGATCGCCGGGCGCGCATGACGCGCATCAGGATGTGGGCGCACAGGTGTGCGCTGTTGCGATGGGCGCGCAGCAGGAACTGACCGTGTAGGTGTGCGCTGTTGGGTTGGAACTGGGCACGCAGCTGGAACCTCGCGCGCTACTGGAACATTGTGCGCAGTTTTTATATTGCGCGCAGTTAGCAGAGAGTCCAGGGGAACCCGTGAGCGTCCGTGCGCTATCTTGGGAACCTCCAGGACTGCACGCTGGTGCGTTGGCGAGCGCGTTTGCACTATAACAGGAACAGCGCGAGGTTGGCGCGTATCACCCTTAGTAATATAAGTGTGTTGGGGTCTAGAGACACCTGTGAGCGCCTGTGCGCTAACTTAGGTGCCTCTTGGACCGCGTGTTTATCAGGAACTGCCGGGCGCGTGTGCGCAGGTGGGCGCAGGAGCGCTATTTCAGGAACTGCTGATGGGCGCGGGAGCGCCGAAGGTTGTGGGCGCAGAGGGGAACCCTGGCGTGTAACTGGAACATTTGCGCGCATGCGCGCAGGTGAGCACTGTGGCGCTAAATCAGGATCAGCGGTAACAGCAGAAGGGCGCGCAGGTATAACCTGGCGCGCAAGGTTTTGATGCGCAGTTTTGCGCTCATTACCCTTTTGCCCCGAAGGGACCGGTGCCTGCGCAATGACAGGTTTAGATGGCACGTAGCGCGCATCCTCCTTGAAAGGAGATGGCAGGACAGCATGTCTGGAGGGTGACTAGATACAAAGTCCCGAAGGACAACCATCCTCCGACGGGGATCGCGAACGATCCCTCGAGAGGTCTAAGGTGGTAGCTGGCAGGAATGGTGATCGGCGAGTTGTCTCCTCCGCAGAGGACTGCGAGGATGACGAGCCGAAGAGGCGCCTCCTAACTCTCTTGTGAGGAGAAGGAAGGCCTCTACGGCGAAAGGGAGGACGAGCCTTCCGCCTTATACGCCCACGAGGGGCCGTTGGATCAGAACTCCGACCTTCGTAGGGCCTCCGCAGAGGAGTCTCTGTTAGTGAACTCCCGGGGGGGGGGGGGGAATCACCGGCATTAGAGACCGTAGGACTTAGTTCCTCCCTCGAAGGATGTTCGGAGGGGGAACCTAAGCCTTCAGCTACCTCAGCAACAACAGGCACAGGAGTTTGAGCAGAACCACTTGATGCCTCCGTTACAACAACGTCAACGACCGACAGAGGATCTATCCCTGCTGTCGTCGGCGATTGTTTAACAGCCGCACCCAGTTTGATCATGTCAAACAGGGCTTCCCTGGAGGGCGAACCCTGAAGCCCCAAGGAAGCCCAGAACTGTAATAAATCATTATTATTAACAGACAAATCAATATTTAAGTCCTCCTCTGGGGGAGGAGGGGCAGCTGCCTCGCTATGGGAGGCAACTACCTCTCCCGCATCCCGGGATCGGTCAACAGCAATACAGTCTACGCTACCACTCACCGGCCTCTCGGAAGAGACCGCTCGAGTGGGAGCTTCGGAGGAGGAAAGGGCTACGGAAGAAGAAGTCTTGGAATTTTCTCTCTTCAAAGTAACCTCCGAAGGAGAAATATCCCTTTTAGCCTTCTTCTTGCGTCGCCGGGCAAACCTCTCCCACTGGGAGGTAGACCACTCCCTGCACTCGATACATACGTTAGTCCTATCACACCGTTGGCCCCTACACTGAGGGCATAAGGAGTGAGGATCGGTGTCCAAGGCCGACATAAAGGTACCACAAGGGCGGCCGGCTTGTCCAGGGAACGTACGCATGATGAAAGAATAGAAGCCAACTTCAAACACACACTGAAAGAAAAAGCAAAACAGATTATGGCAGTCAAAAACTGAGGAGAACGCAGACAGGTCTGTCGTCTCTCCGAGCCAAAAGTAAAATGGAGCACTCACTGTGTGTGTGAGGGGGGGAGGGGTAGCAAGCTACCCCTCCCTACCCCCCCGCTAACTAGCGGTGGGGTAGTAAACCCTCGTTAAAATTCTTATGGCTCGTCATTCAGCTAGCCGAAGTAATTACCCCATGTAAATAGCGTGGTTTGTATTTCAGTTACGGAACAAACACTGATTACCACTATCACACCGTTGACCTCTGCAGGCGGGACAAAGGGTGTGGCGATCGGTTTCCACAGCTGACACGAAGGTTCCACAGGGCCAGTCATTGAGTCCAGGGCAGGCGCCCATGGTTGCAGAAGTCAACACATACACTAACACAAGGAGAATGCACTAAAGAATTAATGGCAGTCCAATTATAACAGTGAAGGATGAGGAACGGCAACGACCGTACACCATCCGAGCCATTGAGCCAAAAGCAAAGGGGGCTAAGTCACCGGTGTGTGAGTGGGAGCAGTAGCAAGCTAGCCCCCTATCCCCGCTAACTAGCGGTATGGGTAGTTAACCCTATCTAAATTTTAATGGCTAGTCATTTCAGCTTCGCCGAAAGTAATACCCCTAAATAAATAGCGTAGGTTTGTACAGTATCCCAGTTCTGGAGCAAACATCCTTATAACAGTTAGATAGCTTTCAGAAGACCTGCTCCTGAAATAAATTTAAAAATACCACTATTATTGTACATCACATAATGTCTGAAAATGTTGGCAAGGATGAACTTGCTATCCTCACCTTGAGCCTCAAACAGATGTGTACTCCTTACAGTACTAAAAGTGGGACATTCAATCAACAAAAGTCTCACTGTCAAGGGTATCAAACAGTCGTCGTAATATGGTTGGTGTTGGCCATTTAGCAGAAACTTGTGTGTCAACCGATTGTGACCAATGCGGAGACGACAAAGAGATGTCTGCAACTCTGGGGGCATCATGTTATACCTCCAAGAAGATATGACATTTGTTATTTCTCTCATTTTATTGCCATCTAGACTATCGCAGTGATGTTGCCAATTATTATAAAACAATTTCTTGATGGTAGGTAGGAAATCATTACAGGGAATGGGATACCTTTTTGGTAGCAACTCAGATGCAGCAATCTTCGCCACTAAATCTGCCTTTCTTTTTTAACACACTAAAATCATTGGGGATGTTGTTTTTTTTTCAATTTTATATCATTACTGTTCTTTTTTATCGTAAATTTATTGCTCTTGACTCAGGTGAGTCTGAAATTTAGTGGGGGGGGGGAATTTGTCACAATAATTAAGTATGAAATTAAATTAATGTTATGAAAAGCCATTAGGAAGCAGGTCACAAGGTTGGCGACCTGCGACTCCATCGGATACTACCGTGGGATACGTCTAGGGTAAATGAGTTTACACCCTTGGCTGACACCATAAATATGACAAATTTGGGGATAATTTGTATTTTTTCCTAACTAATACAAACCTGTAGCTATTTATGTGGAATTACTTCTAGCGTAGCTGGAAGGCAGCCATTAGATTTTAAGTGCAAGGTTTAAACCCTACCTAACCACTAACAGTGTGTAGGTAGGGGTAACTTGGGGCTATTCAGCCACCTATATCTACTCACAGTTCAATGAAAGTCGCTTTTTTTTTTTTTGCTTACAGGCAGGACTAACTGGGGAAAAGGTGATGACGGGGCCAATTTATATAAATAAATTAGCTACAAGTTTGTATTAGTTAGGGAATATTACAAATTATCTCAGAATCTGTTATTTGTTCCCATACTAACAAACCTTCCGCTATTTATGCGGATGACTAACTCTTAGGAGGGTGGTAGGTTTGACTACTGGCTTAGTTATTGACCTGGGTTTTCCTAGTACAGTAGGCCCCCGCCATACGACATTAATCCGTTCTGGAGTTGGTATCGTATGGTGAAAATGTCGTATGGCGGGCAATAGAATAGCTAATGCGTGCAAAACCCCAGGTAAAAACATTGAAAATTAGCATGTAAGAAAATAGTATAGTAAGCACTGTACTACAGTATACTTATATATAATATACATGTAGGCCTACTGTGCAGTACATGTATATAATTAAAAAACATTACAGGTATAAATAAAAATTATATACTGTACTGTAAAGGAAAAATTAAATTTTATTTACCTTTGGAGTGACGTGACTTGAGCTGGTAGTGGGTGGAGGCAGAGGGGGGAGGAGACGGTAGATATAAAAACGTATCAATGCTAATTATGTTACGTACACTTAATGATAAATTTATTCTTACTATTACTGTAAACACTAAAAATTAAAAATGCTTTTTTTTTCATTATTTTTGTCTTTTGAAATTTTTTTTATGAATTTTATTTTTTTAGAACTTAAAAAATTACTCTTTTTTAGCTTTTTTTAATAGAATCACTTATATCATCTTTGCTTTCTGACACTTCTCTTTTTGAGATAAATCTATCCAAAGAAGCCTGTTTCTGACAATTCCTCAACATATTTCTAAAATGACTCATACACTTGTCATTAACACTCTCCATAAGATGACCTGTTCAAACAAAGCATTAACATGTTCTTTACATAAATTCTCTTTCTCTCTCTTCTTCTTCACTGTTAGTGTTAGAGACGTCTATTAATTTTTTCTGAGAGAGAGAGAGAGAGAGAGAGAGAGAGAGAGAGAGAGAGAGAGAGAGAGAGAGAGAGAGAGAGAGAGAGAGAGAGAGAGAGATTAAACCAAAATGTGTTGTGTACATATAATATTCAACAGCGTCAACGAGTTGAAAGACAAATGTAACTAAAAAAGCAATATCAGCGAATCTGAATTCCTTTATTAACTAAAACAAATACAGTATACAATACAGTATATACAAATACACATGTGTGCGTATGCACAAACACACACACACACAGGTGTAGGAATTCCTATGCAGGAGGAGACACGATCGGCGAGGAGGTAGAGATGGTAACTGCTATAACGTACCGTAACTTACACTACGGAAACTTTAATCTAACTTGGCTTATTTTTTTTTTATTTTTATATTTCATATAGTTTCCGGGGTTCGTGTTTCACCGCCACATTGGCGAACACAAACTCTCTACAGGCTCTCCGGGCCTTGATGAAGCTATACTGTATAAGTCCTTCATCACGGTACCAAGATGGGTCTTCGCGAGAACCATGTAGAAATCCGGGACCCTGATGTCCCCGGCCATTACTTCAAGTTGGAATTGAAGGGATAGGGAGGCAGCTAGCCTCTCCTTGGTGTCCTGTTCCCGACAGATTAGGTGGTCGTTCAGCTTAGGGAGATCTTCGTTGAACTGACGGCCCGCGACGTCAGGTTCCAGTTTCCCAACCGTAAATGTAAGCTGGATGTCCTTCCAGCTTTTATCATTGGGGGAAAGGGCGAGGGAGAGAGGCCTACACTCCTCCAGTGTAGGACAGGGTTTTCCCTCCTCCAACGCCTTCATGACAGCATTGAAGGCCTTTTCCACGAAAGGAAAGGTCATGGTAGGGGGAGCAAGAAAGGATGAATGCTTCTTGCTTAGTGCCGGCATCTTAGAATTGGTGAAGCCTCGGGTCTTGAGGCAATCTGCCAGCATAGCCTGTGCCTTTGAGTGCTCGAACACGATCACTTCTTTGGGTTCGGTCTCCTCCTTAGAGGCCGGATCGGACCTGAGTCGGACGTAACAGTCCGGATATGCCTCGAAGCTGGGGAAGAACTCTACTTCTTCGAGGGCGACGGCACCTAACTTGTCGTTTATGAAGATCCTGCCAGTTGTAACTGGCATATGCTCAGCGTACCTCCAAGGGTTTGACACTGAGCAGGGAGGAAGTTCCTTGACCGAGATCTTTTTCGGTTGCTTCTAGCCCACAAAGAGACATTTGATGTCCTCTTGACCCTTACGGAACCTCTCGTCCATGAGTGCCGCCAGAACCTGGCTGGTATCCTCGGTGGTTGGCAGCGCAGGAAGCGAAGCAGTAGAAGTGGAGGGCACTGGCTCCTCGACCACGGTAAGAGTCACAGGAGGTGCCTGGGCAAGCTCGCCCTCCGAATCAGGGAACTCCACCTGATCCTCTTCTTCCTCCACATCCTCACTCATGAGGGTTCTCTCGGTGTTGTCGGACACGTTCGACATCTTTTCAACTTCGTCTATGTGACACATTCGGAGACCAGCCGAAACGTCAGGTTCAACCACCAGTTGAACGCAGGGGATCTCATCCCTAGTGATTACGAGTCAGCCGTAGCTTTGGGAAAGAGAAGAGCCCTCATCTTCTCATTGGGGAGATAAGGCCCTGTGGCGTTTTTCTGGAAACCGCGCACCCACTTGCGCAGTTTCTCTCGAAACATTGTCCCTGCCCTCCGCGGATGGAGGGTTGTCAAGCGCCTCATCAAGAAGGCTTTTGCAGATAGCACAGGTCTGCGGGTCCCAATACTTGAGATTCCCCTTCGTAGCACAGGCGGCGTGGGTCCGGCACGCCCGATGCCCATAGAAGTCAGGGCGACGAACTCCGCAGAAAGATCTCTCACACTTCACGTACTCCTCCTGTAAAAGAAAGAGACAATGAGTACATAGAAGTCATTGTAATATGACTTATAGTAATCTTAAATTAAGTAATAACTTAGAAATTATAAGATTCATTTATCTAAGCTCAAGATAGGTGAGCTAGAAAAGAAGTAGGAAGACACATACTTGTGCATCCTGCCCAGCCAATTGCCGTGACTATGCCCCATAATTAATTCCATAGGACCTATAGGGTTCTAGGGAAGGGGAGAGCATCCTGTAGGATGAGCCAAGCTTAGGCTTCCTCTTAGGAATTAATTATAGAGAGGTGTAGACATGAAATCATTCAGTTCATATAGGGAAAGAAGGGGGGAAAATAGGATAAAACCCCCTTTTAAAAGGATTGGCCCCAGCAAGAGAATGCACTAGGAAGCACAGAATATGCTGGAAATGTTTTACTATACAACCGAGTACAATAGTCGTCGTTCTAAGGTATGAAATACCAGAGAAGGACTGGCTAGTCCACCCGGCTGCACGATAGTGACTGCCGGCACGGGGCCGGCAGGCGGGGAGGGGTGATTGTCCACTGTAAGCCAAGGTTAGGAGCGCCAGCAGACTGACGGCACGCCGGAGGCCCCTCCGGCAAGGTGAACCCGTCAAAGGCCACAAACTAAGTGGCAGGGAGACAGGACGGCAGCCTCCGACAGCCGGCCTTGGTAGACCTAAGCTGACAACATTTGATGAGGCAGGAAGGTTACCAGAGATGTCGGCGGCTAGCGCCGGCAAGCGGAGGCGGCAGTGGACCGGCACCAGATAGAGAGAGGAAAAGGTAAGGAGGGAAGGTAATGAAGGGTAATATCCAATACCCAAAATAACCTTCCTCCGCAAGGGGTGTTCTCATGATAGGCTATTTCCTTCCTTTTCTTCAGGGGGATGGAAAGGCGGTGTGACTGAAGATTCCAATGGATTCCTAACCATTGAAACTTCTGAGCTGGAGACAGGCGAGACTTCTTGGTGTTTATCTTGAAACCCAGAAGTTCCAGGAATTGGGTCACCTTTCTGCAGGCTCGCGAACATTCTTCTAACGATGTCGACCAGACCAGCCAATCGTCGAGGTGAGAAATCACTTGGACGCCTTGGAGGTGTAGTTGGTGGACAATTGTGTCTGCCAGCTTCGTGAAGATTCTTGGAGCCACGTTGAGCCCGAAGGGCATGTCCCTGAAGGCGTAGATTCTTCTTTGGAGCCTGAATCCTAGGTAGGAGGAAGCTTGGTGGTTCATTGGGATGTGCCAATAGGCATCTGCCAGGTCTATTGAGACCGTGTAGGCCTTGTGAGGCAGTAGGGCTCTTATATGTTGAAGAGTCAGCATCTTGAATTTGTTGTTCACAATGAACTTGTTGAGAGGGGACAAGTCGAGAATGACTCTGAGCTTGTCCGAGTCCTTCTTGGGAACACAAAACAGTCTTCCCTGGAACCTGGTGGACTTTACCCTCTTGATCACCTTCTTGTTCAAGAGTTCTAGGACATATTCATCTAGGATGGGGGTTGATGGCTGGAAGAATTGATGGAAGGTTGGAGGTGATTGTGTCCAGCTCCAACCTAGTCCCTTCTTGATGATGCTGTGTGCCCAAGGATCGAAGGTCCAGTGATCCTGAAAGTGGCGGAGTCTTCCTCTCACCGGAAGCACTTCATTGCTTCTGGTTTCCCGAGGGTTTGCCACCTCGGCCGCTTGCTCCCCTTCCTCCTCTGCCTCTGGAAGGATGACGAGAGGAGTCTCTGCCAGAGTCTACTTCTGGGACGAAAGGTAGTTGACTGGCGTTCGTAGGCAGGGGTGAGGACCGGTGATTGGGACACCACCGGTTGGGGAACCAACTGAAAGGTCTGTTGTGGCTGAGCCACTATCTGGGGAGTAGCGGGAGCCGGAAACTGTCGTTTGGGTTGACATTGCTGGGATCTAGGCTTAGACGATTTCCTCTTAGGCTGTGGGCCTTCATCCTGAGAGGACTTCCTTTTATGTGACATGCCCCACTTGTTGAGAAGGTTCCGATTCTCAGTGGCGGCCTTGTCCACGATCTCCTTCACCAAAGCAGTTGGAAAGAGATGCTTGCCCCAGATGTTGGAGGAGATTAGTTTCCGAGGTTCGTGTTTCACCACCGCATTGGCGAACACGAATTCTCTACAGGCTCTCCGGGCCTTGATGAAGCTATAGAAGTCCTTCATCACAGTACCAAGATGGGTCTTCGCGAGAACCATGTAGAAATCCGGGACCCTGATGTCCCCAGCCATTACTTCAAGTTGGACTTGAAGGGATAGGGAGGCAGCTAGCCTCTCTTTGGTGTCCTGTTCCCGACAGATTAGGTGGTTGTTCAGCTTAGGGAGATCTTCGTTGAACTGACGGCCCGCGACGTCAGGTTCCAGTTTCCCAACCGTAAATGTAAGCTGGATGTCCTTCCAGCTTTTATCGTCGGGGGGGGGGGGGAGAGAGGCCTACACTCCTCCAGTGTAGGACAGGGTTTTCCCTCCTCCAACGCCTTCATGACAGCATTAAAGGCCTTTTCCACGAAAGGAAAGGTCATGGTAGGGGGAGCTGGAAAGGATGGATGCTTCTTGTTTAGTGCCGGCATCTTAGAATTGGTGAAGCCTCGGGTCTTGAGGCAATCTGCCAGCATAGCCTGTGCCTTTGAGTGCTCGAACACGATCACTTATTTGGGTTCGGTCTCCTCCTTAGAGGCCGGATCGGACCTGAGTCGGACGTAACAGTCCGGATATGCCTCGAAGCTGGGGAAGAACTCTACTTCTTCGAGGGCGACGGCACCTAACTTGTCGTTTATGAAGATCCTGCCAGTTGTAACTGGCATATGCTCAGCGTACCTCCAAGGGTTTGACACTGAGCAGGGAGGAAGTTCCTTGACCGAGATCTTTTTCGGTTGCTTCTAGCCCACAAAGAGACATTTGAGGTCCTCTTGGCCCTTACGGAACCTCTCGTCCATGAGTGCCGCCAGAACCTGGCTGGTATCCTCGGCGGTTGGCAGCGCAGGAAGCAAAGCAGTAGAAGTGAGGGCACTGGCTCCTCGACCACGGTAAGAGTCACAGGAGGTGCCTGGGCAAGCTCGCCCTTCGAATCAGGGAACTCCACCTGATCCTCTTCTTCCTCCACATCCTCACTCATGAGGGTTCTCTCGGTGTTGTCGGACACGTCCGACATCTTTTCAACTTCGTCTGTGACACATTCGGAGACCAGCCGAAACGTCAGGTTCAACCACCAGTTGAACGCAGGGGATCTCATCCCTAGTGATTACGAGTCAGCTGTAGCTTTGGGAAAGAGAAGAGCCCTCATCTTCTCATTGGGGAGATAAGGCCCTGTGGCGTTTTTCTGGAAACCGCGCACCCACTTGCGCAGTTTCTCTCGAACATTGTCCCTGGCCTCCGCGGACGGAGGGTTGTCAAGCGCCTCATCAAAAAGGCTTTTGCAGATAGCACAAGTCTGCGGGTCCCAATACTTGAGATTCCCCTTCGTAGCACAGGCGGCGTGGGTCCGGCACGCCCGATGCCCATAGAAGTCAGAGCGACGAACTCCGCAGAAGGAGCTCTCACACTTCACGTACTCCTCCTGTAAAAGAAAGAGACAATGAGTACATAGAAGTCATTGTAATATGACTTATAGTAATCTTAAATTAAGTAATAACTTAGAAATTATAAGATTCATTTATCTAAGCTCAAGATAGGTGAGCTAGAAAAGAAGTAGGAAGACACATACTTGTGCATCCTGCCCAGCCAATTGCCGTGACTATGCCCCACAATTAATTCCATAGGACCTATAGGGTTCTAGGGGAGGGGAGAGCATCCTGTAGGATGAGCCAAGCTTAGGCTTCCTCTTAGGAATTAATTATAGAGAGGTGTAGACATGAAATCATTCAGTTCATATAGGGAAAGAAGGTGGGAAAATAGGATAAACCCCCCTTTTACAAGGATTGGCCCCGGCAAGAGACTACACAAGGAAGCACAGAATATGCTGGAAATGTTTTACTATACAACCGAGTACAATAGTCGTCGTTCTAAGGTATGAAATACCAGAGAAGGACTGGCTAGTCCACCCGGCTGCACGATAGTGACTGCCGGCACGGGGGGAGGGGTGATTGTCCACTGTAAGCCGAGGTTAGGAGCGCCGGCAGACTGAAGGCACGCCGGAGGCCCTTCCGGCAAGGTGAACCCGTCAAAGGCCACAAACTAAGTGGCAGGGAGACAGGAATACACTTGAGAATGGCGATCTCCGGCAGGACGGCGGCCTCCGGCAGCTGGCAGGACGGCGGCCTCCGGCAGCCGGCAGGACGTCAGCCTCCGGCAGTCGGCCTTGGTAGACCTAAGCTGACAACATTCAATGAGGCAGGAAGGTTACCAGAGAAGTCGGCGGCTAGCGCCGGCAAACGGAGGCGGCAGTGGACCGGCACCAGATAGAGAGAGGAAAAGGTAAGGAGGGAAAGTAAGGAAGGGTAATACCTAATGCCCAAACTAACCTTCCTCCTGAAAGGGTGTTCTCATGATAGGAGGGGATACGCCAATCATCCGGCGGCAGGGAGCCGGCAGCCGGCTATAATGCCTGTGGTAACCCAAGGTAGGATCAGAGAACACTCAAAGAGGGAGGTCTTCCGCCGGCAGGCCGACCGCCGGCACTACCCCATAGTTCAACTAGGTAGGGAAGTGTAGCAGAGCGGACCACCTAGCAGAAGAGCATAGTCAATCCCACAACTAGCCGCAAGTGAGGAGTTGTAGGACAGCGGACATGAGTGTGATGGCAAGCCAACACAAAGGGACAGAGTGGGGAGGGGGTGAGGGTCCTGGGAGGGAGCAGAAGGGGTGGTGACACACCCTACGCTCCCAAGAGAGAGGGGGATCTGTTCGGGTGCTAGCCTACCTAGGGAGAAGAGAATGCTCTCCAACCTAGGGAAGGTTAGCTCAGATCAGGTACAGCAGTAGTGTACTGTCCTGAACTATAATAAAACAGAATCCACCCAAGCCTAACCTAGGCCAGGAGAACCCTTCTCCTAGGCTAGGGAGGGCGAGAGTAGGACAAATCGCTAGGCTGCCGGGAGGAAGGGACGTGTCCCAACCAAGTGCAGTCTAGGGGGAAAGGCAGAGCCCTTCCACCTTCAACCTCAGTCGATACCATAAGGAGAAAAAGTTTTCCTAAGGTGGACTGGGATGAACAACAGTCACTCTGGGGTTCTGACCCAACTCACGCCATGAACAATGGCGAGGAGAAGGAAAGAACGACCCCAGCCTAACCTACCCGAATGCAATTCGAGGTAAGAGGGCTAGGATATAGCAAGGCTACCCAGAGGGAGAGGGTTACTTGTAAGGTAACAGGGGAGATGAGGAAGCATACAAGGGCCCCAACGTTAGGTTAGGGGAGTGTCAATGGGTAGACCACGCACGATCCCTTGAATGGTCCCTAGAAGGAGAAAAAACATGTGCAACACTGAATCTTGTATGTATAAATGCCTATATCTTCATTTCATAATTTTCAAAACACTAGGAACACTTATTATATCATGCAGTAAGTACAGTAAACATGAACACTACGCATTGAGCCTAGGGTAGGCTAGTAGGCTAGCATGGGGATCGGCTAACTAAGTTCGCCGAGAATACTATCGGCATACACTAATATAACTAATTCCTAGCAATGAAGACTAAATAACTAATAATAATAAATTAGTTACGAGACCGGGAGCTGTGCGGTGCGAACAGTGGCGTCATAACATGACGCCTCCGGTCAGGGCACAGCTCCGCCACAAAACACAAGATTTAAGGCAAAATAGTCGTTACTTTACGGCCAGAGCTTATTTATACAATACAAAAACATGGTACTCAACTTTCCCAAAAAAGGCGAGGCCGAAGGTTGCGACATGGCGAAAAAATGTATCACTGGGAAAAAACTAAACAACGTACATCGCTACAAAGGTTGGAATGAAGAAGACGGACGTGACGTCATTCATGATGGCAGACAGCTATGGCTGCCGTTTGTTTAAGTCGCGAGGTACCGTAACAGTAATGTAGGAGGATAACTTTGCTACGGCTCCTCAGTTATCTCGCCACCTTTTCCCCCTCAGCGTAAACGCTATGTGGGGTGCAGATAGCCATGTGGTGTCAATGCATACGTCCCCTGTTGATATACGATATTCTAAAGGGAAACCTTTAGGGTACTCGCGACAGAAGTTAGAATTCTGTGAAACCTTTGGTTTAATTCTCTGGGAAGCTACTAAAGGAACCTTCCATCAGGACGTCATGGCTTGAGCCCAAAAAACGGATTTTGAGCGAAGCGAAAAATCTATTTTTGGGTGAGATGGCCATGTCGTCGTGATGGAAGTTCCTATAAGTAGCTTCCTAAGGGATATTTGTACTACAGTCATATTCCCAGAGAATTTTACCTTTATGTATCCAGAATTCTAACTCCTGGCGCAAATATCCTTAAATTTCTCTCAAGGATATCGCATAATATCAAAAGACGTATTCTTGACACGTCATATAGCAATCTGCACCCCTAATGGCGTTAACGCTTCGAGGGGAAATTGGCAGAATGGAAGGGGAGCCGTATCAAGGTTACCCTAGTTCTCATACTATTGAGTATCACAACAGCGCCATATCCAATATGGCGAACATTCCTTGTAGCATTGAGCATGGTGCTACAGATACAGTACTTCATAAGGGATACTGTGAAGGTCTTTTCTTTTCAGAAAAGAAGGGTGGGTCCATCAGGACGACATGGCTATCTCACCCAAAAATAGATTTTTCGCTTCGCTCAAAATCCGTTTTTTGGGCTCAAGCCATGTCATCCTGATGGAAGCATACCAGAGCATTAATGTATCTGTGGATTTTCATCAGTGCCTTAACCTTGGGACAACATTTCTATGGTCATTTGGACCAATTGAGACAAATGACGTTACCGTTATCCGTCATCATCACTAATCATAAGCAATGTTAGTGCTTCCTCCCCCCTATAGGGAAGAGACATTCTAGACAGTAGAAAAGGGGCCTCAAGGTTAGCATATATTGTAGGAACAAACATAAGTATACAGTACACTAAATATACAAACAGTCTCATAGTTTGTATATATTGCCAAATCAATATCAGTGTCTCTTACTGTATATCTATTGTTTGCGAGCATACAACTATATGAAGAATACAGTACTTACTTTAGTAAGTCAAAGAACTCGGGCATTTTACACATGCAATTGTCGGGCGAATTAGGACGCAATACATTCTAATGGACATATATTCTTAATAAATGACTAAATGAATTAACCAGTAAAACGAATGTAGCATAACGGAATTATACACGTAACGTATACAGAAATTATATTTCTTTCTTGAAAGGGAAAGAAATGATGAGTGCCACTCAGATTGAAGAAAATTTTTATAATAAAACTTCTCTTCGAATATTCTGTACCGGTTACATTCTATCAACACTGTGTACTACGTACACACGGCACTAGTGCTATCTGTATAATTCCACACCTGGGATTTTGAACAGAGATAGTGTCACCATGGAAACACTCATATAAAGGAGGTCACACAAAATATGATGACCCCTTCTCCCTTTAATTGACAGTCCCAGTCAATTAGCTGTTCATCGCAGACTTAGACAGCAGGTTTAAAAATTCTATCCGCCGCCACCACATAATGCTTCAGTCCATGGACCTGCTTAGCATAGTGTTTGTAGAACACTCTGGATGATTCCCATCCAGAATATGAGCGAATACGTTCGAGGTCCCTATTAATTTAATTAACTGTCTATGACAGTAATTAGTGGGCAGGTTTTAATATGCTACCTGCTGCCACTACAGAGTGCTTTAATTCATGGACCTGTTTCGTATAGTGTTTGTAAAACACTCTGGATGATTTCCATCCGGTGAATGAATGAAGACGCTCAAAGTCCATATACTGAAAGAAGTTCAGTGATGAAGCAATTTTTCTCGGATCATGACCTGTGGGAGTACTGTCAGGATCTGCTCTACGAATAAAGTAGGTGAGCTTCGCCCTCTGTTGTTTTAGGGACAAGTTTGATCCAGAGGTCTCTACTTTAAAGAGCTGTCCTCCTCTGAAGTCTGAAGTTCTACAAAGATAGACCTTTAGACACTCTACCGGACATAGGGAGACATCCTTCTTCAGAGGGCAGATTCTCCAGGGACCCCACCTCTTAGTGGGTAGCTCATTCTTAGCAAGAAAGGTTGGATCAGGGAAGATTCAGTTCTCCCACTTCTGTGAACTGAATGTGGCCCTCATCTCTAGATAGGGCCACTATTTCACTTACTCTAGCCCCTGAGGCTATGGCAAACAGAAAAATAACTTTTAGAGTTAGATCCTTAAGGGAACAATCTTCATAGATGAGGCATAATGTAGGACCTTATCCAAAGACCTTGAAATGGGCTTTGGTGGTGGTGCAGGCCTAAACCTTGCACTTGCCTTCGGAATCTTATTAAAGATTTCATTCGATAGATCTACTTGAAAGGCATATAGAAGAGGTCTAGTCAAGGCTGATTTGCACGTAATTATCGTGTTGGCCGCCAGGCCTTGATTATGAAGGTGGACAAAGAAGGACAGACAGAAGTTCATCGAAATTTCTTTCGGTCCTTTTGCTTTAACAAAAGCAACCCACTTTTTCCAAGAAGACTCATATTGTCTTCTCGTTGACTTAGTTTTGTATTCTAAGAATTCTATATTGCCTTCTGAGATCCCAAATCTTTTCCTAATCGCTAGGGCAAGGAAATCATGAAATGAAGGGTTCGGGTTCTCCGTGATAAATCGAAGGCAATCAGCTTCTGAACCCTCTGATATAGTCTTGGGTTCAGAACTAGGGCCAGCCTCAGCTTCAGTTCCTTCACTAAAGAGGACAGATTGCTCTTGGGCTACTTGGGAGCCAATAGTGCTACTCCCCCTTGGAAGGATCTCAGCATGTTGAGGACCTTCAGCAGGCGATTGGATGGGATGAATCAGGATATCTGAGTCCATCCCTTCTATACCAGCGACATGTCTGTTAATTCCACTAGAGGATCCTCGTATGGGGCTACATCTCGAGGTAGTATCTTGAAGACGCTCGTGATGAAGAGGTCGATTTGCAGTTTTGGGACTCGATCCCATCTGGGAGGGAATAGGTCTGCGTCCGTGGACCATTCCAACTCTATCGGCTTGAGCCGAAATAGAGCATAAACTGTCACATTATGGATTGGTTGTATATGAACTGCTGACAGGTGCCATTCCTTTGGGTAAGGGATGGTTAACGTCACCTATACTGTATGAGACATTTTCTAGTATTGTAGATTGTGACGTCTCATTATCGCTTCGATGTCCCAGATCAGTCGAAGGAAGTCTGATCTACGTGGAGAGAGCTTCCCCACTCATGACAAGACCAACATGGTCTTGGGACTTTCGGACTTTAACCTTTGTTAGGGAAGCAATAAAAGAAGGACCTATATTGATCTTTTTAGATCTCTTCAAGCGTTTGATGCGTATCTTCTCCAGACTCTTGACACATCTTTCAGCTGTGCTCTTAGCACTGGGTCTGTCACTATTGCGAACTGGAGAGAGTTCAGGACTCCTCCTTGTTAATGTCTTGGGAATCTGACTGATTACCCGAGACTCTTGACCGACCTTACAATCTCCTTTTATATTCCTATAGAAAGGGAGAGTTGGTGTGACTACAGACTTCAATGATTTTACAGCCATTGAAACCTTTGAGCTGTAGGAATTGAGACTTCTTGAGGCTTGTCTTGCAACCGCGATGTTCTGGGAACCGGTTCATCTCTTTGGATGTTCATAGACCAGCCACTTCGGGTGCTGCCCACCCCAACTTCTCGTCCAGGTACATTGTTGCCTGAACCCTTTCTAGACTTGGTTATTGCATGACTAAGTCTGCCAATCCTATGAAGACATTTAGGACTGAGTTTAGTCCGACACATATCTTTCCTTGGACATACGTTACCTTCTGTAACTTGAATCCTAGATAGGAGGGGATAGGGTGATTGGCTGAAAATTGCCAAGGGACATTTTTCAAGTCTGACAAGACTACAAACACCCCTTTTTGACACAGGGTCCAAATGTTCGGAAGGATTAACATTCTGAACTCGCTGTTTTATTTGAACTTGTTGAGTGGCTACAAGTCCAGAATGACTGAGATTTCTTGAGTCCTTCTCGTGAACACCAAACAGCCTTCCTTCCCTAGAATACAATGGACTATTGTTTCCTTACCACCTATACGCTCTAGAGCTCTTAGGTATACTCCTCCAGGAGGGTTTTGGAT
The DNA here is from genome assembly GCF_036898095.1 of Palaemon carinicauda. Taxonomy (NCBI): domain Eukaryota; kingdom Metazoa; phylum Arthropoda; class Malacostraca; order Decapoda; family Palaemonidae; genus Palaemon; species Palaemon carinicauda. Next base: position 29,453,797 of record NC_090746.1, on the reverse strand, counting down.
TGTAGGAGTTAAGGAAATGATGGTGGAGACATTACTTCCCATCGTAGTCCCATCTTGATTAGGCCTTGGACCCAAGGATCGAAGGTCCAACGATCCTGAAGGAACCTCCCTCCTACCAGAAGCATCTCTATGCCTCGAATGATCAGTAGGATTAAATTTTTGACCACCTGCCTGTGGCATTGCAGCCATGGGATGTTGTTGAACAGCCCGAAGTATATTTCCGGACTTTCCCGTCTTCCTTTTAGGTTGGAGACCCACAACCATGGAAGACTTTCTCTTTGAAAGGATGCCCCACTTTTGGAGAAGACCTACGTTCTCCGTGGTGGCATTCTTAATCACTTCCCTAACTACCTCATCTGGGAAGAGGTCTTTACCCCAGATGTTGGAAGATATCAGCTTCCTTGTCTCATGTTTCAGTGTTGCGGCCGTGAACGCAAACTCCCTACATGCTCTCCTAGCCATCATAAAGGCGTAAAGGTCTTTCACTAAGGTAGCCATATGCATTTTGGCTAAGACCATGAGCATGTCTGGGTTACTTTGATGGGATGAACAAAACTCTTAAGTAGTTTTGTGGAGATAGGGAGGCTGCAAGTCTCTCCTGTCTCTTGTTCATTATACAAGAGAAACTGATAGTTAAGGGAGAACTTCGTTAAACTGTCGACTGGCGACATCCGCATCTAATCTTCCTACTGAAAAAGTTAAATGGACTTCCTTCCAGTCCTTCTCCAGTCTGGGAAAGGCTGGTGACAGAGGCTTGCACTCCTCAAGTGCAGGACATGGCCTACCTGCCTCCACTGCCTTAGCAACCGATTTAAATGCTTTCCCCATAAAGGTGAATGAAATTGAAGCAGGAGCAAGAAAGAAAGGGTGCCTGTTACCCAGTGTAGATACCTTCGACACCGAGTAACCCGCCTTTTCCAGGCTACTTGACAGGATAGCCTGTGCCTTATCATGGTCGAGAATCATGACTTCCTTCAATTTCGTTCCTTTTCTTGACTTTGATTCATCCTTCAGTCGAACAAAACAATTAGGAAAAGCGTCAAAGCTTGGCCAAAATTGGATTTTGTCCAAAGGAACCGCACCCATCTTCTCCAAGATGTAGAGTTTGCCGTTTAAAATCGGCATCAGGTCCACAAACCTCCAGGGATTGGTTTTGGAGCATGTCGGGAGGTCTTGATCCATGGGTCGTTTGTATGACCCTTCGGAAGCAACAAGTGGAGCTTTACTAGGCTCTAGCTTGCATTTTACTTCCTGCTTTTCGTGTTGTATGCCAAAGCTCTCTAATAGATTATTCACTTGGGCCCATAATTGGTTGGTTCCCTCTAATAGAGGGGTAGAAGATAAGGATGTCGATGTCAATGGCTTTAAAGCCGGCATAGGCGGAAACAATTCCGACACAACATTTTTCCCTTCTTCCCCTGGGCACTTCCTGCCCTCCTTCCCAAAGGCTATCTGGCCCTCGGGAGATGTAATTGGTGCCTGGAACACCACTATTTCCTTACTTGCCTTCGACTTCGGAAATAGTAGCTTACGCATCCTATCATTAGGTAGGTAAGGTCCCGGAGATTTTCTGGAAACCTCTCACCCAGTTGCGTAATTTGTCTCGAGCTGTATCCCTAGTCTCTGTAGAATTGGGATTCTCGAAACCTTCAGACATTAAGGTCCGACATACATTACAAACCTGTGTGTTCCAATACTGTAGTGATTCGGAAATAATATTCCACGGGGCATGAATCTGTAAGTATTATGACCGTAAAAACCCTTACTCTTGATCTTGCAGAAGACTGCAGCACAAGTCATCTGGTGTTCCTCCTGTAAAGAAAGGAGAACAAAATGAGCATATAATTGATTATCTCACAGATAATCAATATGTAAAAGTCATTTTTAACAAATTAGCTTAAGACAGTAAGCTATAAAGGGATAGTAGGAGACAAATACTTGTGTATCCAATGTAAGCAGCTTCTGTTACCTCCCCTCAGTGTTAGCTATAGGGAGATTCCTCTACCGAGGTAACTCCAACTAAAAGGCTTCTAACCCCTAGAGGTAGAAAGGTGTATAAGTCACTGTCCCTTTTAATTTCTAACACTGTGGGGTAAGGATGACTGATTCCTCAATCAGAATATTGAAGAAATACTATTCTTTCAATATAGGAGCAGTACCAGCAGAAGCTCGCCACGGGTACCCAAGATATGTTAGAAATAACTACTGTATAATCATACTATAGTTTTCTATTTGCAGCATATGGTATGTTGCAAATTACTGGCTACTGTATAATTATATATAAAGTAGCTCAGCCATCAGGCTGCCTTTGTGGCAAGCAAGTGATGGCACAGTCAGGCTGGCATGACGCCAACTGGACTAAGAAAAATTAAAGACATATATTTGTGTATCCCACCCAACCTATTTGCTGCGACTTCCCTTACAAAATTAAATCATAAAGTTTCCTGATCAGGGAGACTCAAGAAAAGGGTTCTACCCTTCAAGGGTTAGGAGTGTAACACTCCAGCCCTTTAAATATTTTTTTGGGCTCAAGCCATGACGTCCTGATGGAAGGTTCCTTCAGTAGCTTCCTAGGGTATATTTAACTACAGTGGATATTCCCAGAGAATTAAACTAAAGGTTATCACAGAATTCTAACTTCTGGTGCGAGTACCCTAAAGGTTTCCCTCTAGGATATCGTATATCCACAGGGGACACATGTATTAACACGCCACATAGCTATCTGCACCCCATATAGAGTTAACACTTCGATATGGAGAGGTGGAGAATAACTGGAGAGCCGTTCCACAGTTACACTCATCCGTGGCTGCTTTTGGTACTCGAGACGTAAACAAACGGGTGCCATTGCTAAATGACGTCACGTCCGTCCCCATCCTTTTGCCTGTAGCTCCTTGCTTAAGTCGGATTTTCCCTAAGTGCTTTTTTCATCAGCTTACATCGCCGTTATGTCGCTACCTTCAGCCTCGCCTTCTTCTGGAAAGTTGAGTACCAGGTCCCAGTATTGTTTAAATAAGCTCTAGCCGTAACGTAACTTCTATTTTTCGTAAAATATTGTGTTTTGTGGCAGAGCTGTGCCGATACCGGACGCGCCATTTTATGGCGTCGCTGTTCATGTTGCATGCTTTATTTAGTTAGCCAGAACAGCCCTCTCCGGTCATTTAACTAATTAATATTATTAGTTATTTAGTCTTCATAGCTAGGAAATACTTATATCGTGTTTTAGCGCTCATCAGACTCGGTCGCAGTTCGACCCCATACTAGATCGCTAGCTTAGCCCCTAGGCTGGACAGCCTAGTGCTTGTTTTCATGCATGATATATACCAGTGTTCCTAGGTTAAGTTATGAAGATTGTGGCATTATTAAACATACTATTAATTGTGATGTAAGTGTTTTCGCCTTCGGGGACCATATAGGGGACTGTGTTGATTGTGTATCATTCCATCCTAACCTAATGTAGGAACCCCTATATGCTCCCTATCCCCCTGCCTGCGGGCATTCCCTCTGTGTAGTCTTGCTTCCCCTTCTATATAGGGGAATTTTGTCTACAAACTGAGTATTTATCGCTTCTCTGCCTACCCTAAGGGAATGACCCTCCCTTAGGGTCGTGACCGAGAAATAAGGAAGGGCTCTGCCCTTCCTCAGTTGCACCTGGTTGGGTTTCTCCTTCCTCCCTGCAACTTGCGATGTGTCTTTCAAGCTTTCCTAGCCTAGGAGTTAGCCCTCCTTCTCTAGGTTAAGCTCTGGGGGTTGACTCTGCCCTATTATAGTTTGAGACGGTACTCCTGTACTGTTCTCATTCTGGGCTACCTAACCTAGGTTAGGGAGCGTTCTCCCTTAACTTGGTGGCCGTTCTCATACAGTCTCTCCTCTTTAGAAAGACCTTTTCTTCCCCCTCCCCACCTATCCCTTTGGTGTAGGCTTGCCTACACACATCTGTCCTTAGTCCTACAACTCCTCACTTGGGTGGAGTGGTAGGGCTAACATTGTTCTCCTGCTGAGCTGGCCGCTCTGGTACACAAACCCTTCATAGCGTTCTATGGGGGTGGTTGCCGGCGGCGGTCCGGCCGGCGGGGGATTCCCCCCTTTTGAGTGCCCTCTAACCCTCCCTTGGGTTACCCCAGGCACCCAGCCGACTGCCGGCTCCCTGCCGCCGGATGCTAGGAGTATCCACTCCTATCATGAGTGCACTCTCTCCGGAGGGATGCCGGAGGGGTATGGGATCTTACCCCTTCCATCCCTCCTTACCTTTCTCTCTTTCTATCCTGGTGCCGGTCCCTTGCCGTCTCTACTGCCGGCGATAGCCACCACTACCTCAGGTGACATTCTTTCATAAGATGCCTCCCCCCTCTAAGACGTCAGCCTTCCGTGTGCCGGAGGCTGCCGCCTTCCGTCGACATACAGCCGACGTCCCACCCCTCATCTTACCTAGTAACAGCCGGCCGACCTTCGGAGTCGGCCACCTGCATGCCGGCATTGATTGTCGGCGGTCTAGGTATACAACCATATACATATCTATCTTATGAATTGATCCAAAGCTCACCATGCCATCAGCCTTCGGCTGCCAGAGCCTCCACCCCCTGCCGACGACCCGCCGCTGTGCCGGCGGTCGCCACAATGGTATTATAGTTTAGATACTCAGTGTGTCTGTCTTGATGCCTTCCACCCTGCAGGACCGGCCTCCGGCGTGCCGTCGGTCTGCCGGCACCCTCCTGAGACATTAAGGGACATGCACCCCTTCCATGCCGACAGTCAAAATACTGCAGCCAGATGGCTTGGCCACTTCTATATATAGGTATTATCTTACCATCCAAGATTGTGGCTATACTGTTTGATTGCACATTACAATATTCCAGCATACTCTGTGTATCTTAGTGCAGTCGATTGCCGGAACCTACATTTAATAAGGGGTTTCTCCTATACCCCTTCTCCAGGGATCCGAGTGGTCTCAGACCCTGCTACACTCTGCGGGCAATTTCTGTTAGAAGCTTAGCTCGGCTTATCCATATGGATTCCCTCATTGTGACCTTCGGCCACAAAAGAAATTGCCTACAGATAAGGTTACGGTAACCGACTGGGCGGGATTCACAAGTATGTGTCTATCTACTTCCTTTCCCGCTCATTATTCTCAAGCATTAAAATGCCTTGTAATCAATTTAATGTTAAAAAATTTAGATTAAGATATCTTAATTTTAGAGTAATGTAAGTCATTCTTATGCCTTCCATGTACTCATGATTTCTCTCTTTTACAGGAGTATATGAAGTGTGAGAGCAACTTCTGTGGGGTGAAGCGCCCGGACTTCTACGGGCACAAGGCGTGCCGGACCCACGCCCCCTGCGCCGCCAAGAAAGGCGACCTGAAGTATTAAGCCTGCCTGACACTTGCACGCATTCGTGGCACGCATTGATGCGCGAACTCGCGTGAACGAGCCGTGAAAATGTCGTGAACAGTGCGGGAACTCGCGTGCCAGAGCGTACCAATGCGTGCCATGCGGGCCCAAAACTTTGAAATGTTTAAAGTTTGTGGCACGCATTGGCACGCACTAAATGGCCGTGAAAGTCGTGAACGATGCGCCAACTGGAGTGAACTGGAGTGAACAGTGCGGGAACTGGCGTGCCAGAGCGTACCAATGCGTGCCATGCTTCCCCTTCCACGCATCGTGCACGCCAGTTCACGCATCGTTCACTCCAGTTCCCGCACTGTTCACTCCAGTTCACGCCAGTTCCCGCATCGTAGCCTTCCCACTGACATTGTCACGCATTGTACTCCCGCATTGTCTCGCACTGTTCACGCTAGTTCGCGCATCGTTCACTCCAGTTCCCACATCGTTCACTCCAGTTCCCACATCGTTCACTCCAGTTCCCACATCGTTCACTCCAGTTCCCACATCGTTCACTCCAGTTCACGCCAGTTCCCACATCGTTCACTCCAGTTCACGCCAGTTCCCGCATCGGTCACTCTAGTTCACGCCAGTTCCCGCCGGATCACGCTAGTGCCCGCCTACTCAGGCTAGTGCCCTCCTACTCCAGCAGTGGAGCTCTCGTGGGATTATCAGGGGGTGGAGCTCTCGTGTGATTAATGGGATTAGGGGGTATATAAATTGAGGTCCGAGGACACTCCTAGCCATTCCAGAGTTCGCCAGCGAGGAGACAACATGCCTAAACTGAAGCAGCCAAAGGGAAGGGGGAGGAAAATGGACGTGATAGAGGAGACTGCAGATCGAGATTCTCCTCATTCATCATTTTCAAGTCTCGATATGGTCATCCCGGAGACACAGCAGGATACAAGCCAGAGCCAGGTATCCAGTGATGACGATTTAAAGAAGAAGCAGGTTCTGGTGTCTAAGAAGGACATCCCTGACTACCAGTGGACGGAAGAGACGGAGACTACGTTGGCCGACCTTGTCAAGGAGAACCCCATGCTCTTTGACAAGAAACACAAGGAGTGGATAAACAAGGTGTTGAAGGACAGCAGGTGGGCATATATAGGAAGCCAGCTGGAACCTCCTGCTACTGCTGCCCAGTGCAAAAAACGCTACGAAAACTTGAGGACGAGGGTTGGCAAAATTATGAAGAAGGAGAAGAAGAGTGGAGCTGGCCAGGCCCAAAGGAGTGGCCGTGATGACTTCCTCATGGACACTTGGTCGTTCCTCATACAGCACATCGTCCGGGGAGAGACAGTCGCCAGTGAGGAGTTTCGTGGCTCCGAAGGAGGTGCCACGACAGCCAGCGATGTCGACGATGACGTGAGGTCGACGGGGTCTCGCAGCCAGGCATCTACCACCACCAGGAAGGACAAGGGGAAGGGGTCCTGCCGAACACTTGACACCTCTCACAGCGACACCTATGTGTCGGAGAAGGATTTCAGCAATATTTTGAGGAATGTGAGTATTATTTTTTTTTGACATATGCTCTCTGTTGCATTAAAATGCTGTACTAAATTGTTACAATGTTAATTATATATATACATATATATAATATATAATATATTTTTAAAATATTTTTTATGTTTCAGCTTGTGTCGAAAGCTGAATCGTCAACCCCAACGTTTATGGGCCAGCACAAGATTGTGCACGATTTTGCGTGCCTGCTGGAAGGCTACATGCGTGCCATCCCAGTACACCGATGGCACGAATTCCAAATAGAGTGCCTCAATCTCACACAACGTTACAGGGACGAGACTCAGGTCTTCCAGCAGGCACAGCAACAATCCTCAGTGACCTGGGCAGGCCCACAGCAACAGCAACCTTTACAGCCCCCTGTGCATCAGCAACCCCCTCAGCAACAGTCACCTTGGCAGCCCCCTCAGCAGCAGTCAACTTGGCAGCCCCCTCACCAGCAGTCACCTTGGCAATCCCCTCACCAGCAGTCACCTTGGCAACCCCCTCACCAGCAGTCACCTTGGCAACCCCCTCACCAGCAGTCACCTTGGCAACCCCCTCACCAGCAGCAACCTTGGCAGTCCCCTCAACCAGGACCCTCGCATGCACAGCCAGAGCAGCAGCATCGTCCAGCCAGTCATAACTGGGTGCCGCAGTCAAGCCCTTCTTCCTTGCCCCGTACCACGGAGTGGCACCCAGGGATGCCAACTCCACTGTCATCCACCCCTGTCCAGGTGACCTCGCCATCAGTGCCAGTGTCGTCACCCACCCTTGTCCAGGCTCCTTCACCAGCACCTTCATTAACGTCGCTGTCGGCTGCATTCAAAAGTCCATTGACCTTCCCTGTCCTGACCCCGGGGATCATCGACAGCAACCTTGATGAAGCCATGACACCCTCACCCCTCTACTCGTCCAAGGAGCTTGATACCCCACCAGTCAAGGACAAGGAAATTTAAATACTGTAAAATATTTGTACATAATTGAAGTGTGATACTTGTATATATATGTTGTTTTAATGTAAATAAAATATTTATATATTTCCAAACACTTTTCGTCTATTTCCTTAAAATACAAAGAAAGAAACAGTAAAGTAAAAAATAATAAAAGGGAAGAAAAATAAACCCCCCCAAAAAATTTATATTTGCTGTCTTAATGTGGAAAAAAAAATTATATCTTATTTCAAACTATTTTTATCTTTATAATGAAGAGAAACAAAAAGGAAACGAAAAAATTAATGAAAATGAAAGAAAAATAAACCTAATATGTTTTTATATTTGCTGTCTTAATGTGAAAAAAAATTGGAAAGTTGAGTATCATCTTTACTAAGTATAAATGTAAGCTCTTGTCATTTTGAATGAAATCAAAAGTGATATTAACGTAAACAAGAGCTGTTGCCGACCGGAGGCATCCAGGATGCTATCGCTCGCTCTTATGGGTCATTTAGTTAGCTAGAGCGACGTTCCCAGTTTGTTTTGCTTTAATAATTTAGCTATTTAGCTCCGCATAAAATGCTTATATTGTTAGCTCGGGGATTTCGACACGATCGAGGTAACGATCCTGCCTTTGTTGACGTATTGTCGCTATAGGCAAATTTTTTTAAGTTTGCTGTTTTCATGTAAAAATGAAATGATGTCTTATTTCATGCACACACTTATTTTCATCTATTACCAATCAAGATGCACATTTTTGTTTTAAATAAAAATGAAATGAAAAATAAACCCTAGAAATTTTTAAGTTTGTTGTTTTCAGGTAAAAATGAAATGATGTCTTATTTCATGCACACACTTATTTTCGTCTATTGCCACTCAAGATGCACATTTTTTGTTTTAAATAAAAATGAAATGAAAAATAAACTCTAGAAATTTTTAAGTTTGCTGTTTGAATGTAAAAATAAAATGCTTTCTTAATAGTTGTACATATTTTATGTCTGCTATTTATATGTAAATCAAATGCTTTCTTATTGAAACTAAAATAAAGGGCCACAAAAAATACAAACGAAAAATATACGTTTCTTTTATTTACAAAATGGAATTTGATGAGGACGAGGTTGTGCAGGACACAGGCACACATGGTGATCAGGTTGATGGTGCTGGGCTTCTCATGCATCGTCGTCAAGAAGAAACGGAACCTTTGACTTAAAATTCCAAAGGCATTCTCAACGACACGTCGGGCACGAGACAACCTGTAGCTATATATGCGTTCTCGTAGGACTTGTGACCGATGGGAGAATGGTTTCATCATCCAGGTTCGTAGAGCAAAGGCGTCATCCCCAACGAAGTGATAGGGCACTGGGTGGTCATCATTAGGGAGTGGTTCTGGTTGAGGCACTCCAGCTCTGTTGTCTTCTACAGCATCATGCAGAGAACAGTTGCTCCATGTTCCTCCATCCGACGCACCACCCTCTGCCCCAACATCCACATAGAGGAACCTGTAGGAAGCATCTGCGACTGCTATCAGTACAATGCTGTGGAAGCCCTTGTAGTTGTAAGAGCCAGCATTGAGTGGCTTCTTTATGGCAATGTGCTTTCCGTCCACAGCCCCCAGACAGTTGTGGTAATTCCATCTGGAGCTGAATCTGGCAGCAACTTCCTTCCAGGCCTCTTCAGTTTTGGGGCAACGCAGCACTTCGTCCTTGTAGGCAGCGATGATGGCTTTACACACCTCTGGTATTAACTTGCTGATGGTACTTGCTTCAACCCTGAAGCTGTACTGTAGACTTTGATAGGAATTTCCAGTGGCTAAAAAGCGGAGGGTGACAGCAAGCTTGAGTCCAACTTGAAGCGGTTCCCTCATGAAGGTGGACTGCTTCAGGAGGTGCGGGGTTAACTTCTCAACCATCTCTTGAAACAGGTCAGGTGTGATTCTGTGGTAATTTTTGTAGCCCTTTGGATCTTCCTTGTGGAGTTCAGTCAATAGACTGTCATAGTGTCCAAACGAGTGCCTTCTGGTTAACCATTCCCTGACCCACACTTTCCTTTGTATCTTTCTTCGAGGTAGGGTTGGCTTTTGTTTCTCTTTTTCCTTTGCCAGCCTTTTCTGATGCACTCCAACAAATGCTACAGCAGCTGCCAGGTATAGGTATCTTCTCCTCAATGCAATGGTGTCTCTGACAGTAAGCATGTTGTCTCGTCTGAAGCCAATCCAAGAATGTCCTCGGGTTGGAGAAGCCCCGTTTTTATATGGAGTGGCCAATTCGTGAACTGGCGTGAACGATGCGGAATGATGAGTGAACTCGCGTGAACGTGTCGTGAATGATGCGCGAACTACGCGTGCCAATTCGTGCCATCGCGTGAACGTCGCGTGAACGATGCGCGAACTGGAGTGAACTGGTCGTGAACAGTGAGCGAAAAACACCAGTGCGTGCCACAAAGTGGCCCGCACTGGCGCGCATCAATGCGTGCCAGTGCGTGGCAAAAATGCGCGCAAGTGTCAGGCAGGCTTTAGGACCCGCAGAACTGCACAGTCTGCATGAGTCGTTTGGTCGAGGCGTTCGACGATCCTCCTTCTGCGGAGGCAAGGGACAGCGCTAGTGAGAAGCTACGCAAATGGGTGCGTGGCTTCCAGAAGAACGCCACCGGACCGTATCTTCCCAACGAAGACTTGAGGGCCTTGCTTTTCCCAAAGGCATCCAAAGACTCTGTGGTCCCCCGTGATCAGATCCCCACCGTCCAGATCATGGTGGAACCTGATGTTGTCATGGCCCAGTCCATGCATGAGTGCCATCTAGATTCCGATAACGTGGAACGTATGTCGGAAGTGTCGGAAGAAACGGAGAAGAACCTCATGGGCGAGGAACTCGACTACGAGGAAGATCAGGTGGAATACCCTGATTCGGAGACCGAGGTCGCTCCTGCTCCTACTCCCGCAGCAACTCCTGCACCGTCCGAGGAACCTGTTCCTTCGACTTCTGCCACCCCGGACCCTCTTCCATCGGCCACTCAGGAGGTCTTCAAGATGCTTGAGGCCCTCATGGAAAGAAAGCTACGAGAAACCCAGGAGCAATTCCGGACGACTCTCGTTAGTCTTAAACAACCGAAAAGGATTTCGGTTAAGGACCTCCCCACTTGCTCGGAAGCTAACCCATGGAGATATTCCAAGCATATGCCAATTACAACTGGCAAAATCTACATCAGTGAAAGGGTTGGCTCTATCTTGCTGGAAGAAGTGGAATTCTTCCCGAATTTCGAGGCTTATCCGGACTGTTACGTCTGGCTCAAGTCCGAACCAGACTCAAAGGAAAAGACCGAACCGAAGGAGGTTATCGTGTTCGATCTCGCGAAGGCTCAAGCTATGTTAGCCCAGGCGGTGAAGAGTAGGGGTTTCGCCAACTCCAAGATGCCGGCGCTTAGCAAGAAGCATCCAACCTTCGTTGCGCCAAATGCTGCGACCTTCCCCTTCATCGAAAAGGCCTTCACAGCGGTCTTAAAGGCAGTGGAGGAAGGGAAACCTTGCCCTGCACTGGAGGAGTGCAGACCCTTCTCCATTACTGTTCCTCCCGATGATAGGCACTGGAAAGACATCCAGTCAACCTTCACGGTAGGGAAACTAGAGCCTGACGTAGCCGGTCGTCAATTTAATGAGGACCTCCCAAGGCTAAATGATCACCTCCTTCGTAGGGAACAGGATACGAAGGAGAGGCTTGCCGCGTCGCTGTCCCACCAGGTACAGCTGGAACGTATGGCCGGGGATACTAGAGTCCCGGACTTTTATATGGTCCTAGCCAAACCGCACTTGGCAACGGTGACAAAGGACCTATATAGCTTCACTAGGGCTCGCAGAGCCTGTCGTGAATTCGTGTTCGCCAACACGACGGTGAAACACGAACCCCGGAGGCTGATTTCCTCCAATATCTGGGGTAAGTATCTCTTCCCATCTTCTCTGGTGAAAGAGATTGTAGACAAAGCCGCCACGGAGAATAGGAACCTTCTCCACAAGCGGGCATGTCAAGAAAGAGGAAATCCTCTCAGGATGATGGCCCTCAGCCTAAGAGGAAAACTCAGAAGCCGAACCCCAGCAACGTCAACAGAGACGACAGTTTCCGGGTACCGCTACTCCCCAAGTGGCCACACAGCCACAACAGACCTTTCAGTTGGTCCCCCAACCGGTGGTGTCGCAGTCACCGGTCTTCACCCCTGCGTATGAGCAACACTCTACTACCTTTCGTCCCAGAGGTAGGGGCTCAAGCAGAGGCTCCGGCAGAGATTCTTCTCGCCGTCCCTCCAGAGGCAGAGGAGGAAGGGGAGCTAGCGGCCGAGATGGCAAACCCTCGGGACACCAGAAGCAATGAAGTGCTTCCGGTGGGAGGAAGACTCCGCCAATTCCAGGATCGTTGGACCTTCGATCCCTGGGCACACAGCATCGTCAAGAAGGGACTAGGCTGGAGCTGGACTCAACCACCCCCAGCCTTCCAGCTATTCTTCCAACACTCAAACCCCCTCCTGGAAGAATATGTCCTAGAACTCTTGAACAAGAAGGTGATCAGGAGGGTAAAGTCAACCAGGTTCCAAGGGAGACTATATACACGAGACTATATACACGAGGGTAACCGGGGCATATCACTGTACTGTAGTACATATATCCCTTAGGAAGCTACTTATAGGAACTTCCATCAGGACGACATGGCTTGAGCCCAAAAATAATATATTTCCTTTTAAATTATAAAAATTAAATACTTTTGCTTTGTAAGTTAGTATTTTCTTTTCATTCCTAGCAAGAAAAAGAAATGAATTTACATATTTTGCAAGTCATTCTTCGTAGAGTTTACGTCACATGACTTGTGACGTCATAGTTCTGGTGGAATGATTTCCTTCCACCATCATGTCTTTAAGAGTTGGTTCGTTAGTTTTTACAGTAAGGGGGAAAACTCCTGAACCTATCCCTTTCAAGCTTACGGACATAGCGATCATATTCCAACCACTCTCAGTCAAATTTAGGAAAAAAAAAAAAAAAAAAAAAAACCAGCGAAAGCGAAAGCCAAAGTGTACTTCACCAAATTAACTGCAAAAAACACAGGCCGAAGCGAGCGAAATTCCAATGTTACCAGTAAGGCGGCACGGAAGATCTGAGGAATAGTTGGAATGGTTCCAGGTACCTGGGTAGAGGGCGCACTGGTGGTACACCTGGCTACCCAATCGGCGATTACCGCGAGTTTTGAAATTTCTAACGTGACGTCAGGGACTAAGCTATATCTATAACTACCAGGTAAGTCTGATGTTTAAAAGTAAGTCATTAATTTCTTTAATTTTAATGTGTTACTTTTACTATTTTGTTAGCGTCCGCGGCTCAACATTACCGCTTGCCAGTGCATACGAGCTTGATGTTTTATTTTTCTGATATCGTAAGTGAGACAGTGGCAGAATAAGAACCATTATATTTAGCGTTGCTAATGTTATCCTAACATTGCATGTTAGAGTAACATTACTATTGTTAGCGTGGGCAGCTCAACATTACCGCTTGCCAGTACATATGAGCTTGATGTTTTATTTTCCTACAAGCGTAAGCGAGCTAGTGGCAGAACAAGAACCAATATTTATACTGTAGTGTTGCTAATGTTATGAACTTCTAGGTTAGGTTAGGTGAAGTGGGTTTGTTAGGTTCTGTACCCTTTTTTGTACCTTTTCATATATTGTGTAAAGGGTATATGGAAAAATGCTTTAAAATACACATGCTAATATTACCGTATCATTACTAACGTTAGCAATGACATCGTAACGTTGGTAAAGCTGTGTAACATTGGTAACGTTGCTAATGTTAGCGTTCGCAGTACATACGTGAGTGAAACGACACGGAATTTGAACAAGTCATTATATTTAAACATTATAACAGAATATATATAACAAAAGCCATTATATTTAAACATTTTAACAGAAAATATATGTTTTTATGTAGAAAATAACGTGATTTAACCCGTTTTTATCTTCATTTCATCCATAATAACAGCAACCAGTTTGGCTACTTAAGTTAGTCGAACTGGTTGTTCTGTTTGTTTGCGGTTGGAATGAAGGTCAAATTCGGTCAAAACACGTTATTTACTACAGGAAAACATGACAAATTCGTAGATAATTTGTATTTTTCCTAACTATACAAACCTTAGCTATTTACATGGGGTAAATACTTCGGCGTAGCTGAATGACGAGTCATTAGAATTTTAACGAGGGTTTACTACCCCACCGCTAGATAGCGGGGGGTAGGGAGGGGTAGCTTGCTTACCCCCCCCCCCTAACATACTAGTGAGTGCTTCATTTTGCTTAGAGGTAGGACTTATCCCGGGGGACAGGGCTGGCGGGCAAATATGTGTAAATAGCTAAGGTTTGTATAGTTAGGAAAAATACAAATTATCTACCAATTTGTCATTTGTTCCGTAACTGAAATACAAACCACGCTATTTACATGGGGTGACTCAACCCTTAGGAAGGGCGGTAAGTCCCTGCCATACTGGCTTTTGGCTTTGCCCGAGGACTCAATATTTGAGTGTGTAAGTACTCGAGAAATAAGGAGTCCCTGTGCCTCGCTAGCATTGTTGTGAAACTGCTGCGGCCTACATACGCTGTGTGTGTGAAGGTGCTGTCCCACCGTTGTTGGAAGGTATCTTGTCAGAGTGCTTTGGGATCTGGGCCTGGGGGTAATACAGCGGGAGCTTGAAGTTCAGCGCTGTAGCGAACCGATCCACAGTCGGATAACCCCACAAAGTCAGGACTTTGTTGGCCACTGGATGATCCAAGGACCACTCGATACTCATTATCTGAAATGCTCTGCTCCAACTGTCGGTGAGCACATTCCCTTTGTCTGGAATGAAGCGAGTCGATAGAGGGATCGAGTGGGCTTCGGTCTATCTCAGTATCTCTACTGAGAGATGGGATAGCCGCTTTGAAAAGGTACCTCCTTGCTTGTTGATGTAAGCCACTACTGTGGTGTTGTCGCTCATCACCCTCCAGAGTGATCCGCTAGATCTTTGTTGGCACTGTTGAAGGGCCAGAAAGAGCGGCCTTCATCACTAGCAGATTTATATGGAGGCACTTTTCCGATTCTGACCACAGGCCTGAGGCCCTGTGGTACAGAACGTGGTCTCCCCCCCCCCCCCCTTCCCTTGGAGGTGTCCAAAAACAGCCTCCAATTCAGGGAAAGGAACGAGGCTATCTATTCTTTCCCGTAGGATGCCCAGAGACCCCAGCCAGATGTCAAGCCACGAAGTTGCCTGCATGGCACACTTCGCTACACTCTCCTGGCCTAGGATCTCAGTAGGGGAATAGGACGTGTCGGTTGGGGAGTCTCTTTAGAGGGACTCCGCCAGTGAGTTCTTCCAGAGTGGTGAACCGTAAGACCCAAACAAGTCTCCTCTAGGATCTCGAAATACCTCCTCTGATGGACTCGAGGAGGAGGGAGGAGCTTTTTATTGGCGCTGGATCTATTGGAGGAGGCGAGCTCAGAGAGCTGGCCTTCAACCTTGTCCCTGGCACTCTTCATCCCTTGTGACCAGGGCAAAGCTGCACTGGCCCTGGAGGGTTTCTGGTTGCCATAGACTTGGTCCAAGACCATATCCTTACCCTCACTAGGAGGTGTCTCTGGGTATGGGAACCTGATGAGGTTCCTCCTGGGGGTCAGAACTTGCCAGAACGCATGTTCTGACTCTTTGTGTTCTCCGCCTGAAGGGCTTAGCAGCAAAATCTCTCATCCCCAGTGGCTCTTCCAGGGGGAATTTGTGGACATTCTCCGAAGGTCTAGCTGGCTCCTGTCTGATCCTTGCCGAAGACTTAGGAACAGTCTTCGAGTCCTTCGGTTCCCTCCTGGGAGGGATACAGGACTCCAGTAACGATGGATGAAGGCTCTTCTCTACCCCTGTGAGACGACTTCTCAGGAAGAGGCGGAGTTTCCCCCAATGGTGCGATGGGGGAACGGACCGGCTCGTCTGACTCCCCAGAGGATAGGTAATCCTCATCTGCAGTGGAGGGGGAGAAAGTCTGGGGGAAAGAAGGAGCCTTGCGCAAGGATTTGTGAGGAGACAGTTTAGCCCTTGGAGAAGACACCACGGAGGCGACTCCCATCTTCCTCTTCAGGGGGGAGGGAGCTGGCCCTGATATGTGACACAGGTCAGCGAGCACAGGCTTCATAGCCTGCATAAGAGCTCTGACTATGGTCCGAAGCCAGGATTGCTGGCTGACAGTCGAGCTGTCAGACACACTCTCTGGAGGGAAGGGGATTGTTCGATCCCTAGGAGGAGATGACAAACGAGGGTTCGCCTGAAACGAAGCTGAAACAAAAGGGTCCTTAGACCTGTCCGGAAACCTCCCCTCCTCCTGCGCTTGCGGGGAGGGGAATGAGACCATGACCTGTCCGCCTGAAGCCCCGTAAAATTTTGTGGGTTATCGCGCTTGCGATCGGGGCGCAGATCGAGCTGGTGGTAGCGCGATGAGCCCTGGAAAGGATTGTGCGCAGCAGGAATTTTGTGCTCACGAGCGCGCGGACGTGCGAGATTGATGGCGTGAGCGCGCGTAGGAGATGGCGCGGGCACGTGAGCGCGGGTGCACGTAGGAGATGACGAGGGCGTGTGGGGCGCAGGAGCTGGAGCATGAGGCGGGGTTGAAGGTTGGATAGGAGCAATCAATTGATCGCGTGTGCGCAGCAACCTGATGCAAGACTGTTGGGCGAGAGTGCGCAGTAGCGCGTGGGCGTGTTTCTGGAGAGACTGGGAGAGGGCGCGTTGGCCCGCAGGTGAGCGCTGCGCAGTCTGCACAGGCATCTTACCCTGAGGAGCTCGAGGGTGCGCTGGGCGCGCAGGAGATCGTAGGCGCGCAGGGAGCGCATCAGGGTGCGGGCGCACAGGTGTGCGATGCTGCGATGGGCACGCAAATTAAAGAAATGCTAGCGCGCGCGGGAAACCATTGGTGCCCGCGCGCGGAAAAAATAAAAATATAGGAGTGCGGGCGAGCGGAATGCGTGCGGGAAACCATTGGTGCCCGTACGCGAATGACCGTCGGCGCTCACGCGCGTATGAAGATTGTCAGCGCAAACGCGCGAAGATGATAGTCGGCCAAGAAGATCGTCGGCGCTTGCTAGCGTAAGAAGATCGTCGGCGCTAACGCGTATGCGCGTGCGTAAATGCGCGCGCGCTTGTGCGCTAGGTTGAAAAGATCAGCTGACAGGACGATCAGGAACTGGGATGTGTCCCTAAGGGGAGGGCATCCCCTGAAGAGGACCAAGGCAGGTCTGCTTCAGCACAGAGCCGACGATCAACACTGGAAGTACTGCTTGATACTCCGAGGAGTGGTCACTATGATAGACCTCTCCCACGAACGGGAGAGGTGCCCTTCGTAGAAGAGACTTGGAGACCCCGCAGGCTGAACCACTGGTGAACGCATGCGATCTCTCAGGAAAAATTCCAACGATGTGCGCCGCAACAGGATTCGGGCGCACAGGTATGCGCTGTTGAGATGGGCGCGCAACTGGAACCTTGCGTGCGTACAGGATTGCGCAATTGGATGGAGAGTTCAGAGGTACCTGTGAGCGCACATGGGCTAACTTAGGCACCTCCTGGACTGCGCGCTGAATTGTAGAAGTATGCTGGGGCGTTGGTGAGCGCGTGTGCGCTGTATCAGGAACTGCGCGCGATGGGCGCCCACGCATGTGAGCAGGTGAGCGCTGGCACGCTAAATCAGGAACTGCTGGTGGGCGCTGACGCGCAGTGAGGGAACGCAGGGAAACCCTGGCGCTTAACAGGAACAGGTGCGGGTACGCGCGCAGGTGAACGCTGAGGCGCTAAGTCTGGAACAGCAGCAGCATGGGGCGCAGGTTAAACCTGGAGCTGAAGGGTTAGAGGCGCAGTTTGCGCTCAAGTCCCTTATGCGCAATGACAGGTTTAGACGTGGGCGCCCACAACGCTTCAGCAGCCAGGAACGGATACGGTAGGTCAGCAGGTCTTGACTAGGGGAACGAGAGACCAAAGGCCTAGCGTAGCCTGAGTTGTGAGACCCCGTAGGGTCAGCGCAACGAGAAACCGAAGTTCCCGTCACTAAACACCGAAGTGTAGGAGTGACTAAAGTTATGAGAGCCCAAGGGTTCTGCGTAACTAATGTTACGAGACCCCGAAGGGTCAGTGTAACGAGAAACCAAAGTTTCCCTGTCACTAAACACCGAAGTGTTAGTGACTGAACAGCAAGCTGTTATAAACAGGAACAATCCTCCGGAGAGGAGTCTCTATGAGTGGCCTCTCTCACGAACGAGAGGGGTGAACACTTCGTAGAAGAGACAGGTGAAGATGCCCCTAAGGGCCGTTGGATCAGCAAGCTGACCTTATCCGGAACAATCCTCCGAAGAGTAGTCTCTATGAGTGTCCTCTCTCGCGAACGAGAGAGGTGACACTTCATAGAAGAGACCTATAAGGAGCAATCCTCCGAAGAGGAGCCCTTAAGAGTGGCCTCCCTCGCGAACGAGAGAGGTCACAAAACTGATATTGTAGCTGCTCAGCCCCTTGAGCATAGCTACAGAAGCGACTGCTCAGCCCCAAGAGCATAGTCACATCAAGTTCCATGGCCAGCCTTGCAACCGCTCAGCCCCTTGAGCATGGTTATAAGAGCAGTCGCTCAGCACCAAGAGCATAACCGCCTAAGGGCCAGGAAACCCCATCCAGGAATATTAAGGTATGAGAAGTTCCCCCTCTGCAGGGGGAAGATCTCACACCTGGGAAGGGAAGTTACCTAACCCCAGGAGGCGAGCCTCCTTATCGTTCTAAGATGAACTGAAGAGCTGACAGTTGTCACGGGAGAACTTCTAAGAGAAGGGATAACGCCCATGACGATGTCCTAGAGAGATTGCAGCGATAGCAGACTCCTCAGGCATAAAAAGGACAGCTCTGCTTCATTGGCACACTTCAGTCAAACGAAGAAAACTGCATAGTTAACTGGGAAAATAAAGTTAAATAATTATTTAACAGAAATTCCCCCGGGAGGAACTCCGAAGAGTAACCCCGAAGGAATAGCAAAACATAAGAAATTATATTTTCATAAAATAAATTTTTGAATATACTTACCCGCTGGTTATATAAGAATGGCTAGCATCCCTGACGCCTCGGTAGGAAATTCAAAAATCCCGTGTGACTATCGCAGATGTGCCAGGTATACACTAGTGCCCTCACTGTACAACCGGTAGAACTATACCAACCTCTTCAGATTTTCCATGCTCCATGGTCTCTAGAGGGGAGGAGGGTGGGTTTTTAACTTAATATAACCAGCGGGTAAGTACAGTATATTCAAAAATTTATTTTATGAAAATATCATTTTTAAATATAAAACTTACCCGCTGGTTATATAAGAATGGCTGATTGACACCCTTGGTGGTGGGTCAGAGACAGCTACATAATTGGAAATTCACTTAAGCGTTACACAAACTACTTAAGAGGTTCTCACCTGATAAGGAAGCTGACAGCAATGCTCTGCCTCATTTTGTCTGCTATCCTTAGAAGATCCAGCGGTCCACCCAGGGGGCTGATGATCTCTAGGAGCTGTCAAACAGTTCAATAACCTATAACATGACAGGACCTCAACTAATACCCTTGTTCCGGGCACTCTCTAGGAACAAAATGACCACCTGACTAGGTCAAAGATTGCGGAGGATTGTCGACCAATCTTCACGTACAATCATAAAAACATATATAATAGTTCCAAGAGAAGAACAGGGGTACTAGGAATATAGAGAAATGTAATGGTGAATGTCTCACCTACTACTTCACTCGTTATTAGGAGTAAACCCAAAATGTAGACGTTCTCATAAAGAGACTGAATACAATCTAAGAAAAGCAAGGCAAATACTGTACAGGAATACCCCTTCACAAGGCTGTCTACGCGATGCTTTGCAGAGAACAGATTAGTTTAAAAGTTACAGAAGCTCTTATAGCTCTAACTTCATGAGTCTTTACCCTTTCGACCTGTTACGATCTGTTACCCAACAGTATGAAAGAACTCTTGTCATTAAAGTCTATACTAGACGATAGAGCGTTTTAGACATACAGTGAACCCTCGTTTATCGCGGTAGATAGGTTCCAGACCCGACCGCGATAGGTGAAAATCCACGAAGTAGTGACACCATATTTACCTATTTATTTAACATGTATATTCAGACTTTCAAAACCTTCCCTTGTACGTAGTACTGTTAAAAAACTACCCTTTAATGTACAGAACACTTAATGCATGTACTACAGTACCCTAAACTAAAACAGGCACAAATATTAAAGGCGATTTTATATCATGCGTTTCCTAAACACGCCAAAAAAGCACGATAAAAAATGGCAACCAATGTTTTGTTTACGTTTCTCTGATCATAATGAAGAAACAAACGCATTTAGTGTACACATCTGTGTATAGGTTAGTTTTTGCATCGATTATATTGATTATACAGTATGTTGATTTTGTTATTACCAATGTTTTACTTAATTTTTCTTAGGACTTCCAAATGAAATGTTTTTCTTTATGACGCCGCCTGAAACGACGGAGTCATAAAGTACGCTCAGTAAACAACCACGCTCAGTAAACAAAGAAGGCATTTAACGCGCATGATGAAAGTGATAGATAATGATATTTACAGTAAAAGCTTTTAGAAAATATGTTATTATAAATATTATTTACTGTATCTATATAAAATTATACAGTACATACTGTACGTAGCAAAGCAGGAAAACAATTTACGAGAGAGAGAGAGAGAGAGAGAGAGAGAGAGAGAGAGAGAGAGAGAGAGAGAGAGAGATAGAGAGAGAGAGAGAGAGAGAGAGAGAGATTGTTTTACGTACGTAAATGTAAATTTTAAACAAAAAAAATATGATAGGTTACATGTATACTCTTCAGACTTTTAAAACCTTCCCTTTAACTTAATGCATACAGTACTAAACTAAAACAGGCACAAATATTAAAATGTTAGAATATTAAAGTAAAAAATAAAGATTGTTACTGTACTCACCACGAAAGAAGTTCAAGAAAAACTTGAATGATGATGGCGATGAATTTGCTGCACAGTAGAAATGATGATGATGAAGCTGACGATGTCTTCTACTGTGCAGCCAATGATAGTATTTTACGTCTCTTCAGACGGAAGTGTCTTTTCCTGGGACACATCTTCAACTTCTTCCTGGGACACTTCTTCAATTTCTTCCGAGGGCATAGTAGCAGGAGGAACTGGCTCTTTTTTTTTCGAGGCTGGAAGAACATTGTGATCGGAAGTTGCTGCCGCTGCTTCTTTTTTCGCTCGAAGAGCATCCTGTAAGTAGTCATGATGTCATCGATCTTGTTGCAGAATTGCATAGAACGAACCATATCCTCGTCCCACTCTTGCGACATTTCTTTCCCCTCCTTCGCAAGGTTGCAGAGCTTGGCAAGCCGTTCTAATGTTAAGCCCGTTTCTTCGACAATTTCTTGGATCTCTTCCTGTGTTTCACTGTCTTCTTCACTGGCCGATTTCGTCAGGTCTTCGAGGTCTGCGGCCGCGTAACTTCTACCGTCTTTTAACATATCGAGAAGCGTCACCTTCTCAGCAATCGTCATCATCCTTCGGTGGCGTTTAGGCTCACTACCAGCCTTAGTAGAAGCAGAATGCTTGGGAGGCATTGTACAGTAGGGTTTAACAGAAAGTTCAACAAAAAGTTCAACTTAAAACAGTCACGCACAGCACAGATTAAAGTTCACAATAACTTAACAACGTCTACACAGCGATACGGCGGGAGAGAAAGTGACCGCGAATACGTAGATGCTGGAAGTTGGAGATGCGGGCAAAACACCAATCACAGGTTAGATAACAAAACTTGGGTTCTGATTCGTCATCTATCAGCGCTTGAACCAATCACAACCCGTCTTATATGCTACGTAGGTTACCAATTCAAAGTACAAGATACCCTACGTATACTGTACAGTAATAATAATAATAATAATAATTAATGATAATAATAATAATAATAATAATAATAATAGTGATAATAATAATAACAATAATAATTTTAATAACAACAACAACAACAACAATAATAATAACAATAATAATAATACAGCTTTACGTACGCTATTTTACGCTTGTTTTGTTGTAGGATGTGTGTGTCTCTCTCTCTCTCTCTCTCTCTCTCTCTCTCTCTCTCTTTCGTACGCTTATTCCAGATGTGATTTTTGCTACAAAGAATATTATTGGATGCAGTACTACGTACGTATACTGTACATACAAAAGATTCATGGAAAAGAAGCACATCCATTACATTTGTAGTACAGTAGTAGCCATCAGCAGCCTTACACCATTCTAATATGGTATGACTGCATCTGATTTGCGTTTCATGTTTGATTTAATTTTACTACGTACTGTATACAGTACTGAATTATCGTATGATCACATTCTCTTTTCGTGTTTTATTTCTTTCTGTGCTGAATTATATGTCATATGTAATGCAATGAACAATCAGTAAGAGCAGATATTACTAATTACAGTATTAATGGAATTACAGGTAACGAAATATTGTATTTGGGGTCTTCAGATATCGCGGTATTTTCGAAATTTCCGGAAAATCCGCGATATGTATATATATATGGGTTATGAAAAAAACCCGCGAAGTGGTGAATCCGCGATGGTCGAACCGCGAAGTAGCGAGGGCTCACTGTAGATAGCGCAGGCTTCTTGACCGTGCACCAAAGAGTCATGAATAGAATCTTAACCTCTTTGGTCCTGTCCCGATAAAACTCCATCGTTTTAACCGGGTAAAATATTCTTCATAGCCCTTCACAAACCAAATCCGAGAGGATAAAGATCCTGAAAGATTTAGGCCATGGATGAGAAGGACGTTTGTTAAAGATCAAGAATCCAGGATGCAAGGCGCCTATGGTTTAACCATTGTGAAGTCCATGTTCTTGCTAAAAGATTGAACTTCACTGGCTCTCAACTATAGTAGACTTATTTAGAAAGTCTCCAAAATTAGGCCTTAAAATGAAACCAAGTGTAAAGGCTCGGATCTGTCACTACCGCAAAATTCCAGAAACGAATCCTAAATTTAGGCTGTAGCATCTTGCTGACCCTTCTAAATCATCTTAAATGACCTGAGAAGATCTATAAGGTCTTTATTTGATAGATGCAATCTCCTGCGTCTGCAGACAACTGTCCGCATACTCCCTTGATGGTCGAGGAGGAAAAAATGTGTTTTCCCCCAAGGTCTGAGAAGAAACAGGCCGCTTGTCTTAGAGTTACCAAATGAAGAGCCCTTTAGCTCTACACCACACCATAAAACACCCTAATTGGGTTGTAAAACATTGAGGCAAAGGTCCCTTGTACAAGCGATAGCCTCAGATGTCTCCTTCGAACAACCTCTTGATCATAGGGGCTTTCCAAAATACTGGAGGCAGCTAGACCTAAAGCTTGATGGTTTAAAAAATAAAGCGTTCGTGATCCTGACACAGGAAAAAACGGACTGATGACATGCTTCCAGCAAACACTCAGCATGTCCCCAGCATGGGACCAGTATGGTTCCAGCCTGCAGTATATGCTCATCAAGTCGCGAGAGCGAGAGACAAGATCTAGACCTCCTCCCAACATGCATCCATGTCAGTCGCAAGAAACCGATACTGAAGCTAGGCCTGCTGAAAAGAAATATCAACAACATGAACCTCATGCTGTGAAGTTAAGACCTGATCGTGTGTACAGTACCAACAAATGTTCAACACACAAAGTCAAAGTTTGACGTAAAAAAGCGTTAGCTGTGAGGCGAGAGCGACGCAAAGACAAGACATGGGCTTGCATCCCCGTAAGGTGCTAGCATGCTGTATGCGTTCACCTTGTCGAGTGGATACAGCGCTCTGTGTACGTCTCGCCTGCTGTAAATCTACAGCGTGCTGCCCGTAGGCAACAGTATCGTGTCCGGTCAGTGGCACACCAGAGCAACTGTTAGTCTATGATGATGCGGAAAACCTGACTGACCTTATCCAGTATATGTCCCGGCTGGCACATGCGTCTAAGTTGCTTAGAATTTCAGGATGCCATGTTTGTCGAGAGATGCTCGCGTGTAGTATGCGTCCGCATGAGTGGAGACGCGTATCCCGCATATCGCGAGGATGGGACAACTAGATGAAAGGATCAACTTTGACTGTCAGCTTCTGAACCCACATGCACGTCTGAGCCGCTACAAACGTCTGTTCTACCGCCTCCCGACACAAGAGCCTATCTTTGCGAGGAGACGCTACTGAGCATCGGAGAACTATGCTATATGATACTAAAGGAAAAAACATCCCTTTGATCTATGGTAGTCTTCACTCTTTTAGGAGAAAACATTTTTTCCCCCCAAGAATCGTAAACGCTAAAAAAAGAGATGAAAATTACCTCCTTTAGCTCAGACCAACCCTACACTCGCGGGGCAGCTTGTGCGCCACCTCAAGCGTGAGCAAAGGCTAGAAGAGATCATCAACCGCAGCCCCGTGAGCGACCTGGAAGAGTCCCTATGACATTCCCCCCGACACAAGAGCCTATCTTTGCGAGGAGACGCTACTGAGCATCGGAGAACTATGCTATATGATACTAAAGGAAAAAACATCCCTTTGATCTATGGTAGTCTTCACTCTTTTAGGAGAAAACATTTTTTCCCCCCAAGAATCGTAAACGCTAAAAAGAGATGAAAATTACCTCCTTTAGCTCAGACCAACCCTACACACGCGGGGCAGCTTGTGCGCCACCTCAAGCGTGAGCAAAGGCTAGAAGAGATCATCAACCGCAGCCCTGTGAGCGACCTGGAAGAGTCCCTATGACATTCCCAGCGCGCCTTGTGCGTGACCTGAACGTATCCCAAGCTATGAGATATCGTTAACAGTAGTCGCCCGGCCCCAGAAGAAAGTACTAAACAATTCCTCAAACTGGGGGCGGAGAGGAAGTGTAAACAGAAGCAAACTGAGCACCTCTTCTCTCGAAGAATTATGCGTCTTGCGCGCTTTTGGCGCCAACACATCGTCTTTTTTCAACAGAAAAAACTTCCGCCAACCATCAGTAACTGAGGGATAAGTTACTAGAAAACATACGACTCCTGAAAGGTCTGGGACGTACTGATTGTTGATGACCAAGTCTAGGTTCTGCGACCTTCTAAGAGGACAAACTCTGTCTTTCCTGACTGTGCTTCAGATTCCAGAGGAAGAGCCAGGATTATATATGACTCTTCTGACTTCCGCTCCTCCCGTGGAAGAAAAACACACCCGATTGCTTCTCATTTAAGAATCGCAACACACCTGCTGGGAGAGCAAGTTCTGTTCGCGTGCCTACATGATTAACTTCCTAGTCTGGTAAACAGGCAGAACGTCAAACGTCATCCGATTGAAGCTGTGCTCTGATCAAATAGACGACGTGCGGACCAAGGGTCGGCTCCGTTCTTTTACCAGGGCTGCAGAAGCTGTTTAGCCTGGCTCCCCCCGCTGCTTGAAGGGGAGAGAAGTCAGACCCTGCCTTGACTGGGCTTGGCTCCTCTTTTCCTTTGCTTCCTTGCCTCTGGTTTGAAAGTACTTCTCCCTACAGGTTTACCTCGAACAGGCTGGGCAGAATGAGAATATAATGTCCCCTCCTTAGTTCTACGAGAAGAGAAGGGCGTAGGTAAAACCTTACTGACTGTTTTAGTAACCAAAGCTTGAGTAGCCTTCTGAGCCCAATTTGCAGGCACTTCCTTAACTAAATCCTGCGGAAAAAGAGCCAAAGATATGGGCGCAAAAGCAACTCCGATTCCTAACATGGAGTGATACCCGTAGAAAAAAAGGAACCAAAAGTAGCTCTTTTCTTTATAACTCCTGCAGTAAGTAAAGCAGCCAGTTCGTTAGAACCATCCCTGACTGCCCTGTCCGTACAAGACATAAGTTGGATAAGACTACTTGTGTCCGTGTCCTTTATCTTGGTTACTCTTCTGCTTAAGACTCCCAGTGACCACTCAAGTAAATTAAATACCTCAACTCTCCGAACTATCCTTTCAAGAGCTGGTCAAACTCCGACATTGACCACTACAGACTATTCCTTCTCATGGCCAGGAGACGGGGAGAATCTACCAGGCTTGAGAAGTCTCTCTGCGCAGACGCCGGAACTCCCAAACCCAAGACTTCCCCCGTCTCATACCAAACGTTCGACTAGGCTGGTGGAAAAGCGAAGCATGTCCTGCCCAGAGCTTTCCTTAAATCCATCCATGCTCTTATTAATTTCAATATTCTCTTAGAGCGGGAAAGCACCTTTTTTGTATAGAAGGAAGTCTCCACTGCCTTGTCTAAGGTAAACTCATAAGGGGGAGATCGCGGAGTAACTGGTGTAAAATAGTCTGGAAAAAATTCCGAGAAGACTAGTTTTTTTTTTTCCACCGAATGTTGAGGTGGTTTCTCTTCCTTTCTCTCTGAGATATCCTCCAATTGATCCTCGTGAGAGAGAACCTCATCCGGGTCTACTTCTAACAAATCAGAGATTGGAGCTAAGCAGGCGCATCAGTGGTAACATGGGCGCGCTTACGTTGACCCATATCCACATCCAATCGACAGCCATTTGCCTTGGTTTGCTGTCACGATTGGTTTTATAAGAGAATAAATCTAGCTGGCGCTGGCACTTCGCCTCGTCCTGGCGCGCCGCGCTCACGTGATATTCGCGCTACCGCCGCTGCTCACGCTGGCGCTCTGCTCACTCATGACTCGACTGGCGTGGGTCGTAGCGCTGGCGCTTGGCACCTGCCTGGCGCTGGCGCCGACACTCAGCGCCTTCATCAATTAACTTCTGAGCCTCGTCACGTTTCCGCTCAGGCTCCGCTTGCGCCTAGCGCCTGCCATTTGGCGAACGTCGTCAAGCTTAAACTAACGATCGGCTGTCTGCTTCTTTTAACAGCTGTTGTGAAACAGAGCTCTACCGAGACAAATATACATCGACCTGCCGCTGAACAGTGAAACTGGGAGACCGCCTGTGCGATATCACGTCGGTCCCAGAGAAGACAGGCCGCCTGTGCGACAACGGGTCTACCACCGAAGACCAACGCCCAGGATCACCGTCAACAGCCGGAAAATAAGACTGCATCATCAATGAGAGCTGTGGTTTGAAACGTAAATACGCAAAGCAAATCTAATATTGTTCTCAGCTCAGCGCCTGAAAAGCGTGTATAATATTTGACAACATTAATACCTCACTCTATCTATAACGAGGGTGAGCGCCTTGGCGCCTGCCTGGCGCTCAAGAGAACTTCTGTTCGGGTCTTAAAAGACTGTAGCGCCTAGCTACTCTCTCGATTCCTTTCGTCGTTCGACTTAACTTCTCCCCTCCCGGGAGCTTGACAGAGGTCTAAGACTAGGATAACGACAGATCCGAACAGAAGCACTCTCCACTGAATAAAATTCACAGCGTAATTTAACTCTAAAAATTTTCATTCTATTCTTTGTCAAAAAGAAAGTTTCACAATCATTTGAAAACCATAGTACTGTATACGTTCTCTCAAACAAAACTACCTCATTTACAGAGAGACTTACAATTCTCTCAATCGTTCGAATGGGAATGAAAAATTACTGAATCCCATATAAATGCAGCGAAATATTCAATATTACCTTAATAGGTATAATATTTATAAAATAAAATAAACCCTTAAATTAAGGAATTCCCATAAGAGATGAATCATTACTTGTATTTATTGGAACATTTACACTTAATATAAAACAATCTTAGTATTCCACTACGGAAACAACGATACATAGAATCGTGTGCTACATCGATTCGTATAAACATTAAGTGAAATTTAACTTCCTTTAATTTCTGACTAAGGAAAAATACTGAGAGGATCAATTAATTTCAAAATAAAATGTTCCTTTTATATAGTACAACTAAAAAACTTGAGAAGTAAGAAGAATGTACTATTCATAAAAATCTCTACGATATATTGCAATATTGTAACTCTTTGTAAAAGTCGGACTTATAGCCTACGACATAAGGTTGTGACGTCATCAATAGACGAGATGTTTAACTTTCGTCCTATGCTTTCGCGAGGTTTAAAATAGGTCGATAAACCTTTCAATCTTACCTTTTAAGTTATAAATACGTGATCACATTTCAAAATAAGAGAAAAAGGCAAAAGCCTAAACTCAAAAAACGTTAATACATCACCAAATAACGTCCAAACAGAGTAAAAAGCGAGAGTGAATTTCCAATAGAACCGACAGCCATGCCGGCAGGGAAAAATCTGAAGAGGTTGGTATAGTTCTACCTGTTGTACCGTGAGGGCACTAGTGTACACCTGGCATATCTGCGATAGCCACGCGGGATTTTTTAATTTCCTACCGAGGCGTCAGGGACGCTAGCCATTCTTATATAACCAGCGGGTAAGTTTTATTATTTAAAATTAAAAATTAAGTATGCGCCCTCCTCCCCCAATGACATTTACGGGAGAAGGGAGAGGGCGGGGAACTTTAGCAAAATGACAAATTCGTAGATAATTTGTATTTTTCCTAACTATACAAACCTTAGCTATTTACATGGGGTAATTACTTCGGCGTAGCTGAAATGACGAGTCATAAGAATTTTAACGAGGGTTTACTACCCCTCTGCTAGTTAGCAGGGGGGGGGGGGGAGGGAGGGGTAGCTTGCTACCCTTCCCCCCTCACATACACAGTGCGTGCTCCACTTTACTTAGAGGTAGGATTTATCTTGAGGACAGGGCTGGCGGACAAATATGTGTAAATAGCTAAGGTTTGTATAGTTAGGAAAAATACAAATTATCTACCAATTTGTCATTTGTTCCGTAACTGAAATACAAACCACGCTATTTATATGGGGTGACTTAACCCTTAGGAAGGGTGGTAAGTCCCTGCCATACTGCCTCTGGCTTGCCCGGGGATTCCATATTCGACCGTTTAAGTACTCGGACAATAGCGAATCCCTGCTCCTCGCTAGCGGTTGTGAAACTGCTGCGGCCTACGTAAGGTGTGTGCGAAGGTGAAAAGTGACTCGTCCTAGGAAGTTGACCTGGAGTTCCTCAGAAGGAAATCTAGGCTAGGACTCTCCCAATACCACCTCGTCAGGGTATGGGGACATGACAGTATTACACTTAATACTAGGAACACAAGGAAGCATGGTCTACCTGCAGTGGTTTGAGGTCAGCTGTGCAGAGAACCCAGGATGCTGCTTTCTCCAAGGGAGGAGAGGATGAAGAAAAGAATAAGGGCCAGACAGATCTTTTCATTCATGCAGACTAAAACCGGGTAACAATGCCCTCAACCTTCTGCTACTTGTCCATCAAGGAGCCTGAGGTTTAGACCAGCTGTTGTGCAGCCACCAACGGGCCGATAGAAAACGTATCGAGCCTCCTGTGGGTCACGTCTTGCAGGTAGTGGGCTGTGAAGGTGGTCTGACACTTCAACACCCCAGCTTGCAGTACCTGCGTCACTGAATGATACTTCAAGAAGCTCAGGGACGTAGCTACACCTGACATCATGCGCTCTAGGGCGATGTGACGGAGAAGGGTCAGGATTCAAGGCCAGGTGTATTACCTTGCGAATCCAGGCTGAGATGGTATTCCTGGTGACCCTTCTCTTCGTTTTCCCAGTGCTTACGAACAAGGCTTGAACCTGGGGACGAACTGCAGCTGTTCTCTTAAGACACAACCTCAGACTCCTCACTGGGCAGAGTAGGAGATGGTCTGGGTCATCTATTACAGGACGGAGACTCGAAACCTGGAAAGAGTCGAACCGGGGGTCCGGCACTCCTGGGTTCTGAGTCTTGGCAACAAACTCAAGGACGAACCTGAACGTTACCTCCCCCTATCCCCTTGAATGGGCGATGTCGTATGAGAGACCATGTGACTCGTTTGGCCGAGGCTATGGCTAGCAGGAACACTGTCTACCCAGTAAGGTGGTGATCTGGAGCCTTACGTAGTGGTTCGTAGGGAGGTCTCTTTAGAGACCTGAGGACTCGAACCACGTTCCAAGGAGGTCTCACTTCCGACTGAGGGCGGGTAAGTTCATAGCTTCGTATGAGAAGAGAAAGTTCCAGCGAGGAAGAAATGTCTATCCTTTGAGCCTCAAGGCAAGACTTAAGGCTGAGAGATAGCCTTTCACTGCCGAGACTGAAAGGCACATTTCCTCCCGCAAATACACGAGGAGCTCCGTTATTGCTGGAAGTGGCATCGAGTGGAGAGATACCATTTCTACGACACTGCCCACGGAAAACTCGCCACTTCGCCTGGTAGACTACTGCGGATGACTTGCGCAGGTGTCCAGATATCCTGTTCGCAACTTGTTGCGAAAATCCCCTCTCTTTGAGGAGATGCTGGATAGTCTTCCGGTGTGAAGTCAAAGCGAAGCTACGGCTTTGTGGAGGATGTTGGCATGTGGTTGTGTGAGTAACTCGTGACGTGGAGGGTGTTCCCTCGGAGGCTCCGTAAGGAGTTGCAGAAGGTCTGGTGAACCAACTGCGTGATGCCCTAGCGGAGCTATGGAGGTCATTGAAAGACTGACCGATACTCTGGTCTTGTAGAGAACTCTCCTCATCAGCCAAAACGGGGGAAAGGCGTACACATCGATGTTGTCCCACCGTTGTTGGAAGGCATCTTACCAGAGGGCCTTGGGATCCGGGACCGGGGAGCAGTATAGTGGGAGCTTGTAGTTCAGCGCTGTCGCGAACAGGTCCACAGTCGGGGAACCTTACAAAGTCAGGACTTTGTTGGCTACTTGAGGATTCAAAGACCACTCGGTACCCAGTATCTGTCGCTCTGTTCAGACTGTCGGCGAGCACATTCCTTTGCCCGGAATGAAGCGAGCTGCTAGGGTGATCGAGTGGAACTCGGACCATCTCAGTATCTCTACTGTAAGATGAGATGGCTGTTCCGAAAAAGTACCTCCCTGCCTGTTTATATATGCCATCACTGTGGTGTTGTCGCTCCTCATAACCACAGAGTAGTCCGCCCGGCTTGGTGGAACTTCTGAAGTGCCAGGAACACGGCCTTCATCTCTAGCAGGTTTATGTGAAGGTACTTTCCTGATTCTGGCCACAGGCCTGAGGTCCTGTGGTTCAGAACGTGCCCCCCCCCCCTTTCTTTGATGCGCGTCCGAAAACAGCATCAAGTCTGGGGGGGAGGACGAGAAGGTCCACTCCCTTTCGTAGGTTCTCGTCTGCTACTCGCCACTGGAGGTCCGTCCGTTCTGGTTGTCCCATAGGGATCAAGGTGTCCGGGGAGTCGTGTCCTTGATTCCACCGCGACCTGAGTCGTCACTGGAGAGATCTCATCCTGAGGCGACTGTTGGGAACCAGACGGGCCAGGGAGGAGAAAAGATCGAGGAGACGTAACCACGATTGGGTTGGAAGTTCTTCCCGTGTGAGGAAAGGTCTCGCGACCTTCCTCAGCCTTGCTAACCTGTCGTCTGAAGGGAAGGCTTTGTGGAGATTGGTGTCTATGACCATGCCTAGGTATACCAGACTCTGAGAGGGCTGCAGAGAGGACTTCTTGAGGTCTACCATGATCCCTAGATCTTGGCAAAGTTCGAGAAACTTGTCTCGCTGGCGAAGAAGGGTTGCCTTCGAGTCTGCGAGGATCAGCCAGGCGTCCAGGAAACGGAGGAGACGGATGCCAATCCTGTGAGCCCATGATGAAATCAGAGTGAACGCCTTGGTGAACACTTGAGGTGCTGTGGAGAGACCGAAGCACAGCACCTTGAACTGGTATATCTTGTCTTCCAGGCAAAAATATAAAGTACTTCCTTGACGACGGGTGGACTGGGATTTGGAAGTACGCGTCCTTCAGGTCCAGTGTACACATGAAGTCTTGTGGTCTCACTGCAAGCTTGACCGTGTCTGCCGTCTCCATACTGAACAGAGACTGTTTGACAAACCCGTTCAGTGTCAAGGGGTCGATGACTGGTCTCCAGCCTCCAGACGCCTTCTCACAGGAAGGAGTCGACTGTAGAAACCTGGAGACCGGTCCACGACCCTAGGAGAGAGTCCTTCTTCAACATTGTCTGGACTTCTGCCCGGAGGGCTTGTCCCTTTCCCGATCCCTACTCAGGGAGGATGGAGGAGCTCGTTACCGGCACTGGATGTATTGAAGGAGGCGAGCTCAGAGAGCTGTCCCTCGGCCTTGTCTCTGGCGCTCTTCATCCCCTGAGACCTGGGCAAAGCTGCACTGGCCCTAGGGAGTTTTTGGGTGCCGTAGATTCGGTCCAGGACCGTATCCTTCCCTTCACGAGAAGGAATCTCTGGGTCTGGGATCCCCTTGAGGTTCCTCATGAGGGTCAGTACTTACCAGAACGCATGTTCTGACTCCTGGAGCTCTCCTCCTGACGGACTGGCAGCGAGGTCTCCCGTCCCCAGAGGCTCTTCATGGGGAGACTCGCAGACATTCTCCAAAGGTCCATCTGGTTCCTGTCGGGTCCTTGCGGAAGACTTGGGAACAGTCTTCGAGTCCTTCTGTTCCCTCCTAGGAGGGATACAGGACTCCAGCAATGAAGGATGTAAGGCTTTCGCCACTTCCGCACGAGAAGACTTCTCAGGAAGAGGCGGGGTTTCCTCCATTGGTGTGATGGGGGAGAGGACCGGATCTTCCGACTCTCCTGGGTATGGGTAATGCCCATCCGCAGGGGAGGGGGAGGAAGTCTGAGGAGGGATAGGAGCCTTACATATGGGCACGCGAAGAGACAGGATAGTCCTTGGAGGAGATACAACGTCAGGGATTCCAATCTTCCTCTTCAGGGGGGGAGGAAGTTGCTACTGAATTCTGATCCCAGTCAGAAAGCACAGGCTTCATCGCCTGCGAAAGTGCTCTGACAACGGTGTCAACCCAGTGCTGCTGACTGACAGTCGCGCTGTCAGATACACCCTCTGGAGGGAAGGGGATCGTTCGATCCCTCGGAGGAGTCGACACATGAGGGCTCGCCTGTTGAGCATCTGCAATGAAAGGAGAAGAGTCCTTAGACCTGTCCGGAAACCTCCCCTCCTCCGGCGAACGCGCTGTTCTGCGCTTGCGGGGAGGGGAACGCGATGATGGCCTGTCCGCCAGAATCCCTGATGTAACTCGGGCGTGATCGCGTTGGCGATCGGTGCGCCGATCACGCTGGTGATCGCGCGAAAGCCCTGTTCTGGGTAACGCGTGAATGAACTTCGCGTACTCGCGTGGGCGTATCGGCGACCGTGCGGACGATCCTTGGCGCTTCCGCGCGTATGAAGATCGTCGGCGCTAGCGCGAAGGAAGATCGTCGGTGATTGCGTGCGGGGCACCAGCGGTGTCCGCGCGCAGACGATCTTTGGCTATGTAAGACAATCGTCGGCGCTTGAGCGCATAAGAAGATCGTGGGCGATTGCGCGGGGGAAACCATCCCGCGCGTGGATGATCTTTGGCCCTTACTCGCGACAGAAAATCGTCGGCGCTTGCGCGCGACAGAAGATCGTCGGCGATTGCGCGCAGGAAACCATTGGTGCCCGCGTGCGATCGTCGAAGATCGTCTGCGCGGATGATCCTTGAGATCGCGCATGGGAAACCATCCCGCGCGCGAACGATCTTCGGCGTTCACGCGCATATGAAGATCGTCGGCCGTTGCATGCCTAGTGCGTGCCAGAAGATCGTCGGCGCGAGTGCGCGCGCGTAAGTGAGCAAGCGCGTAACTGCGCGCGTGCGCTTTGATGTCAATCATCAGTGCCCGCGCGCGGACGATCCTCGATGATCGCCGGTGGGAAACCATCTAGCGCGCGGACGATCTTCGGCGCTTACGCGCGTATGAAGAAGTGCGTAACAGAAGATCGTCGGTGCGAGAGCACGCGCATGCACTAGGTTAAAGGATCAGCTAACGGGTAGATCAGGAACTGGGACGTGTCCCTAAAAGGGAGGGGCATCCCCTGAAGAGGACCAAGGCAGGTCTGCTTCAAAGAGCCGACGATCAACTGGAAGTACTGCTTGACACTCCGAGGAGTGGTCTCTATGAGGGACCTCTCCCGCGAACGGGAGAGGTGCCCTTCGTAGAAGAGACTTGGAGACACCGCAGGCTGAACTGCTGGTGAGCGCCTGTGCGCTATCTCAGGAACTCCAACGATGTGCGCTAATGCGCAGGGAACGTTGGTTAGCAGCCTCTGGAACAGGATGTCTCTGGAAGACAGCCTCAGAAACAGCAGAAACAGCAGCCGAGCGCTAGCGCACAAGTGAACATTGGCGCGCAGGGGATACCTGGCGCTTAAGGGACTTACTCATGATGTGAGAAAGCCTCTTCTGCCCGGAAGGGATCGGAGCCCGTTGGATAACGGGGAGCGTGGGCGCCCAAAGCGCATCAGCAGCCAGGAACAGATACAGCAGGTCAGCAGGTCCACTAAGGGTATGAGAGACCAAAGGTCTAACGTAGCCTGTGTTGCGAGACCCCGAAGGGTCAGCGCAATGAGAAACTGAAGTTTCCCTGTCACTACTCACCGAAGTGTAGAAGTGACTAAAGTTACGAGAGCCCAAGGGATCTGCGTAACCCGAAGGGTCAGTGTAATGAGAAACCGAAGTTTCCCTGTCACTAAACCCCGAAGTGTCAGTGACTGAACAGCAAGCTGTTCCAACAGAAACAATCCTCCGAAGAGGAGTCTCTGAGTGGCCTCTCTCGCGAACGAGAGCGGTGAACACTTCGTAGAAGAGACAGGTGATGGTGCCCCTAAGGGCCGTAGGATCAGCTGACGTAAACAGGAACAATCCTCCGGAGAGGAGTCTCTATGAGTGTCCTCTCACGCGAACGGGAGGAGACACTTCGTAGAAGAGACCAAGGAGCAATCCTCCGAAGAGGAGCCCTAGAGTGGCCTCCCTCGCAAACGAGAGAGGTCACAAGACTGATCCTACAGCTGCTCAGCCCCTTGAGCATAGCTACAGAAGCGACCGCTCAGTCCCGAGAGCATAGTCGCCAGAAGTACCCGAGTTCAGCCTTGTAACCGCTCAGCCCCTCGAGCATAGTTACAAGGGCGGTCGCTCAGCCCCAAGAGCATAACCACTTAAGGACCAGGAAAAAGGTAAGGGAAGTTAACTAACTACCCTTGGAGGCGAACCTCCTTAACGTTCTAGGATGTACAGTGGTACCTCTACATACGAATTTAATCCGTTCCAGAACCAACTTCGGATGTAGAAAATGTTCGGATGTAGAAACGAATTTTCCCATAAGAATACATTGAAATAGGATTAATCCGTGGTTGAGCCCAAAAACCTATGATAACTTCTTAATAAACTACTACACATAATTTCCCATGAGAATAATGCACACTAAATTAGATAATAGACATGTAAATAAGAAGAATTAGCAAAAAATGATAAATAAGAAACTGGTTTTTAGCGTCACTTTACCTTAGAAACTCCAGCGCAGGTGTTGTTGGTCTTGCTACGCAGAGAGGAGACGGACGGGCGGCGAGGAGGTAGAGAGGTTAACTACGATAAACGTACACTACCATAACTTATTCTAACTTACACTAAGTGAACTTTAACATAACTTAGCTTATTTTTTTTTTATTTTTATATTTTATATTTTTTTTACATTTTCTTTTTTCTTTTTGATGATTAATTTTAATCACTTTCACTCTCTACACTTAAAATTGACTGAATTTCTTGCGCTTCACTCTTTGCCGTTTTCTTTGTTTCACTTTCTTCCGCTTCACTCTTTGCCGTTTTCTTCGAATCACTTACATCCTCTTCATCACGAGTTCGCTTCGTAGTTTTTTTAAAGAAATTATCGATAGATAATTGCTTGGTACGGCTTTTCAGAATGTTTCAAAAGTGAATTAGGCAAACATCATCGAACTGCGAAACTACACGACAAACCTGCAATTTTTTTGGGTGGTATTTGTCAATGAAGTCGACCACGTCTTGATATTTTCCTAACACCTCTTTTATATGCGCCGAACCTAACACATGTTCTACCTCCTCGCTCCCTTCCTCGTCATCACTCATGTGCTCAGACATAGCATGGAGTTCCTTTAGCTCATCTGTGGCAAGTTCGTCGTGATGTTCGGCGACGAGTTCCGTAACGTCATCTGCGTCGACCTCCAGACCCATGGACTTGCCAAGGGAGACGATTTCCTCTACGGCTTCCGCTGCACCCACCATGGGATCAGGTTTGGGGTCAAAACCTTCGAAATCTCAGGAAGAAACTGCATCAGGCCCAGCTTCTTCCAGGCAGAATTGAGGGTCCGTCGAGTTAATCCCACCCAAGCCTGATCTATGATCTTCAAGCAGTGCATGATGTTGAAGTGGCTCCTCCAAAATTCACGCAAAGTTAAGTTGGTGCTTTGCGTGATATTAAAGCACTGCTTAAATAAGTGTTTGGTGTACAGCTTCTTAAAATTAGAGATGACTTGCTGGTCCATGGGCTGGAAGATAGAGGTGGTATTCGGTGGAAGATACAGCACCTTTATGAACTTAAATTCATCGAAGATTTCATCTTCAAATCCGGGGGGTGAGCGGGTGCATTGTCAAGGCATAGCAGGCACTTTAAAGGCAATTTCTGTTCATGAAGACACTTCTTCACAGAAGGGCCGAAAACTTGGTTAACCCATTGCACAAAGAACTGCCTAGTGACCCAGGCCTTCGAGTTGGATCGCCAGAAAACATGAAGCTGGTCCTTATCGACGTTGTGTGCCTTAAAGGCCCTAGGGTTCTCGGAATGGTAAACCAGTAAGGGCTTGACTTTAAAGTCCCCGCTAGTGTTGGCACATAGAGCAAGAGTCAACCGATCCTTCATTGGCTTATGCCCAGGCAATTTCTTCTCTTAGGCGGTGATGTAGGTTTGACTCGGCATCTTCTTCCTAAACAGCCCGGTTTCATCACAATTAAACACTTGCTGCTCTATGTAGCCTTCTTTCAGCACGATCCTTTCGAAGTTCTTGACAAAGTCAGCTGCAGCCTTTGTGTCCCCACTAGCAGCCTCTCCGTGGCGAACAACTGAATGAATCCCGGACCGTTTCTTAAATTTCTCAAACCAGCCACGAGATGCCTTGAAATCATCTGAGGAAGGCTCGGTCGAACTCTCCCCAGCATCACCCCCAGAGCTCTCCTCCTTCAAGTCCGTAAAGATGGCGTGCGCCTTCTCGCAGATGACGGTCTCGGTGATGGTGTCGCCAACGATCTCTCTGTCCTTGATCCACACTAGCAGAAGTCGTTCCATCTCTTCTATGATAGGGCTACGGCGTTTTGAAATTATGGTGATCCCCTTAGAAGGTTTCACTGCTTTAATAGCTTCCTTCTGCTTAAGGATTGTCGAGATCGTCGACATATTACAGCCATACTGTTTAGCAAGTTCACTCATACGGATGCCACGCTCTATGTTTTTCAATAATTTCCTGCTTAACGTCTAAAGAAAGCATTTCCTTCTTCCTTTTCGCACCACTACCACTTGCAAAACTAAGCCTTTTAGGACTCATACTTTACGTAAATTACCGTTAAAGGATGCACGTAAAAAATCACGATTAAAACACAGTTAATAACAGAACGCACAGGGCACAACCGCAAGAAGCCGACGAGAACAGAGGACTGACCCGAGCCGCGCTAATTGAGGGTCCCTCCGAGGTCGAAGTGCTGCCTTCTATCGGCGGAAATAAAAAATACTTCAGGCGCTATGAGCACCGACTACGCGTACGAGTATTGTTTACTTCGGGTGTCGAAAAAAAATTCGGGTGTAGAGTAGGAACGTGTTCGAATTGTACTTCGCGTGTCGAAAAATTCGGATACAACCGGTACGACGAAAATTGCTTACTTCGTGTGTCGAAATAAAATTCGAGTGTAGAGTCAAAAATTTGCTAAAATTTTACTTCGGATGTTGGAAAATTAGGATGTAGATACATTCGTGTGTAGAGGTTCCACTGTACTGAAGAGCTGACAGTTGTCACGGGAGAACTTCTAAGAGAAGGGAAAACGCCCATGACGATGTCCTAGAGAGACGGCAGCGACAGCAGACTCCCCAGGCATTAACAGGACAGCTCCGCTTCGTTGGCACACTTCAGTCCAACGAAGAAACAGCATAGTAAACTGGAAAATAAAAATCAATAATTATTCAACAGAAATTCCCCAGGGCGAAACTCCGAAGAGTAACCCCGAGGGAAAGGGAAACATAAGAACGAAAGTTAGGTATGCGCCCTCCTCCCCCACTGAAATTCACGGGAGAGGGGGGAGGGCGGAGAACTTAACAAAAACAGAATTATAAAAAATGATATTTTGATTATAAAATAAATTTTTGAATATACTTACCCGGTGAATATATAATAGCTGACGTCTCCGACGGCTCGACAGAATCCAAAAACTCGCAAGCGATCGCCATGAAGGTAGCGGGTGTGCCCACCAGCGCCGACTATCGGCCAGATACCGCATATACATGTAAACAGCTCCAGTTCTTCTCATCCCGCTGGGTCTCTATAGGGGAGGAAGGGGGGGCCTTTAATTTATATATTCACCGGGTAAGTATATTCAAAAATTTATTTTATAATCAAAATATCATTCTTAAATATTAAACTTAGCCGGTGAATATATAATAGGTGATTCACACCCATGGTGGTGGGTAGAGACCAGTATTAATACAGTTTACGGCGTATATGCTTAGAGTTTTTGACAGTTATATCATAACAAAACCCAAATAAATATAGGTACCTGGTAAGGAAGCTGACTCTAAACGATTACTCTGCCTTGTTAGTCCGCTTTCCTCACGAAGCCCAGCCATCCTCTTAGGATGCTGAAAGACTCCCAGGAGCTGAAGTATCCAGGGCGACAACCCATACAACAGGACCTCATCAAAACCCTTAATCTGGGCGCTCTCAAGAAATGACATTTGACCACCCGCCAAATCAAAAAGGATGCGAAAGGCTTCTTAGCCTTCCGTACAACCCAATTAAAAACATTTCAAGAGAAGATTAAAAGGATATTGGAATTAAGGGAATGTAGTGGTAGAACCCTTACCCACTACTGCACTCGCTGCAACGAATGGACCCAGTGTGTATCAGTCCTCATAAAGAGTCTGGACATCTTTTAAGTAAAATGACGCGAATACCGACTTGCTTCTCCAAAAGGTCGCGTCCATAATACTTCGCAGAGATCTGTTTTGCTTAAAGGCCACGGAAGTTGCTATAGCTCTTACTTCGTGCGTCTTAACCTTAAGCAAGCAACGATCTTTTTCACTCAAGTGAGAATGAGCCTCTCGGATTAAAAATCTAATAAAATATGACAAAGCATTCTTTGACATAGGCAATGAAGGCTTCTTAACTGAGCACCACAAGGCCTCAGATCCACCTCGTAAGGATTTAGTCCGAGCTAAATAAAACTTCAGAGCTCTAACTGGACACAGCACTCTTTCAAGCTCGTTGCCTACGATCTCTGACAGGCAAGGTATATCAAATGACTTAGGCCAAGGACGAGAAGGCAGTTCATTTTTGGCCAAGAAAACCAAGCTGAAGTGAACATGTGGCTTTATCTGTAGAAAAGCCGATGTTCCTACTGAAGGCATGGATCTCACTGACCCTTTTAGCCGAAGCCAAGCACACTAAGAAAAGCGTCTTGAGGGTGAGATCCTTCAGGGAGGCTGAATGTAATGGCTCAAACCTGTCGGACATTAGGAACCTTAGGACCACGTCTAAGTTCCATCCAGGAGTTGCCATACGACGCTCCTTAGAGGTCTCGAAGGACTTAAGGAGATCTTGGAGATCTTTATTATTGGACAGATCTAAGCCTCTATGTCTGAACACAGACGCCAACATGCTCCTGTAGCCCTTAATAGTGGGCGCTGAGAGGGAGCGAACATTTCTCAGATGTAGGAGAAAGTCTGCAATTTGGGCTACAGAGGTACTGGAAGAGGAAATGGATGATGACTTGCACCAGTCTCTAAAGACTTCCCACTTCGACTGGTAGACCTTGATGGTAGATGCTCTCCTAGCTCTCGCAATCGCTCTGGCTGCCTCCTTCGAAAATCCTCGAGCTCGAGTGTCTTTCGATAGTCTGAAGGCAGTCAGACGAAGCGCGGGGAGGCTTTGATGAAGACTCCTTACGTGGGGCTGCCGTAAGAGATCCATCCTTAAAGGTAGACTCCTTGGAACGTCTACCAGCCGTTGAAGTACCTCTGTGAACCACTCTCTCGTGGGCCAGAGTGGAGCAACCAATGTCAACCTGGTCCCTTCGTGAGAGGTGAACTTCTGCAGCACCTTGTCTAGGATCTTGAAAGGTGGAAAGGCATAAACGTCCAGGTGAGACCAGTCCAGCAGGAAAGCGTCTATGTGGGCTGCCTCTGGATCTGGAACTGGAAAACAGTAAGTCGAGAGCCTCTTTGTCAGAGAGAGTCGCAAAAAGATCTATGGTGGGTTGACCCCATGTCATCCATAGCTTCTCGCACACAGTCTTATGCAACGTCCACTCCATGGAGATGACTTGTCCTCTTCTGCTGAGGCCGTCCGCCAAGACATTCATTTCCTTGCACAAATCTCGCCAAAGGAGAGATGTTACTGCCTTAAATGGAGTTCCTTCTGATCCGTGGATCAAAGACCCGAGCCTTCCAGACTGTCCAGTGGAGCTCCCTAACCCAAATCCGATGCATCTGAAAACAACACATGGTTTGGGTTCTTGATCGCAAGAGAAAGACCTTCTCGAAGTCTGATGTTGCTGTCCCACCAAGTCAGACATGTCT
This sequence comes from Palaemon carinicauda, assembly GCF_036898095.1. NCBI lineage: Eukaryota > Metazoa > Arthropoda > Malacostraca > Decapoda > Palaemonidae > Palaemon > Palaemon carinicauda. Next base: position 29,413,341 of record NC_090746.1, on the reverse strand, counting down.
AGACTGAGTTGGAGATTGGGAAAGAGATACTCACTAAGCCCTTCTCCTTGTTCCAATGTTTTAGGTGAAATTGGAAAGGGCATAGGTTGAGTCTCCCCAGAGAGATAACTACTCCAGCGATGAAAGAGTTCCCACGAGGCTAGTTCAAACTCTTACAGAGCAACTGTTTTTCTCTTGCAAGTGAAGGACTTTTAACAGAGCTAGTTCCATTCTTGCGGGAGACAAAAAGGGCCGAAAAATCAGACACTGTATCTCCATTCCCAAAAAAAGAATAGTTTGGGATGGGGTACTGTAAGTTACGACTTCTCTACGTTCACTATGAGACCTAGCTCCTTGGTTAGGTCTAATGTCCATTAGAGGCTCTCCAGACAGCGATATAATGACGACGCCCTGATCAGCCAGTCGTCAAAATAAAGGGAGGCTCTGAATCCTCAAACAATGTAGAAAGCTTGCTACATTTTGCAAGGGCCTTGTAAAAACAAGAGGAGCAGGAATGAGGTCGAAGTACAGTGCTCGACAGTGGTACATTACTTTCCCGTCCACAAACCTCAGATGTAGTTGAAAGTTTGGATGAATCGGGATGTGGAAGTATGCATCCTGAAGGTCGAGAGAGACCATCCAGTCGCCTTCCCTTAATGCTGTCAAGACAGCTTTGGTAGTCTTCATCGTGAAGTTTGTCTTGACAATGAACACATTGAGCGCACTTACATCTTAAGTACTCCTGCAGTGAACGTGGCTGCCAGATCATTGGAGCCATCCCTGATAGTCTTGTTCCTGCACAGAATGTGGCTGTCAGATCATTGGAGCCATCCCTGATAGTCTTGTTCCTGCAGAGAACGTGGCTGTCAGATCATTGGAGCCATCCCTGATAGCCTTGTTCATGCATGACATAATTGTACAGCAAAACTTCAAACGCTCGAAAAACTCCTAACAGGAGATGGTCTAGCTCTGAAGCCGACCATAAAATCTTGGAGCGTCTCATGGCCAGGCGCCGGGGAGAGTCTATGAGGCTTGAGAAGACTTTCTGGGCAGAGGCAGGAACTCCCAAGCCGAGAACTTCTCCCGTGTCATACCAGACGCTCGCTCTATAAGCCAGTTTAAAAGGAGGGAAAGCAAAGGCTGTCTCCCCCAAACTCCTCCTGGTGATCAACCAGTCGCCTAGCAAATGTAAAGCTCTCTTAGAAGAGCGAGAGAGCACTAGCTTAGAAAACAACGGCTTCGAAGTAGCTAGGCCTAGTGTAAACTCTGACGTTTAGGCGAACGAGGAGCAGCAGTTACAAAATGGTACGGACAAAGATCCTTAAAAATCAGCATGATTTATTTAAAGTCCATAGAGGGCTGAGCAGCTTTAGGCTCCTCTCCGTCTGACAAAGTCCCCAAGGGAATATCAGTAGGAGGGGGATCAGCAACTTCCTCATCTGAAGGAACCTCGTCCGACAATTGCCGTGTCTCATGAAAAGGAGAGACCTGCCGCGGTGGCAGTGCTTGACAGGCAAAGTCCATACGCAAAGGAGCAGCAGTAGCAGTCAAGGAAGCGACGTCATGTCGCTGCTGAAAGGACTGACCAGTAACAACAACAGGAGTTGATGGACGCTCGACGTCAAGTCGAGACTGCCTTGACTGCCTAGACTGAGCAGTCAAAACAACCCTTGACTGCGGTGCTTGACGCTCAACGTCAAAACAAGGCAACTGAGCTGGTTGGCGAACGTGCTGAACGTCAACACGAGCATGCGGCAGCGGCTGAACGCCAACAAGCGGCTGAAAGTCAACACGGAACTGCATCGAGTGAGGCTCCAAGTCACGTGACTGACGTGACTTTGTAACGTCAACGTCAACAGGACGAGCAAAGGCTCGTTTGGGCGGCTGACGGCCAGGATCTCGATCAGCGTAACGGCGAGGATCATCGTGAACCTGCTCAACGGTATACTCCTCCATAAGGGAGGCAAGCTTATTCTGCATATCCTGCAGGACAACCCATCTAGGATCAACGGGAGTCGGTACGGGTCGAGACAATGGTAACGTCTGTGACGGCAAAACATTGCCTAAACTAAGACTCTCGGAGCCCGTGTTACGCTTTTGTTTAGGCGGCGAGCAGTCTTCCGATGACTGCACAGGGTCAGAGCTGTCCCCATGGCTACAGCCAGGACGCTGGACCTGTCCTGAAGGGACTGACTTCCGCTTTAAGGGTCTAGAAACTTTGCTCCAAGGTTTCTTTTGCGAGAAGCCTTCGGATGACGAGGAGAAAACAGCCTCGCTCGTCTTATGGTAGGGGCGATCTTGCGAGACACGCCCGATACCATAGAGGGAACGTCTGTTCGTTGGTTAAAGCCTCTCGTCCCCATAAGTCCTACGACATTACTTCTCCCTGGTAGCATGGGAGCCTGAAAGAGGTCTCGGACTAGGTGAACGACAAGCACGAACAGACGAACCCTCGGTCGCAACACTAAAAAAAAAACACTTTGCGCAATTATCACTTTATCACTACGATTTTCTGTTTTTGCACTTACTTCACTGATATCGTATTTTTCAATAATTTCACATTAGGCATGAATAAAACTGATTTCTACCTGAAGCACGCAATTCTCCCTTACATCAAAAGGTTATAATTGCGAGATGAGTCGTATAATGTAAGCACATTAGTACAAGCAAAAAACAGTAAACATATATATCGAATAAAACGGAAATATATAAAGTTAAAAAGGATCAGTGACTGGGGAGGAGACTAAACACTAGTTCATTAAAGACTACGTTTTCAATCTCTCACCGTACAGTGCCTTGGGACGAGAATTAAAAAAAAAAGAAAAAAAAAAAACTAAAAACGTTTAATCCTTTCTCCCCGTACAGAGACTTGGGACGAGAGTAAAAAACTGAATCGAGAATAACGTTACTCGCTCCCAAACTCCTTACTTGGGACGAGAATAAAGATCGGAACGTTTTCTCTTCCTCTCTCTCTCTCCGTCTCTCTCTCTCTCTCTCTTGATTTCACACAGAAGAGAAATGCCCACTCACCCTTTGTCAATAAACAGGTTATTTGACCAAAGGAAAAAACTGAAAGGACTAAGAAATTGAAAATTAACAAGTTCCTTTAAATTAGTATTTAAAACACTTCAGTTTGAAAGAAGAATGAACAAAACGTCAAAATCGATTTACTCTTTCTGCAAAGTGAAACCGTGATTCTCTCTTTCTCTATCGTAACGATAGAGCGCAAACTGCGTAGCATAAATAAACCAAACGTTAGTTCATCTTTGAAACAGCACGAAGACTATTCAAAGAAAATCTTTCATAAAAAATCTACTAAAAAATATTCATTTCATAACTCTCACAGAGCAAATGATTTAAACTTAACGAAAATAAAAGTTGAATGGGCTCAACGTTGTTTAACTTCGGTTTCCAAGTTAGGACCGCCTACTCTCGGACTAGGGGAGGAATAGGTAAGGCCGCATATAAACAAAACATAAAATTTATCTTGATGTTTAGTATAAATGGAAAGCTAATCGAAGAGGCCTAATAAAGGCGGGTGAGATATAAAATATATAGAGGAAAATCTATAATTAACAACAACAATTTATAACGTGATAAGATAATTGCTAAAAGCCTAAAACACACTTCCGTACACTAAGGGAAGGGTCGGCCATCTTTACTCTATGGAAAAAAACCAGAGATAAAAGAGCAAGGGCAAAACACTTTTACTCCAAAGTCATCAACAATAAAATCTATCCAAAAAAGGGTTCAAGAGTTTTAATTGAAGATAAAAACACCTGCACTGCGAAAGCTCAAAACCAAAAAGTACTTCACCAAGAATGACGAAAAACTCCAGGTCAACAGCGAGTAATGGAATCAACTTGTCGACAAGACCGACAGAGAAGAACTGGAGCTGTTTACATGTATATGCGGTATCTGGCCGATAGTCGGCGCTGGTGGGCACACCCGCTACCTTCATGGCGATCGCTCGCGAGTTTTTGGATTCTGTCGAGCCGTCGGAGACGTCAGCTATTATATATTCACCGGCTAGTTTAATATTTAAAACTATAATTATGTAACAGATGAATGTCCCAAGAATCACAGACCCCCGAAGGGAAGTGTTCCCAGACCTGAAAAGTTAAAAATACAATTAGATTTCATAAAAATAATTGAGACAAATAAAACGGAATAGCAACTCGGCCCGAGAAGCTATCGTAGAAGTCATAGTATGTAGTAAGAGGTGAACGACCTCAAGAGAGGGACCGCTCTCCATTAAGGCAACCGTGGTGGCCTAGGAGTGAACAGCAGGGACCATGAAGTGAATCGTGGTGGCCTAGCGCTAAGCCGGCGTTTCACTCTCGTAGTCGTAAACTACACACACTGCACAAACACTGAGAAGGATACTTACTATATTCTATACACAAGAATATATATAAACATCAATAATGTTTAAATATATTAAGTATAAGAAAAAGTAAGTGAAAGACAAAACATTAATGGCCGTCAAGCGAGGATGGAGCAGAGACATCCGCTCGCCATCCAAGCCAAAAGTAAAGTGGAGCACGCACTGTGTGAGGGGGGTGGGGTAGCAAGCTACCCCTCCCTAACCCCCCCCCCCCCGCTAACTAGCGGAGGGGTAGTAAACCCTCATTAAAATTCTTATGGCTCGTCATTTCAGCTACGCCGAAGTAATTACCCCATGTAAATAGCGTGGTTTGTATTTCAGTTACGGAACAAAGGCAGAATTATAACAATTATAATTATGTAACTGATTTTAATGTTCATAAATAGTAAGAACCACTGACCCCTGAAGGGAAGTGTTCCCCAGAAGCTGAAAAGTTAAAAATACAATTAGATTTCATTAAAAAATAATCGAGACAAATAAAACGGAATAGCAACTCAGCCCGCAACGGGAAAGAAGCTACCGTAGTAGTACGTGGTAGTAGTAGTAAGGGGTGAACGACCTCGAGTAGGGAGAGAGACCGTAGTCAAACTAAACTCCCACATCCCTTCGCTGAGGATCCAAGTTCTCCAAAGGAAAGGAGGAACAGCGAAGAAAACAGATGAAAGAAGAAAGTCCAGCGATGACGAGTCCCCACGGCGGCCGAATTATCGGAAGCCGAAGGAACGACCAAAGGACCAAGGGAGAGACCGCACCCCATGAAGTGAAACCGTGGTGGACTAGAACTACGCCGGAGTTTCACTCTCCGTTGACGTACACTACACACACAGCACAAACACTGAAAAGGAAACTTACTATATTCTATACAAAAATATATACATAAACACAACGAATGTTTATATATATATTAAGTATAAGAAAAAGTAAGTAAAAGACAAAAGCATTAATGGCTGTCAAAGCGAGGGTGGGAGCAGACACTTCGCTCACCACCCGAGCCAAAAGTAAAGTGAAGCACTCACTAGTATGTGTGAGTGGGGGGGGGGGGGGGGTTAGCAAGCTACCCATCCCTAACCCCCGCTATCTAGCGGTGGGGTAGTAAACCCTCGTTAAAATTCTAATGGCTCGTCATTCAGCTACGCCGAAGTAATTACCCCATGTAAATAGCGTGGTTTGTATTTCAATTACGGAACAAATATATTTTCTGTTCGAAATCACATTCTGTAATACCGTAAAACTATACCAAAACTGCATATAAAAAGTCGTATAAAGTTTTTTTCTGCACTCTCTCCACTTCAAACTCATATTTTTTTTTTTATGTTTTTTCAGATATGGATATTTTTTTTCAAGGTAATACTCATCATTTACCTTTAACCCACGAAGGATGCATTAATTGCCATCAACTTGCGAGCATCTATATTGTGGAGGCATTTTGGTGCCGTTATAGTATGTGGCCTACCTTTCGAGTGTGGCCTACGGAATTTTGTCTCTGATATAGTATGTGGCCTACATACTGTTATTACGAATATTGATCATGTAAGTACACATGGATTTCAGTATTTAACTATGTAGTTAATGTTAATGTTGTGTAAGGGGGGGGGGGTCCGGCCCCGGGTAAGGACACGGCTTTTAGCATAGGTTAGGTGGGTTTTTTAAGTTAGCTTCTCCCGTCGTACTCGTAGGTAAGGACACGGCTTTTAGCATAGGTTAGGTGGGTTTTTCAAGTTAGCTTCTCTAAGGTAGGACACATTCAAACCGGCTTAGGTAGGACACATACTATAACAGATCCAAAAAGGTAGGCCACATACTATAACGGCACCGGCATTTTTTCATCCTTTCTCCCTCATACGTATGAGTTTAGCTCCGCCTTCTATTGACGTCACAGGCTACTTTAACCAATCAGTGATCGTTTACAAAGCAAAGCTGCCAGAAATCTTATACTTTGTGGTTATAGGAGTGAGCTAAGCATGCGCCATTGGCGATGGGGGTAGGTGCTGTTTGGCTTATCGATCGAGTTTCTTATCTGTTGGCGGGATACAAGATACTGATAAAAGATATTTATTACTTTTATGATTCAGAAACAAGTGCTGATGATTTGGACAGCCATAGTGAGCATGATAATGATGATTATATTACTAATAGCAATGTTTATGACGACGATCTTGACATTGAACCTGTTGCTTCATCCTCTAGCAGAAGCGCTACTAACACAAAAGACATCACTCACAGGAACAATAAAGATTAATTCTAGATTTAGTTCTAAATGCTTATATTATCTATCAGCAAAATACTGATAGGCCATCCAAGAGATAATTATGAATGCGGTAATATTCTTGTAAATCCGCCTTACCAAATGGTGTAAAAGTGTCACTCGATATGTTGATATATAATTTTTTTTTTTTTACCACGCTATTACTGGATAGAATATTCTGTTTTTTAGGACTTTATCAAAATTACATTCTTTACAAAATTAGCACTGTTATAACAAATAGGAATAAGTTTTGTAATAATCCAGCTTCAAAGTGACTGATTTTTATGCAACTGTGATTTCTAAAGAAATTTTTTTTTATATTATTGTAGTGTATTACAGGGCAATGTAACCTAGGAAAAAAACTAATTCTTTTTATAGAAAAAATTACACTTCGAAAATGACACTCGTTCCCGTCGCAAATGAATAGTTTCAGAATTATATATATCTATATCCTACGATAATGGGGGACCCGCAGTGGGAACTCGGGGTTTTGGGTGGGGAAAACATACTGGGGAAACGATATATAATCATAAAACAAGCCTTTTCTTCTCTATACATTACCTTCTTGAATGTGTAATAAACGGAGGAAAATACAAAACAGTATAGCTAGATAAACTTTGGAGGCGCCGTTGCAAAGACTGTCTCATGAAAAAATACAGTAACTAGTGCTGCCAACGTGTAATGTAGATCAAATATTAACGTATCATGTTAACATTAGCAGTGTTTTTCATTTAATTTTTCTCATTCTACTTGCCCGTTGTAGACGGTCTTGTACGTACGTTTGTACATAGCAGGTTTCGACTTTCTGCGCAAAAATCCTGCCACCCTGTGTAGAGACTTTTCCCCCACCAATAGGATTTCTTCTTCTCTAATCGTGAAATGTAACTTCGTCTCTCTACCAGCTCTGTTCAAGTCTATTACTTGATTAGTTATGTAATACCCTCGTATACATATTACGTTTGACCCCAGTATTACTCGTTTTATTATCCGATACCTTATAAAATCACCTCATTTAATATACCCATCAAATATTATCTATCATACATTCCATTTTATCTTCATATAGTACTTTTATACATTTTGTTATTACCTTGTCACTCCCATATTTCACATAAATACTTGCTCTGGACAAGTGTCCCATTCTGTTCATTCATGTTTACTCTCTAGACTCCGTTGCTTTTCCGTTAACCAATCACAAACTGATGGAGTACCTGCAATAAGATATGTTTTCCCATGGCGGGCAGGCGCCAAGGGAGTGGCACGGTGCCGGTTGCAGGGAGCAACCGAGTCAGTCTGTATCTGAGGACGCATTAAACTACATGTCTCCACCATCGTGTGTCTCTTGTCCTACCTTGACATCCAATATGGCGCAGTGACCCTCAAGGACCAACGTGGCCCTCACCATGCCCTTCCAGCGCCGCTCAATGCAGTCCACCCCAAGGGCCGCACGCCCCGTCGTCCCCCGTGGGCTTGTCCCTGCCCTGCAAGAAGCCAGGCAAGCCATGGCGGCACAGCAACATATGATCAACGTTCTCCGTGACCGGCTTACGACACATGCTACCCCTGCACCTCGTGTCCCCGCGTCTGCAGCCCCGGAGAAGTGCGAAATTGAGCTGAAGCCCGCCGCATTCAGGTCCTGGAGGAGGTCGATGGAATGCTGGATCGAACTGTGCCGACTACCGCCCCACGAGGTCGTCCACCACATCAGGCTATACTGCACACCCCCTCTGCAACGGGCGCTGGACGCCAGATTCACATCACAGGAATGGAGCAACCTCACCGCTACGGAAGCCATGGACTTTATTCGCGATATTGTGTTGCGTTCTACAAACCGTGCTGTGTTATGGTCGGAGTTTTTTAACGCGGTACAAGGCCCAGGAGAAAGTGTCAGTGATTACTTTTTAAAGTGTTCTCAGAAGGCCACCGATTGCAATTTCCAGTGCCCTCAGTGTCAGTGTAATCTGGCTGAATATATGTTATTACCCAAGTTAATGGTGGGCCTAAGCGATGAGGCTATGCGTCGCCATGTATACCAGTGTAGCAATGACATCAATAGTGTTAGTGCCCTTAGGGCCAAGTGCTGTGCCTACGAGGCGGCCCGCGTCGACGCCGCTGCGCGCCAATGCAACTGGAGGGAATCTGCTTGTGCAGCTGGCAGCGAAACACCCGAGGCAGATCATCCGAGTGCAACCGTCGCTGGCACAGGCAGGGGTCCCCCACCCCCTCCCTGCGGGAACTGCGGTGGGCGCCATGCCTCTGGTAGAGCTTCATGCCCCGCTAAATCCGTCTTATGCAACGGGTGCCACAAGCAGGGCCACTATTACAGATGCTGCAGGAAGTCACAGGCAAAATCGGCAGGATCCCCGACAGATGTGTCTAGTGCTATGTCTAGCGCTGTGCTTGTTGCAGGCGCCAACCTCGCCCGCCACCCAGTAGTGGAGGTGACAGTCGTTCACAACGATACAGGAGTACGAGTGCCAGTCACCGCCGTGGCGGACACTGGGGCACAGGTATGTGTGGCTGGGCCCTCCTTGCTATCGCACCTCCAAGTCCGCCCAGCAGCTCTTACACCCCGGGCTGGTTTGCGGGATGTGGCAAACCTTCCCCTGAAGTGCCTTGGATCTGCCGTGTGCCATGTCACCCTGCAAGGTCGCACCACGGAGCAGGACGTGTACTTCGTGCAGTCGGCAAAGCACCTCTTCCTGTCGTTGGACGCTTGCAAGGATTTAACGCTGATACCCAAGGAGTTCCCCCATCCCTCCCCCGCGGTGGCACACGTGAGCCTGTTCGATGGCACAGCCAGGCGGGCCGCCCAGGTACCACCCCGACCTGCCGAGGTGCCCATGCCGCCCTAGGAGGAACATGCAGCCAGGTTGGAAGCCTGGCTCCTGCAACATTTCGCTACGACAACATTCAACACAGCCAGGAAGCCACTGCAAGTGATGCAGGGGAAACCGCACCGTATCCACCTGCTCCCAGGAACTACGCCTTACGCATGCCATACCCCAGCATCAGTGCCGAAACACTGGGAAGAGGAAGTGAAGGCCCAGCTCGAAGAAGATGTCGCCCGTGGCGTTATAGAACCGGTACCCGCTGGGCAGCCAACCGAATGGTGCGCCCGTATGGTGGTCGTCGCCAAGAAATCAGGACAGCCACGCCGTACAGTCGACTATCAGCGCCTCAACGCATCTTGCCTACGGGAGACACATCACACCCCCGCCCCATTCGACATGGTGTCCGGGGTTCCTAAGCACACGTTCAAGACTGTGGCGGACGCGTACTGGGGATACCACCAGGTGGAGTTAGACGAAGAAAGTCGCGATCTAACCCCATTCATTACCCCCTGGGAAAGGTTTCGTTACCGTCGTACACCCATGGGGCACTGCTCTGCCGGCGATGCGTATACCAGACGATTTGACGACGCCATCCAGGCCATCCAGAGGAAATACAAGTGCGTGGACGACACCTTACTCTACGACGACAACATCGAAGGGGCCTTCTGGCATGCCTACGACTTTTTCGAAACATGCGCAGCCAAGGGTATCACGCTTAAGCCGGAGAAATTCCAATTCGCCAGAAGGGAAGTAGACTTCGTGGGCTTCAACCTGGGCTGGGAGGCCTACAAGCCAACAGAGGAACGTTTGGCGGCCATCAAGAACTTCCCGATGCCACGTCAGCCCTCTATCACCGACATAAGGGCTTGGTACGGATTTGTCAACCAGCTGGCGCCATTCCTCGCAACAGCCCCTATCATGAACCCGTTCAGGGAGCTCCTCAAAAAACCAACTGGGAAGGCAGTGTACTGGGACGAGGCACTCCGCACCAAATTTCATCACGCCCAAGACATGATATGCCAACTAGCGAAGGACGGACTGGCCTACTACGACAGGAGCCGCCCCACAGCAGCGATCACCGACTGGAGTAAAGAAGGCATAGGGTTTGTAATCCTGCAACAGTACTGCTCATGCAGCTCCGCCAATACGCCCTTTTGCTGCACGGGTGGGTGGCGCCTGGCACTATGCGGCAGCCGCCATCTCACCGCCGCTGAAGCTGGCTGTTCTTGCTGGGGTGCCCCAACCTCACCGTTGTGACGGACCACCGCCCGTTAACCAAGTTACTGGGGGATCGTGCCCTTACGGAAATCTCGAACCCCCGCCTTTTCAGGCTGAAGGAGAGAACTCTGCAGTACCGATTCAGGGTCAAGTACCTGCCAGGGAAGCGTAACAGCGCGGCGGACTTCCTGTCCCGATACCCCGCCTTAAAAGCCGATCCCAGCGCCTACGACATGGACCTCGACGAAGACCTCACCGACACCATGGCGGCCGCCGTCGTGGCAGCAGTGGAGCACGACAGCTGTGTCGTGGACGAGGCGAGAGTTAGGCACGCCGCTGTCATCGACCCCGTGTACCAGCTGCTCATGGCCAGGGTCCTGGCCAGGGACTGGGCCGATAGGAAGTCCCAGGAAATTGCGTGCCTTCGGCCCTTTTACAGTGTCAGGGAGAGGCTGGCCGTTATCCAAGACTTGGTGACATATACGTTCGAACAGGGCAACGTTCGCCTAGTTATCCCGGAGCCTCTCCGTCAGCAGGTGGCTGCCAACCTACACGCGGGGCACCAAGGCCTGGACTCGATGCAACGACGAGCGCGCCAGACGGTGTACTGGCCTGGACTCGAGGGGGACCTGCAGTATCACCGATCCTCGTGTGAAGAATGCGATGTACACGCACCATCTCAGGCCGCGGAGGAACTCATTATCACGCCGCCCCCAGAGTATCCCTTCCAGATGACGGTTGCAGATATGTTCCAGCACGACGGACACTCGTACATGGCCTACGCAGACAGGCTCACAGGGTGGCTGGAGCTGGCCCACTTCCCCCACGGAACCTCCTCCTCCCACATCAAGACTCAGCTACGTCGCTACTTCGCCAGATGGGGGGCCCCGGAGCAAATTTCCACGGACGGTGGCACCAATCTGGCAAGTGAGGAAATGGGGGAATTTTTCAAGTTATGGGGCGTGTCTGTGCGTCTATCATCCGCCCAGTACCCGCAGTCCAATGGCAGGGCAGAGGCCGCAGTCAAGATCGGGAAGCGGATAATAATGGCGAACACGGGCAGCAGCGGCACCCTTGACACGGACAAGTCCTCTATGGCTATCCTGCAGTACCTCAACACCCCCCTCCGCGGAATAAACAAGTCACCCGCCCAGATGGCAGCGGGCAGGCAGCTCCGAGATGGCGTACCTACGGCTCGCTGGCACCTCACGGTAGACAAACACTGGGGGGCAACCTTACGGCAGAGAGAACGTCAGATGGCTGACAGTGGTGCCGCCCTCACCAGGACTGGACCGTCCAGAAAGCTTCCAGCCATCAACCCGGGATCCCAAGTACGAGTGCAAAATCAGGCCACTAAGCTGTGGGACCGCACCGGTACCGTGGCGGAAACGCTCCCATACCGACAGTACCTAGTCAAGCTAGACGGCAGCGGGCGCCTCTCCCTCCGTAACAGGAAGCACCTACGTCTCACATCATCGGGGCCCCAGCCTGGGCAGGCCACACCTGCTACGCATCCAGCCACGCCCACGCCCGAGCAGCTACCAGGCAGTCACCCCACGCCCAGCCCACATGCAGCACGGAAGCCACGCCCATCACGGCGCACTAGAAGGCCTGCGTGGATGGATGACTACATGTGATCGTCGTACATTACAGCGGCACCTGCATATATTTTTTTCTTTTATTGCCTTTGCTTTTCATATTATTCTATGAACATGTATTACCCGCACATTGTGTTTTGCATTCCTGACAGCTATGTACCTGTCTTCCTATTCTTGCACATGCACCCAATTTAATCCATGTATATCCATGCATTATTTTTTATCATTGCCTCTCCATGTATACCCATGTATTAATCTCGGGGGGGGGATGATGGAGTACCTGCAATAAGATATGTTTTCCCATGGCGGGCAGGCGCCAAGGGAGTGGCACGGTGCCGGTTGCAGGGAGCAACCGAGTCAGTCTGTATCTGAGGACGCATTAAACTACATGTCTCCACCATCGTGTCTCTCTTGTCCTACCTTGACATCCAATACAAACCCAGACGTATGTAAAGTTTGCACAGGAGGGTTAATATTTCCCTACCCCCCCCCCCCCTTCGAACAACCCCTTTTCCGTGGAAACCTTTGCCCAGGTCACGTCTTTGTTAGTTCAAGTGTCGTCTTTCGCGTATTTTACGATCTAAGTATTAGAAAATTGTACCCGCTTCAGTAATCCACACTTGAAACTATTTTGGTGTATTCCAATGTTGATAATTTTCTTAAATTACGTAATGTAATATACCAACTTTTGCAGTGTTACAAGTGCAGTGCTAATCTAAGGCAAAACACTTAAAACACCATAGACTCAGTCACAACACCGCCGTGACCCCTAAGTTACGTCGTCACGGTCATAAAAATAAGTCATTAATTTCTTTAACTTTAATGTTCTAGTTTTATTATATTTTGTTAGAATGCGAAGCTCGGCATTACCAATTGCCAATGCATACGGGGATGATGTTTTATTTTCCTGTGATCGTAAATGAGGAACAAGAACCATTACATCTAACGTTGGTAATGTTAGCGTGAACAGCTCAACATTACCGCTTGCCAGTACATACGAGCTTGATGTTTTATTTTCATGCGAGCGAAGCGAGCTAATGGCGAAACAAGAATCATTAAATATAATGTTATCGTAACAGTACTAACATTACCGTAACGCGAGTGAAGTAATATAACAAAGGGCATTATATTGGGTTTGTGACCTGGGAACTTCTAGGTTAGTTTAGGTGGGTTTGTTAGGTTCTGTACCCTTTTTGTACTTTTTTATATATTGTGTAAAGGGTATATGGATAATACCGTATCATTGCTAACGTTAGTAATTCCACTGCAACGTTGGTAACAGTGTATCACCGTAACGTTGGTAACGTTGATAATGTTACCGTTCGCAGTACATACGTGAGTTAAGTGACACAGAATTTGAACAAGTCATTATATTTAAGTATTTTAACAAAATATATATAATAAAAGACATTATATTTAATCATTCTAACAGAAAATATTACGTTTTCCTGTAGAAAATAACGTGATTTAACCGGTTTTCACCTTCATTTCATCCGTGATAACAGCAACCAATTCGGCAACTTATAGTCGAATTGGTTGACCTGCTTGTTTGCGGTTGAAATGAAGGTCAAATTCGGTTAAATCACGTTATTTACTATAGGAAAACATATATTTTCTGTTCGAAATCACGCCCTATAATACAACAGAACTTTACCTTTTTTTTATATCCAAAGTAATTAACAAGGTATTAAACAATAAATGCCCTATTAAAAAAGCTCATCTTCTTGCGGTTTCAATGATACCAAACACTTATATATCAAAGTGGAAAATATATTTAGTTTTTTTTTCTATAAATATCAATAAACCGATGTCGTCCTTTGGCGGCGCCGCCCGTCATCCTTCGTGGGTTAAGCTGTGTGACCAAAGAACCAGGTGATATTATGCAAACTAAGAGAGGTATAAAGCAAAAATGAACATCATGCACTGCAGAAAAATACAATGTTTAGCTTTGTTGTCGGTCAGTGGGAGGGCAGGATGCCTGAACCAACAGCCAATCACCAAAGAACTTTCAAACCGTGGTTCGGCTCCGGTTGCCAGCTAGGATGAAACAGACTTTAGGTCTGTGAAGTGGGGTCTGGGGGTTACTCCGGCTAGGCCTGTAACCTGGGAACCACTACGTTAGGTTAGGTGGGCTTGTTAGGTTCTGTGGACCTTTACAAATCTCAAAAGTGTTAAATAATCATGTTTTTTTTTTTCGTTTTTGCCCAGGTTCCCACCTTTGTTAGCCGAGAAGGGGATAACGTCAGAAATGCTTATTAGCGGTGGAAATAGAGGTCAAATTAGTTGAAAGTACATTATTTACTGTAGGAAAAGTATTATTCTCAAGAAATGCGGTTCAGTGTTGTTCTATAATTTTACCGAGCATTTTGGTTTCACTAGTAATTAAAGTATCATACATTAACCACGACTTACCACAATTTAAGTTCAAAAGACTGGAAACGCCGAAAAATAGCTTTCTTATTTTCCACTCCGAAATAGCCCTCATCGAACATACATATTTAAGTGGTAGCCTATGTCAACAGTAGTAATAATAGTAACCTATCATATATCAACAAACGGAAGGGGAAACTTTGTCATAAATATCTGGCCAACAGTGGTAGCCTATGCATCCAAAAGTCTAATATACAAATCATATTACAATTGAAGTAAGAATAGCGAACAAAACAAATTTTAAGTCAGCATTAATGAAAAACAAGTAAAATTCGGAAAACAAGCCAGTTGCAAGCAACTTCTCCTACCTATTTGCAAGGGCCTTTCCTGGTTAGGCCTAGGCCAAGTGGAGGGTTTCTTCCTAATGAGTGGGCATGAAAACGATAAAACGACGCTCTTAACAATGTAACAAATTTGTTGTAGATCCACCGCTCAATTCACTATATCGTTAATTGTCTACACAATTGTCTACATATACTCTTTCAATCTTACTAGCTAGTAACTACCATTTATACCTTACACAAGTTCACAATAACATAGGAACAGTAACGACTAACGCAAAATCGGTGACCAGTGTTGCCAGATACGTTAGTATAAAAATTCCCAAACTCGTGATAAAAACTCCCCAAAACAACCCCAAAATTCCCATTTCCACAAATATATTCTCTTCTTTCTTCATCATGTAGGCTTTACTAATATAGAAATTACTCACCATACTTTATATAAGCGCAAGCAAACTAATTGCAACAATATAAAGGTTTACTCATCTTTGTTTCTTCCTCATGAAAATTTGTACGGAATATCCCCATCAGACACCCAAAATCCCCAAATCTATGGATAAATTCCCAAATCTGGCAACACAGACGGTGACGTTACGACGTGATGAGATGTGAAACGTCATCTGATTGGTTCTTAGTCTTATCTCAGTCACCTTATTGGTCAGATTAGCCGCAGTTCTTTCTATACGGGGTTGTGATTGGTTGATCCTCAACTTGCAATAGAGCCAATAGTTGCACGATAAATTATACTTTAATTTCGAATTTGTTCCATTTGGTTACGATTGTGAACTGTACTATTAATATGTGAGAATAGAAACAGCAATATTGGCATCAATAAAGAGTTATTGTCAATAAATCATAATAAATTATATTTAGCAACGTTAAAGTCACTAAGCCAAACTGTTTATTTAGCTTTGCCTTAGACTATTGAAGAATACAGAGATGAATATCTACAAGTACATTCCTTTCACATTATTTCATTATCATCATCATCTCCTCCCCCACATATTGACGCCAAGGGCATTGGTTAGATTTCGACAGTCGTCTCTCACTTGAGTTTTTAAATCAATACTTTTCCATTTCTTACTTCACGCTTCATAGTTCTCAGCCATGTGGGCCTGGGTCTTCCAACTCTTCTAGTGCCACGTGGAGCCCAGTTGAAAGTTTGGTAAAACTTATCTCTCTTGAAGAGTGCAAAGAGCATGCCCAAACCATCTCCACCTACCCCTCACCACGATCTCATCCACATATGGCACTTGAGTAGTCTCTTGAAGTTTCATTTATAATCCTGCCCTGCCATTTAACTCCCAATATTCTTCTGTGGTTTGTTCTCAAATCTACAAAATATGTTGGTTATTGTTTCATTGTCATACCACTCCTCACGTCCATACAGTAACACTGATCTCACTAAACTGATATATAGCCTGATTTTTATATGTATTTTCAGGCGATTTGGTTTCCAACTCTTCTAGTACTTTGTGGAGCCCAGTTGAAAGTTTGGTAAAACTTATCTCTCTCGGGGAGTGCAAAGAACATGCACAAACAGTCTCCATCTACCACTCACCATGATCTCATCCACATATGGCACTCGAGTAGTCTCTCTCATAGTTTCATTTATAATACTGCCCTACCATTTAACTCCCAATATTTTTCTGTGGTTTGTTCTCAAATATACAAAATATGTTGGTTATTGTTTCATTGTCATACCACTCCTCATGTCCACTCAGTAACACTGATCTCACTAAAGTTACTAAACTGATATTGAGCCTGATTTCTATTTGTAATTTCAGGCGATTTGATTTCCAAATTTTACTTAACCTAGCCATTGTCTGATTTGCTTTTTTCAATCTTTAATTAAACTTTAGTTCTAAAGAACCTGTATTAGAGATCACAGTTCCTAAATATTCAAATGATTCCACCTCATTAATCCTTTTTCCTTCCAATGATATTTCATCTTCCATTGCATATTCCGTTGTCATCATCTGTCTTTCCTCTATTTATTTTGAGTCCAACCTCGTGTGATATTTCATGCATTCTGGTAAGGAAGCATTGCAAGTCCTAAGGTGTTCTACTAAAAAGGACAGTGTCATCAGCATACTCTATGCCAGCTAATTTGCTGTCACTAATCCAGTCCAATTCTTCTCCACCATCCCTACTGTTCTATACATTACAAAATCCATGAGGATGATAAACAACATAGGTGACAACGCATTCCCTTGGAGTACACCAGTGTTCAGTGGAAATTCATTTGATAGGACTCCACTAACATTAACTTTGCACTTGTTATGCTAATGAACAAACGTTCACAATTTATATATTTAAGAGGAACTCCATGATAACACATGACTCTCCACAAAATTGGCTGGTGCACACTATCAAAGACTTTCATAGTCCACAAATGACATCAAAACTGGATTTCTATATTCTACACATTGCTATACAGCATGTCTTATAATGGAAATTTGGTCAATACTTCTACCTTTTCGAAATCCTGCTTGTTCATCTCTCAGCTTTTCGTCAATTTTTAACTCTTGTCTCTTCAGAATGAGCATACTATATATTTTCATGACAACTGACATAAGTGTGATGCCATTTACACCAAGAATCCTAGCTCCCATTTATCAGTCTTTGCCTCTTCACGCAACATTCTACAAAATAATTTTGTAAGTAGTCTGGGAGTCACTTCATTTTTGACCAACATTATCTCAGCAATTACTCCATCTCTTTAGTTTTTTAATGATAGCTTGGACTTCAAATACACTGAATTCATATTCATGGGCACATCAAGGTGTTCCTCAGCTTCAGGCATATCAATAAAATTATTCCCTTCATATCTTCAATTCATAATCTCACCCAGCTTTGCCTTTCTTCATCTTCTGTTGTTTTAACAGATCCATCTCTCCTTTTAATGGGCATATGCTTCTTTGCTCCATTCGAGATTTCATTATCAATTCATTAATTACAAACATTTTACTGGAATCATTGCACAGGACTAGAGATTTCCCGTTCTTGGTACCCATCTCGTGCAAATTCCATTGATACTGTCATTTAACCGGTAGAAATGTGACCGTGAAGAGAGGCTTTATGTTAAAAAGATAAAACAACTAAAAACAAACATAGTCCGAATGATAAAAAAGGAGATTTAGCATCGACCTTTCGAAGTATTCACGAATATTTTTACAGAACAAGGAAGTACACTGTCCTTAGTACTGCTCTAGTTTACAGGAAATTAGGCTTGTTTACTTAAATTGTAGAGCCCAGCTCGTATAAAAAATAAACAAACTGGTAATGGTATAAAATATGTCTACAAAAATTGAATATTTTTACAGAACCCTCATAAACAAGTTAAGTAGACTATATATATGTTGGGACTCGTCATGACTTCCTGCTATGTTGGTGGGTTGATGATCACAAATATTAGGGAACTCATTTCTTTTCAGTTGGCTCTTTGCAGCTTTAGCTGAAGTATTCTAAATTATTCAAAATTATTGTTTAAAGTTCTTATAACTAAAATTGTAGCACAGGTGTATATTGTAAAGGCTTTTTGCTACATTCATTCAGGCGTTTTGGATATTTTTTTTTTGGGCTGCTGGAGGTGAAAGTTGATGAAAATCTTAGTGGTTTCTGATACATTCAGGAAACATATATTGCACGCACGCGTGCACATCCACTCATATATATATATATATATATATATATATATATATATATATATAGAAATAAATTTCTACCTCATACTTGGGATCGAACGCTAGCCCCTTCTAATGAAAGGCCAGGTCGAAACCAACCATGCCACGAGAGCCCATAAAAGAAACCAGAACCTGACGCTAGACAGCTGTCCGAGGATTTACCTGGCAAGACATCAGTCTCTTACCAGCGAGTTTTACCCGATTTCCCGGCCCACCACGTGACACAATTGGTAGTAATTCATTCAAATTACCCCCAATGAGTCAATATGGATAAATATCAACACAACATCGTGTTCAAATAGAAATAAATTTCTACCTCATACTTGGGATCGAACGCTAGCCCCAAGTATGAGGTAGAAATTTATTTCTATTTGAACACGATGTTGTGTTGATATTTATCCATATTGACTCATTAGGGGTAATTTGAATGAATTACTACCAATTGTGTCACGTGGTGGGCCGGGAAATCGGGTAAAACTCGCTGGTAAGAGACTGATGTCTTGCCAGGTAAATCCTCGGACAGCTGTCTAGCGTCAGGTTCTGGTTTCTTTTAGGCCTCTCGTGGCATGGTTGGTTTCGACCTGGCCTTTCATTAGAAGGGGCTAGCGTTCGATCCCATATATATATATATTTAACACATCTTACTAAGTTACGATATTTCGATTCCAGGGAGGAAACGTGATTGGGCCAATTTCTTTAAAATAAAATTCTTTGTACCTCTTTTTACCTAAACAGTAAATTAAGTATCTTCGGATTTTTATATATGTTGGTCAAAAGGCAAGATAGAAAAGCACATGGGATTGGCAATATCAGGACCCACTTAAAGAAGGTCGGCCAAACGATGGTCAATATTTTTTTTTTCTTTCTTTCTATCCCGTCAACTGAGCCATGGCCCGGCCCAGTCTCGTGCGTTCTGATAGGACGATGCTATTATTTATTTGTATACATTATTTTAGTTAACACGTACTAGGATATATTGTTTTTCTATCAATGTATTCAAACATTATCCTAACATATGAGAGTAAAGAATGTAAAGTATTTACTATCAATGTATTCAAACCATATCCTAACATAGGATAATGAAGAACGAAAAGTATGTTAGTCTTCATTTGGTATATCATGAAATTTTCTGACCAATTAACGATATATGTGAGCCAGTTTTCTGTTTAAGACCAAGAGAATAATGATGGATGAAAATAGAAGATCAGAATCTGGTAAAGTTTGTTTCTATTGATAGTAATGGCACATCAAAATACAATATCAATACAGTCACAAATCATAACTCATATGGACATTGATACACAAATACGTTATATACATATATACTGTATATATATATATATATATATATATATATATATATATACTGTATATATACATATATATATATATATATATATGTATATATATATATAAATATATATATACACATATATATCTATATATACATATATATATATATATATATATATATATATATATATATATAGAGAGAGAGAGAGAGAGAGAGAGAGAGAGAGAGAGAGAGAGAGAGAGAGAGAGAGAGAGAGAACTGGGAAATATAATACTACATATTAAGTTTAATTTCTTTCCTATCTTGTTTTCCGTCAGATTTGTTTTACAGCTTTTTAATTAATCTAATGGCGTTGTTGAGGTAGCCTATTCTGAAAAATACAGATATCTTGGCCAAAAAATTCTACACTTCTTCAGGAATCTATTTCAAGTTCTCTTGAAGCCTTTTTAAGTTCTTCCTCGAGTGTTTTAAAACAGCTTTTTTCCTACACGAAGACTTTGCCCGTGAATGGAGTTAAACTCCTCTCTTAACTTAGTTAATTGTAGGCTAATAAGAACTATTTAGAGGGAATATGCAAATAACCCCTACTTTTGAATTCAATCCACGATTTACCTGAAGTTTCACTAGTTTCTCGATTGCCCAAATGAGGGTATTTGATGGATTTTTTTTTAACTATGTAACCACCAATATACTTCAGAGCTTCTTCCTCTATAACTGTGTTGACCGTTTTTTTCAAGTTTGCATCATTAATTGGCATGTCATCTTGCGTTGAAAAGTAAAAATAATTTTCACAATCAGGCACCAAATCTTTAAATAAAAGGCTTTTCAGGTACACTTCAAACGCCATCTCCGTTTTTTTCGGCTTGATTTTTTATTTCATCTGCTGACATATTAGTCAACATGTCCTGATTGTTAAACTTTCACTCTAGAGTTAGTTTTTTCACTCATGCTTTCAACATTTTTGTCAAGCAACAGTGTTCTCATCCTATACCTAAAATCTACAGGATTTGGATGATCATATGGACGGTTCATCTGCTTTATGCAACCAAAAAAACGTTGTAGGCAGTCCTGATTCAGCCTTTGAGTTAAGATATAGTTAACGCCGAAATTGTTTTTCACCATATTGAAAAGTCTAATCAGTGACTTTGACGAAAGTATCACCCCTTTCTGAAATCTATAAATATACCTGGTTTTTAGAGATTTGACTTTTATTTTACTCACGCAGTCTATCACTTTATTAAGTACAGATTTGTTGCTCCATGTGCATTCCAAATCCACTGCGCATTTGCAAGTCTCCAATCATTTGGTTTGAAATCATGATATCAAACAAGTCATTTATGAGAGATATGAAGTCAGACTGAGAGAGCCCTGGCCCACGTGATAAGCCAGGTCGGTGAGTCATTCATAATCCTCTGCCTGGGCAATATGATCTCAAATAAACCTTTAGAGAAAAAGAAAGGTCAATGTCCTCTGATGCCACCTCCTGTAAGAAGAAAATGTGTATGGTGAAGTTATACATATCCAGTATATATATATATATATATATATATATATATATATATATATATATATATATATATATATATATATATATACACACAACACACACATACGCTACGTATTTCCCCAAATGACTTCTACTCAACAATCTACTTACCTAATATAGTATAAAACTGTCATGCTATCAGTAGTGTATTTTTACTTGCCAGTGATGTCTAAAGTTATGATACTAGAAAACCACTCAATAAAACTGTTAGAATATTTTACAAGGAAATTTCGATACTGTGGTTCTTTCTGGTCTGGATTTTCAAGCAATGCTGCTCAAAATTTTAGTTAATCATAACTTGAAAAACATTGCTTGTTTTTTAGGGGACTATTTTCACTTATCTATCGTTTAACATAATCAAAAGCAAGGGTATTAAAACTAAATCCATTCATAGTTATACTGTATATATATATTTGTTTTAATACATATAATCTGATACATGTTTTTTACTCAAGCCAGAGATCTATTGAGTGAACGAGTACACGCTCATAGTCATGAGAGGGATTCATAGACTTGAAAGATATTTACATTTCCTGTTTACACTAAAGGATTAGAAAGTGAAGAATGTGTGAGGAAGCTTTTAATTTTAAATGTTGAGACCCTTGTAATAGAGAAGTTATTTCTTAAAGATAGTACCTAGCACAGCAAGAGAACATTTATTCTTGGAATGATTACCTTTCAATAGGATGTTATCTTGTGGACGCAGGTGCTAAGATAACGTAAAGATGGATTTATTTTTCATCAGATGAAGAGGAAACATTTGTAAATACAATTTTTATACTACACCAAACACTACTACTGCTACTACTACTACTACTACTGCTACTACTACTACTACTGTACCAGGAATTCATCATGGGGCAAAAGATGTTTACTTTAATTTTAAGTTTTAATTCTCTTGAAAATATATATAAAAAAAATGTTTAGCCACAATGGCACCACCTACAATACCAGTGGTATTAACCTTCTTATAAATAACATTAAATTAAGATTGTTAGTGTAAAAAAAAATCAATACTACTACTACTGCTAATAATAATAATAATAATAATAATAATAATAATAATAATAATAATGATAATACATATTCAAAGAATTTTTCTGATAAATGATGGTAAATTTTAAAAGGACTAATAATCAATTTCAAAGAATTTCGACAATTTCTTCCTCTTTCCCAGTATAATAATTAGTTGCCACCATCCAGGTCCATTGCAAATGAAGTTAATTCTTTTAAAATAATAATTATCCTTGGCAAGGCGAAGCATTATTACTGTCAGTATTATGATTATAATCTATATCTTAAATTTGTATTTCGAAGGTGACAACTTTCATTCTATAAATCCGCTAATAACACATTTATCAGTTTCTCATCCATTTAATACTGCACTGTTTAGGTGAAGTTCTGCACAAACTTGAAGGATTCTGAATTACTTATCTTTATATTTGGTTATTAAGAACATACATTTTCTTATTATCCATTTACACTTCTTGTGACCGGAGTAACTTGAGCGTTTCTGACATTGTAACTGTCCAGCTTTAAAAAATCAAATAAGAAATTTTTTTAAATCTTATATAAAGTTGGTCACATCATGCTCGTCACCAGTTTTTAAGACTACATTATCATTTGATTTTTTTGTAAACAAAATCATATTGCACATTACCATCATTTACGCAAAACATATTGTTATTGTTTTATTGTCTTTATCAAAAACTATACTACAAGATTTAGCGTCCTTATTCACACTATCGTACTTCTATAAATACCACTATGACCACTACCATATAAGTAGGATGATACATATACTAATGATTACACTGATAATGACTTTAGAGATTAACATGGTAGATCATGCTGAATGAATTTCCTGAAAGTATGATAAAGAGTAATCAACCAGAAGTTAGGTCCAAGACTGGAGAAGCGAAACTTTTCACGTCTCGTTTCTAAATCTAATCTCTTTGCTGGTATCGAAGCCCAACAATCAATATAATGATGAAAATAAAAAAAGATCCCATTTTAAAATTACTAAAATTATTATAATTATTATTATTGATATATAATTCTAATTTCAATACTTAATAATAACAATTCTAGTAATTTTAATAATACTAATTCTAGTAATATCAATAATAGAATTAATAAATTCTGTCAAATCAAAAGCGTATTTTGGTTTCAATTCAGCAGCATTGGTAAACATAAAAACATTTTGACGTCATCGTTTGTTGTATGTAAAGCTTGGCATATGAATAGATGGTCCTACAGAATTAGGAATGAAACATCATTTTCCAATTAGAAATGTTATATACAATGTTGATGGCATTTCTCTTAGTGGTTAAGTCGAAGGAAGAGGTACAGTACATGACTTGGGAATATACACAAGCAAACACACACACTCACATACATAAACATCAATCATGATCATACCATAAGAAACGTGTGCCTACTCTCTTTTAGGCCTACTGCAGAAGCGACGTTAAATAAAATAAATTATCATAACCTAAAATGCTATTTTTTCATGTTACCGAATACCGAATGCTGACTTAGAAGATTTTCAAGTAGCATAACCTTTTAAGGACATTTGTTTATGTAATTTGTTAACTAAATTTGTGACACACATTCATATATATATATATATTTTATATAATATATATATATATATATATATATATATATATATACATATATACATATATACATATATATATATATATATATATATCTATTTATACATATATATATATAATATGTATATATATATATACATATATATATATATATATATATATATATATATCTGAGAGAGAGAGAGAGAGAGAGAGAGAGAGAGAGAGAGAGAGAGAGAGAGAGAGAGAGAGAGAGAGAGAGAGAGAGAGAATGTAATTAATTATAGACTTACACACAAATATAGTGAAGAATATGTGTTCCTGCACATGGATATTCACTTACATAAATGCTTTAAAAGGTCAAGTTTTTACGAGACGCTTGTTTATAAGTATGCATTTTGACGAGGGTTCGCCAGTCAATGTTTATACATATGTTACTTTTGTCCATACATACACACATGCATACTTACAATATATATATATATATATATATATATATATATATATATACATATATATATATATATATATATATATATATATATATATATATATTTCTACCTCATACTTGGGATCGAACCCTAGCCCCTTCTAATGAAAAGCTAGGTCGCTTCCAACTATGCCATCAGAGGCGACCTAGCCTTTTATTAGAAGGGGCTAGGGTTCGATCCCAAGTATAAGGTAGGAATTTATTTCTATTTGAGCACGATATTGTGTTGATATTTATCCATCTATATATATATATATATATATATATATATATATATATATATATATATATATATATGTATGTATGTATGCACACAAGTGTGTGCGTTTTTGTGTGCAAGTTATTAATATGATTTAAAACTTTGAAGGGGTGGGGGTGACTTTAGTAAGTTTCAATGTAAAAAAATAAAGAGAGAATTATAATATGTTCCTAAATGAAAAGTTATTCATATACTTTTAAAGAATGGCGATTTTTACTTTGTTCTTTTCACATCGGATCGGATTATGCGTAGCATTCGGTATTCAAGTTTCTTTAATACAATGAAATACAATGCAATTCTAACGTTAAGACATTAACGTCAAGTAAGGAGTGAGTACATGATATGTTGGAGCACGACCCGCAGAGAGAGAGAGAGAGAGAGAGAGAGAGAGAGAGAGAGAGAGAGAGAGAGAGAGAGAGAGAGAGAGAGAAGTAGTCTTCAAAATCTATTAAATAATACTACAGTACTTAATATCTCAAGATTTATCCAATACCATTATAAATATGATGAAATGAAGCGTAACAAAGAAACGGGAAACCAAGTATGAAAATGTTTTATGATGAAATAGGAATAATCTAATGCTTGATTGTTAATACATAATCACTGCAGAGAAAATGATTCAAAATTCTCTCGTAACATTCTCATGGCCTTTTGTTTTTTTGTCGTATCAAATATCCCCTTAATATAAAGAAAATTCGGGATCATTATTTGAC
>NC_090746.1:29380281-29382781 GCF_036898095.1 Palaemon carinicauda | reverse complement strand
ATCAGAAGACATTTTACAAGTCTTACTTGCTGGATTCCTTATGATACTGTCATGCATTTCTATTGCTGTTGTGCTAAGTGGCACCGCAATTAAAACAGACGCTCATTGAAGTCCATTAAAGGGTAAATAAGACTCTTTATGACTGTGGCAGTGATTTGATAACGGGGATTTAATAGGCGACAGCGACCTACTATATAAATTAAAGAGAAGATACCCATGAATATATACAGAAAGTTAGTAAAAGCTGTAGGTGAAGGGAACGTTTGCATCAACGTTTTCCTTTTGTGCATTTTTCGAGCACCGAAAAGAAATCTATATGCAAATTCAGGAGAAATGTATGATTACGCACCTATTTGTCCTAATGTCTTCAATACTTAACAATTACTGCTTTAAATCACGAAGCAATTTTATCTTCTGTATCTGGAAAGGAGCCAACGCATGAAAATTCATCTATAATTTATTAACAAGTAGTCTAATGAGACTACTGGCACTAAGTCGCACTCAAGAAGCTCTCATTACCTTTCGCAGAAAACCTTTCAAATTTAATACTTGAAATAATAAGGATAATAATAAAATTTACGAAATTATTTGTTGCTTAGGACAGTAATAACAGTTTGTCTTATTATGATAAGCTTGCCAGTTTCCCACGCGTGATTATCCAGATATGTAGATTACAGCAATTGCATTAATTCCAGTGATAATGATGTGAACATTAGTGACAATAACCGAAGGGAATAATTTGATAACGAATTTACCCTTCTGTAAGAAACTACGCAAACTCTCCGGTTTATTGACATGAATACGGAAAACAGCTCACTGATGGAACATGTCCCCAAGAACGAAGTTTGGTCGTACTTAGCGAACATAAGGATCTTATAGGGTTTTCTTAGTCGATTCTGTCAACTGCAGAGAAGGCTTCTAATAATAGCGCTCATGGTTATTTGTCTCAAAATTGAGGAAATGAAGAGGAAGATTTATTTTCCAATTGTATACTTTTCAGTTTTCTTCTAAAATTTCCAGGTAGCATATAATGATCTCAAATTTGAGTTACTGGAGTATATAAGGTTTTCTGAATTATATCCAAGCTTACTAATAAAGAGCAGTTACTGGAACTATCCTAAAAGTACTGTAATTGTCTGTACGCCGCAGACAAACGAGCCAGAAGACGCCCACTACTGCATTATGTCTGTATCAGTTGCAAGTGAAGTCACGATGTATGTGATTGCAACAGCCGTTACAATTTTCAGTTAGTATAAATGTCTCAATGACTGGTTCAAAATTCATGGATCACTGTTTGTTCTATGAACTCCTCAAACAAAGTTTTAGCATCTTATGAGAAATAAGAGTTGTTTGAGTACTATGTATGCTTCGTCATGCCAACAAAGTGACGGACAAAATGAATTACAGTGCCATGTAATATTTATCCTGTTACTATTAAAACCAAAAGCGCCCATAAAATATGTGAATAAATCAATTTATTAAGAAATTAAGGATTGTAACCGGAAATATTTTCCGCCATTACCTCCAGGAAATGATAAGAACTGATATGATATTTAGAAATAAAATAAGAAATTTTTCCGTTTTACCTAGTATGAAAATAATGAGATTAACACTGGAAGGTTATCATAAGCGTTTTTAACGAAATGGAATTGTCCAGGATAATAAAAAAAAAATACGTTTCTTTTATTGCTGATCTTACCTTTAGTTAACAGTAAGATAAGCTATAACAGAAACAGAATCTTCTTTCTCCAAGGAGATAAACAGATTATTTTCTTGGATTTTTTTTATGCAGTAATCAATTTTGTGGAGAACATTTAGACATCGACAATTCTGTTTTAAAATGAAATGAAAGCTACAAATACAAAAATTTTCCAAGCTTCCCAGAAATAATATTTCTCTCTCTAAAGTATTAAAGGCAGTACTGTACAGTATATTACTGCCTTTATGCAGACGTTCATACATTTAAATGAAAAGCAGACGATACAAAGAGAATGGACAAAAAATAGGGAAATTAAATCAAGGATTAATTGATGTAGGAAAGTTATATTTTGACAAAAGCTGAACATTTCATCTTGGACAAACATCTCTCCTCAAATATGTGAAAGATAGAGACAGAAGGCAATAAGTTTGAGGATATTGCGCTAATATGAATATGCAAACACCAGAGCAGAACAAAAATCATTCTCTAACAAATCAGGCAAATATCAAAATTGTATAAATTTCATAAAAAGAAAAAAAAAACTGTTTAAATGTAAAATTAAGCTTATGAATTAAACAATTCAACATTCTGATACATGTCCTTCAGTGGTCCTCTATCAGTAAGAAGGTGATTTTTCCTTCTGAACTTAATAATTGTTCTCATCTTTTCATCATCCATATTAACTATTTTTGAAACTGCCTTGTGTACCTTAAATCTACAACCACTGCAAAATACCCGGAAGTTATTACGGCGACTAAATCTAAATGTCACAATGATAAAACGAGGTTTAGCATTGTGTCG
>NC_090746.1:29365281-29375281 GCF_036898095.1 Palaemon carinicauda | reverse complement strand
TGAAGATTTTCAATTTACATATTGAAATCTTCAAATTATTAACAGTTGTTTCTTTTGTTAAAACCACTTTCCTTGTATATTTCTGATCGAATATTCCTATCCCTTTTCTTATATAATTGACGATTCCTATATGAAAGCACAAAAGGAATTAATCCTTCTCAAATATTATGACAAAGTAATAAAAAAATTCCAAATTTTTGCAGGATAGTGTGAACCAATGCGCTTAGTCCTGATGTGTTTTCTCTCCACTTCCCGGCATCCCTCCCAGTTAGTAATAATCTCTCGAAGGGAGGATTATTATGGATGTCTGAAAAGCTTAAAATCATTATGAGTAGTATTCATTTGTATTATTATTATCATTATGTTATTGTTATGTAATCGTTCAGTCATATAAATGTCAGTAACGTAACAGAATTGTGATTTCTGGCAAATTTAATGCACCGAATACAAAAAAAAAAAAAAAAAATAATGCGCACCATACAAATCTAATGCGTTGTGTTCTATTGTGGCGTAATAGAAATTGAAAAAAAAAAAAAAAATAATCTTGCTCCGTGGCAGTCTGGAAAGTTCTCAAGAGTTAACATGGCGTTTATGATGGAAGTGACGTCATTTGAAATCAGTCTCACTTCCGAAATTATACTTCATCTTAGTTACTAGGTGTTTCTTTTAGAAACGGGTTCTATCAAGTGAATAGGAATAATTCTAGTTACTTCCTATAATATTATGAAAACGAAAAATTCTTAAAAAAAAAAAAAGATCCTTAACGAGACGCATTCTTGGAACGAGGTATGGATCACGTAACCTTTATAAAACTCGACCCAAAGGGGGTTATATAGGGAGACTGGTACCTTGAAAGATTGCACAATCTACTTGGCAACAAGTGAAGAAGGCGACCTTGCCCTTGGTCAGTCTACTGAATATTCGTTTATAAAAAATAAGTTTTCCCTCGGTTCCTGAAAGTGAAAATCTTTATTACCAATCTCGATAAATAATAGAAATGTGTTTAATATAGATCGATGTTTTTGTCACTTGACCTTTAACAGTAGAGTTAGGTCTAGTATAGCTTTTAACGAGAATTACTGATGATTGCCATTGTTGAATAATCTATATAATCAATGTTTTTTGTCACTTGGTCTATCACAAAGCCAAATACTTTTACGTAACCTGCTGTTAACGTCATGTCAGGTATTAACCTGTTGATCGAAACAAATTGTATAATATAGGCCAGTGCTCTTGTCTGAAAGCAGCACCTACATGTCTTTTCTAACTCATTACTTGAATACTACTATTGAGATTTCTTCGGATTTAGTACAGACTGCTGTTACCTTGGAAGTGTATTAATCAGTTACTCGAAACCAATTTTATAATATAGACTGGTGCTCTTGTCTTACAACAGCTCCTAAGTGTCTTTTGTAATTCTTTAATCAAATACTGCACTATTGAAATTTATCCAGATTTATTACAGACAAATGTAGCTTCAGATATAAAAATTTAGACTATAAAATATGTAAAGTATTACGTGTAAAGTAAAACCTGCTAGATACTGATTTATTGCACTTGGGGATAATTTATAAAAAGTGTAAATTCTCTTTATATATGTTATAAAGTATATTTATGTAAGCAGTCTGTATTATTTAAATCATTGATATTTTTTTTTTTTTTTTTTTTTTTTGTAAAACTCTATTACCACCTCGATTCTAGTCAGTATTTATTTTCAAACTATTTAAGTCATAGACATAAAAACTCTAAGTCATAGTATTTTAGAAATTTATTTTCTAATATCTAAAAGAACCAGAAATAATAAATCACTTCGTGTGATCACTATGATGCATGTTTCCGTTGGTTTTTATAGATGGCGATGATTCGTACAAATATGATCTCTTACTTATTGAAGACAAAGCATTGGCACCAATCATGGATTGAGGTGTATTACCATTGTTCAATGTAACCCAGACGAAAGTCAAAAGAAAATAGCTAGGACAGATGTCGGCAATAGAAAAGAATGAACATAGAAGAGATTTTCCTCTATAGGTTAAAACATTTCACTTTGAAGGTTTAACACTGTCATGGGAATTTATAACCCACATCCATATTCATATATAACGGCAGTTTTATATATATATATATATATATATATATATATATGTGTGTGTGTGTGTGTGTGTGTGTGTGTGATTATTTTAATTTGAATTGTAACAAAATATTTTGTTTGAAAAAGAAGAAAGATATACTGCTGGTAAAAATTTCCAAGTCTCTTCAAGTCACCTGTTTCAAAAGTAAAATTAATCTTTGATTTTGACAGTATTTCACTGCACAAAACTACAGGTTACTGACTGCTCAAGGTAAATTGTTTTGGGCCTTACTGTTAATCTGCATACGAATTAGCAAGAACCATACAATAAGGAAAATAAAAGACGAGAAAAGTTACACCGATATGAAAAATGTGTGTTTAGGTTAATCAATACCACGAGTGCTTTGATATTCAATGAGAATATATAGACACAAACACACATTCATATGTATGTATATATATATACTGTATATATACAGTATATATATGTGTGTATGTACGTATGTATATATATATAAATTATATAAAACAATATATATATATGTATAATATATATATATATATATATATATATATATATATATATATATATATATATATATAAATATATGTGTGTGTGTGCGCGCGCATCTATATATATATATATATATATATATATATATATATATATATACATATATATATATACACGGTAAATTCAACCGTTTTTAGTCCATTGTAGGACAAAGGCCTCAGACATGTCCTTGTTCATGTCTAGGGTTTTGCTAATAGCAAATCAATCTAGTACGGGGGTGCCCTAACTAGTACAGATTCGCTGATCATGGCGATAAAAAAACTAGTTCACCACGTTGAGGTTTCCCCACTCAGAAAGAATATATATATATATATATATATATATATATATATATATATATATATATATTTATATATATCAAAAATTTTAAATAATTTTTATTTTTCCTAACATACTCACCGAGAACTACTTTTCTTGGAGTCACTTGTGATCCCTCAAACTCGACCAAGGTTTTTCCCGCCGTTACCCCCCCTACTCCGCTCTATATAGGCTTACCCCCGCCGCCAGAGAATGCGCCCTGAGGGCAGGATTAGGGCAGGTCACTGCATCCCTGGGTCAGCGTCCCCATTAAGTTCGTCGCTTAGCCCAACTTGGCAATGGAAGGATGGCACTCGGGGACAGAAGGGAGGGCCATTACCCGAAAAGTAGTTCTCGGTGAGTATGTTAGGAAAAATAAAAATTATTTAAAATTTTTGATTTGTTCCGACACAAATACTCACCGAGAACTACTTTTCTTGGAGACTTATACTTTAGGAGGCGGGAGTGCTATTCTGCCACTTGACTCGGCACATAGTGCCTAGAGGGCTATGGAATGCGTGGCCTATCAGAGTGCGGAGTGAGGGTAACTGCGGAACCTTACGCTATAATCTAAGACTCACCTCTTAAAATTTCTTCTGGTGATTTTCTCCTGATAAAGTCGCGAAGAATTTATTCACGGTTGGGGACATCTTCTGGCCTACCGCTACACAGCTTGGAGGGCGGAAATGACTGTCCCAATGGAGAACCCGTCCAAGGATTTTCTTGAATAATCCTTGAGGTAGTGGGCAGTAAAGGTCGACTGGTGTGACCAAGTGCCTGCTTGCAGGATCTGCCCCACCGCCATGTTTCTCTCAAAGGCCAAGGAGGTGCTCAGACCCCTGATGTCATGGGGGCGGGGAGTGCCTGGCACTGCCATTTTATCCTCTTCATATGTTCTAGCGATGACTTGTCTCAGCCAGAAGGAAATGGTGTTCTTGGAGACTTGTTTCTTATTAACACCTGTGGAAACGAAGAGGTTCTTGGTACCTAGTCGGAGATGAACTGTCCTTTCCAGGTACTTTCTGAGCGTCCGTACTGGGCATAACTTCAAGTCTTCCGTAATGCCTGTCTTGGGAATGGCCGGAATTGAGAAACCTTCAAACCTCGGGTCCCAGACTGCTGGGTTCTGAGTCTTCGCCACAAAGGAGGGTACGAACCTGAAGGACACTTCTTTCCACCCTTTGGAGTGTGCAACGTCGTACGACAGACCATGGATCTCGCCCACTCTCTTAGCCGAAGCTAAGGCTAGCAAGAAGACGGTCTTGAGGGTGAGGTCTTTGTCCCCGATATCTTTCAGGGGTTCAAAGGGAGGACGACTTAGCATCTTCAGGACCTTGGCTAGGTCCCACCTGGGCACTCTCCTAGCTTGAGGAGGGCAGGACTGCTCGAAACTCCTAATCAGCATCGCTATGTGCCTCGAGGTCCCCAGGTCGATGCCTTTCAGGAGGAAGACTTGGCCTAAGGCGGCTCGAACTCCTTTAATGGCTGGGATTGACATTCCCACTTCATCTCTAAGGTACACTAGAAACTCAGCTATGTCCGGGACCGAAGCTTTAAGAGGTCTTATGTGTTTCTCCGAGCACCACTTCGTGAAGGAGGCCCACTTTGCCTGGTATACCACGGTAGAGGATTTTCTCAGGTATAGGGACATTCTCTTAGCTGTGGAGGAGGAGTACCCCTCCTTCTTCAAGAGCCGCTCGATAGTCTCCAGGCGTGAAGGCGAAGCGAGAGAGGGTTGTCGTGGAGCCTGAGGAAGTGCAGTTGGTGCAGGAGGTCTGACCTGGCGGGCAGAGGCCAAGGTGGTTGGCTCGCTAGGTCCTTTAGATCCGCGAACCACTCTCTCTCCGGCCACCAGGGCGCTACCAAAGTCATCCTTAGGTTTCGGGAGGCCCTTACTCTGTTGAGTACCTGCCTTATCAGCGTGAAGGGGGGAAAAGCGTACACGTCCAAGTTGTCCCACTTGTGCTGGAAAGCGTCTTCTAGGGCTGCCTTTTGGTCTGGGACCGGGGAGCAATAGACCGGTAGTTGGGCGTTGAGCTTTGTTGCAAAGAGGTCCATCACCGGGGAGCCCCAGCGTTGAATGATGAGTCTGGCAACTTCTGGGTGCAGAGACCACTCTGTCCCCACTATTTGACCCATTCTGCTGAGGCCGTCGGCTAGCACGTTTTTCTTCCCGGGGATGAACCTTGCTAGCAGCACCACTTGCTGCTCGTCCGCCCAACGTAGGATGCTTATGGCGAGGTCGCACAGTTCCTTCGATCTCATGCCCTCTTGCTTCTTTATGTAGGCCACTACCGTGGCGTTGTCGCACATTAACGCCACGGTGTTTCCCTTTAGCCGATTTGCAAAGTGAAGACATGCCTTCTGGACAGCTCTTAGCTCTAGGACATTGATGTGGAGACGCTTTTCGCTCTCCGACCAGGTACCGCTTGCTGTCTCTTCCAGAAGCTGGGCCCCCCACCCTTGGTTGGAGGCGTCTGTGAACAGGAGGTACTCGGGGGGACAGGACCCGAGGGGCATCCCCTTGAGGGAGTTCGACTGGCAGTGCCACCATTCTATGGAGGTTCTCGTGTCTGGAAGGATTGGAATTAACGCCTTCTGAGAGCCTGTCTGGGACCAGAGGCTCTTGAGGTTCCATTGAATGGGCCTGAGCCTCATCCTCCCTTGGGGAACCAGCTTCTCCAATGAGACCAGGTGACCTATCAGTCTCTGCCAGTCTTTCGCCCTCCTGGAATGTTCTGACAGGAACGGCTGAATGATGCGCTTGAGGTTCCGTATCCTGTCTTCCGAGGGGAAAACCTTCCCCTGCACGGTGTCCAACGTCATCCCCAAGTCTCCCATTCTGTTGGATGGTGTTAAGTTCGACTTTTCCAGATTGATTATGATTCCCAGATTCCTGCAGAACTGGAGGAGGTTTCTCCCTTGCTCCTCTAAGAGGGCCTTTGAGTTGGAAAGGAGCAACCAGTCGTCTAGGTATCTGATGAGACGGATACCCCGTTCGTGAGCCCACACTGAGACTGTCGCGAAGACCCTCGTGAACACTTGAGGGGCCGTCGACAGACCGAAGCAAAGGGTCTTGAACTGCAGGATCTGGGAACCCCATTTTACCCGGAGGAACTTCCGACTCGACGGGTGGACAGGGATCTGGAAGTATGCGTCCTTGAGGTCGACCGTCATCATGTAATCTTTCTCCCTCAAGGACATCAGGACGGGGTTTGGGGTGTCCATCTTGAAGTCCGTCTTCTTGACGAACTTGTTGAGGGCCGACAGGTCTATCACGGGTCTCCACCCCCCCCGTTGTTTTCTCCACCAGGAACAGGCGGCTGTAGAAGCCTAGGCCTGGGAGAAGGACCTCTTCCATGTCCCCCTTCTCTAACATGGAGGAAATCTCCTCTTGAAGGGTGGCCCTTTTCATCGGGTCCTTGGGGGCCAACCATTCTGTCTGGCTGGCTGGAATAAGAGGGGGTGGGTCCGCTATGAAGGGGAGCCTGTAGCCTTCTTTCAGGACGGACACCGTCCAAGGATCCGCTCCTTGTGCTTTCCATGCTTGCCAATGAGGTCCGAGGCATCCCCCAACCCGAGGCTTGGGCGGAAGTAGGGGGCCTCTCCCTCTACCTTCTCCTAGAGGGGCGGCCTGATCTGCCTCTCTTCGAGGCGGAGTAACCCGACCTGAAGGAGCTGGAAGAAGCTGGTGCTCCTCTGCGGGAGAGCTGAGGAGTTGTTGTCCAGGAGGAGGAAGGGGCGTCACTCCTCGAAGTGTTGGGGGCGGCCTGAGGAGTCACGGCGCTATCCGAGGCTGCCCTCCTGTATGGCGGCCTTCTAGATGACGCCTGTCTGGGGACGTTGGCCTCTTTCTTCTTGGACACTTTCTCCATTAGATTTTCCAGCTCTTTTAATGGGAACAGAGACTCACCCCACAAGGGTAGGCTACGAACAGCTCGGGCCTCTCTGTCTGGGATCCTCTTCGACACCTTAGTTAGAAGCGTGTCTCGTTTCCTTAGTACCCAGTTGGCCGTCAGGGCGAGCGCCTGGTACGCTAGAAACTTCAGAGTTTTCCCCCAGGAGGTGAGAAGGTCCGTCAGGAGGCTCTGCTGCTCCGGATCTTCGGGGTCCATGGAGGCTTGCACGTTTACTAAAGTGGAGGCCCACCAGTCTAGCCATGAGGAGACGTTAACCAGGTCCCTCGACATCTCCTCCATCATGGCGGCTTCCGTAGGAGAGAAGGAAACCGGGGCTGACGCGGCCCTTTCGTCCGAGCCGCCTTATCCCAGGATGTCCAAGGCTGGGTCCACCCTACAGGGGCCTGGGCGCTGCCCTTCTGGGATGTATACCTTCCCTTGTGCTTTGAGGCCCTGGAGCAGTTTCGAGGCACTCTGGGACTTGGGGGCTTCTGCATTGCTGGCTACCAAATTGTCTATGTACTCTTGCCCCAGTACTAGGTCTGGGGCAAGAGGAAGGGCCAGAGAGGACTTCGGAAGGGCGTCGTGATGTGTGATTCTCAGGAGGCTTGACCTCCAGGAATTCCCCTTAGGTGCCGAGGGTTCTGAAATCCCATGGTGCCTCCTGATGAGGCCCACCACTCTTCTGTATGCGGAGTCCTCCGACGGGGGAGCTTCTCCGTCAGCCGAGGCCTCGGCCTGGAGTGGGGGCGCCGGGATTATTGTTCGACAGACCGGCCGTCCCGCCCTTGGGTCCAGGGGGGCCGACCTGTAACCGTAGGGAGCTCCGTAAGAGGGTGGATCTTGCTGCAAGGCGGGTACCACCGGCTCAGGGAGGGCCCTCGGTTGCCCGAAGGCTCTGGAAGCGGAAGTCACGGTCCCGGTGGGCTGACCCGACAACGGGAACCGTTCCTTCTTACTCGATGACCGCACCAGTTGGGCTGGTTCGGTCAGGCTGCCTTCAAAGAAGCGCGTTTCCCCCCGCTGGGCGGGGTGAACCGGAGGCCTTGAGGACTTACGCTTCTGTGAGAGGTCTTTCCTGCGTGGCAGGTCGTGCGGTTCTAGGCTGTGCGTAGGGAGCGGCAGCCTAGACGCACGTTCACTGGAACGAGGGTCTGGAGAGTGGAGCCTCTTGGACTCTCCTGAAGGGACGTAGACCCAGGCGCCGCCCGGAGAGACATTTCTCCTATACTTACGGGAATGGGAGCGGAAGCGCTTCTTGTTAGGTCGCGACCTTGACCTAGAGCGGGAATGATCGCTTTCGGACAGCTCCCTTTTCCTGCATCGTTTCCCCCTGACTTCTTCCTCGGAGGATTAGGCTACCTCTGACGAGTCCGACGGCGCCACGTTCCTCGTGTAACGGCTGCCCGCGTGATCCGCGGGGGAAGTTCCTCGCCGCCGGACGTCCGAGATCGAATGCTGGAGGAAGTCCTCGGGAACCGCCGTGGAGATTGTCGGCACAGAGTCTAATCTATCCATGCTAGGGGGCCAGGGGTCTAGGGTCACGTCCATTCTTAGCGGTGACCTCCCTGGCGTCTTCGGCAACTTCCACCCGAAGGCATCGCTACTCGGGCGGCGAACTCTAGTTTGGCTGTCCCCTGGCGGGGGAGAGCCCGACGCACAGGCCCACGAGGGCGGAGGAGACTCTGAAACAACAACACTGCCCCATACGGGGTCTTCAGAGGACGCGTGGTCCCCCACCACAAGGCCTGATTCACCTGAAGCACTACCGGACCCTTCGTTAGCCCTAGAGGGGCCTGCCCTTGGTTCTTCCCTCGCACTGGGAAGGACGCCTTGACTATCCACAACACTGGGGGCTTCCTGCCCTCTCCTCTGCAAAGGAGACGGAGAAGCCGAGGCTTCGTCGGACCGATCACTGGCCGACGGTAAAGAAAAAACGACACTCATCTTCCTGGGGGAACGCTTAGAAGATTTCTTCTTTTTGGTACCATAGCGTACCCACTGGATATCATCCCAACTTACGCACTCCGGACACGTGTCCGCGGAGGAGCAAACTTTCCCCCTACACGTGGAACAAAGGGAGTGAGGGTCTACTTCTGGCTTAGAGAGGAAAGCCCCACACGACTTTCCGGCTCTAGGTCCAGGACAACGGCGCACATACTCCATCGTTAGCACACGAATGGCACAACACTAGTGAGTTATAAGTACACTGGGATATATACAGGGAGAACGCACTGTAACACTTGCGAATAACGCACTACGCAAAAAACACAAGTCCTCACGCTGGAAACACGTGGAACACAACGCGCCAAAGGATCGAGAGAGACGAAAGAGTGAGCTGTGTACTGCTCACGACCAAGGAACTTAATGGGGACGCTGACCCAAGGATGCAGTGACCTGCCCTAATCCTGCCCTCAGGGCGCATTCTCTGGCGGCGGGGGTAAGCCTATATAGAGCGGAGTGGGGGGGGGGGTAACGGCGGGAAAAACCTTGGTCGAGATTGAGGGATCACAAGTGACTCCAAGAAAAGTAGTTCTCGGTGAGTATTTGTGTCGGAACAAATATATATATATATATATATATATATATATATATATATCAGAAATGATGTAATGATGTGATTCGTCAATGAATCTAATCTGCTATTCAAAATACCTACCTTTGGGAAAGCTTCAATGAAGCATTCTATCGTGACGTTGTTTCCTATTGGAACTCCAACCAGTTGGTTTGGGACGTGAATTTGAGGCGGAACTGAAAATAAAAAGGATTATATTAAAACCCGGAGTCTTTTTTTGAATAAGTGTTTCTACACTCGATAGGATTAGAAATGAAACTACAAGAGAGATTACTTGAGTGCCATATGTGGATGAGATCATGATGAGGGGTAGATGGAGATGGTTTGGCCATGCTCTTATCAATGATGTTAAGTTATGTCGCTAATCTGTTTCAACTGCCCTTATCAACTTTTGATGTGCTCTCATATTCGTCTCTCCATCTAATCTGCGATTTTGAGCCTTAAGAAGAAAAACATGTGATGGTTTTAAACTTTCTCTGACGCGACTCTGGTGTTAAGAGTTCCAAATACTATAATCAAACCATCAGGAGGAATATTCTATTTTCATTGACGCAAATAATTTTCTCAAACTTGGATACAATTTG
>NC_090746.1:29275281-29360281 GCF_036898095.1 Palaemon carinicauda | reverse complement strand
TATATATATACAGTATATATATATATATATATATATATATATTCAAATAAGCCATATATATTTTTGATATATTAATGTCTGGATTCTCTTAACGACCTCGGGATCAGAGCCCCAGGCGAAATCACACAAAGACAAGAGCTTGGCTCCGGCCGGGAATCGAACCCTGGTCGGCAAGCTTTTATAGACAGTGACTAACCCACTTGGCCAAGTGGGTTAGTCACTGTCTATATAAGCTTGCCGACCAGGGTTCGATTCCCGGCCGGAGCCAAGCTCTTGTCTTTGTGTGATTTCGCCTGGGGCTCTGATCCCGAGGTCGTTAAGAGAACCCAGACATTAATATATCAAAAATATATATGGCTTATTTGAATATGAAAAACACGTAAAAATGTGCAAAATTTATCATATATATATATATATATACTATATATATATATATATATATATATATATATATATATATATATATATATATATATATATGTACACATAAATGTTACTTATCAGTAACAAAACTCCACGTGACAGATATTAAAGTGTAAAATCACAAGAAACAGGAAAGTAAAGGACCAGGTACCAAGTGCTTTCGTGTTTTACATATGTATATATAACATGTATAAAGTATATATATACATATATATATATATATATATATATATATATACAGTATATATATATATATATATATATACAGTATATATATATATATATATATATATATATATATATATATATATACTGTATATATATATATATATATATATATATATATATATATATATATATATGTACACATACATGTTACTTATCAGTAACAAAACTCCACGTGACAGATATTAAAGTGTAAAATCACAAGAAACAGGAAAGTAAAGTGCTTTCGTGTTTTACATATGTATATATAACATGTATAAAGTATATATATACATATATATATATATATATATATATATATATATATATATATATACAGTATATATATATATATATATATATACTATATATATATATATATATATATATATATATATATATGTACACATACATGTTACTTATCAGTAACAAAACTCCACGTGACAGATATTAAAGTGTAAAATCACAAGAAACAGGAAAGTAAAGGACCAGGTACCAAGTGCTTTCGTGTTTTACATACACTTCTTCAGGGTACTCTGACGAAGTGTATGTAATACACGAAAGCGCTTGGTACCTGGTCTTTTACTTTCCTGTTTCCTGTGGATTTTACAATTTAATATATATATATGTATGTATATATATACATATATATATATATGTGTATATATATACATATATATGTATG
This sequence comes from Palaemon carinicauda, assembly GCF_036898095.1. NCBI lineage: Eukaryota > Metazoa > Arthropoda > Malacostraca > Decapoda > Palaemonidae > Palaemon > Palaemon carinicauda. The sequence goes on along the minus strand of NC_090746.1, from coordinate 29,358,969 downwards.
TATATATATATATTATATATATATATATATATATATATATATATATATATATATATTGATACTGCAATTTTTTAATACAATTTGTTGAATTTAGTAACGTGCTCACGGATAAAGTGAAACTGCACTTAACCGAAATGCATAGAGAAATTTTTCATGAAGTTTTCACTGATGCAAATTAATGCTCAGCGTCACCGTGTTAATGCTCCATAAACACAGACTTTAGTGTTGTTACAATTAGAATAACGTTATTAATATTCATAGTTCTGTTGAACTTCAAATATGGAAAGCAACGACAGGCAAATTTTATGATGTACATATGACTGATTAAACGTTTTTGCTTTCTTTTACACCTGTGATCATTAAACGACCATTTTTGCAAACGTTCCCGTTACTTTTTTCCCGCTGAAAAGCTTAATTAATTTTAAAACCTAAATCTTTAAAAAAAAAAACTAATCATTATTTAAATTTGAGTGTTTGTATTTTGATTTAGATCCTCAATTATTTTTTCTTTTTTAAGGTACCTTTGTGATTGTATCTATGAATCAAAATGAGCTTTAATACACAGTAAGCCTAAAAAGTAACGTGGTAATCGATGGATTACTAATGAACATCGTATTCTGACTTTTGAACGATTGTTTACCACACAGATCATTCGGAACCAGTGCACCATATCAGAATTTCTGTTTACTGTTTGCGTAATAAATCAGTATTATTCTTGTATGAAAGATTCTCTTTGTGCCCATAGTACTGAGCTATTCAATGCAGTTGTGATAATACTGAAATAAATTACTTACTAAATATTTAATTTAGCTAATATCAATGGATACTAGAAAACGCACTGGGACAAAAACCGCCTATACAGATGCTCTAATACCTGACTGCTTGATAATTTGAGGAAGAAAATGCTGTGGAACGCAAACTAACTAAATGGACCAAGTCACATTGTTTCACAAAATGTTGTATAAGAGGCACATCTTTCCAATGGTCCAGATCATCCATAATAAATTATTAACTCCGGAAAAAACACCATACATATTCACTAAACTTCACTTACAAAATGAAAGAAACGTTAAAATTTAAGGAAATTTACCAGTTTGCCTCCATTCGATTTCTATACCAAGCCAAGGGCTCAGAAGTTTTTGGTTCAACTTAAAGTTTCTCACCGTTTCTTAAAATGATGTGAAACGTAGAGGAATGAGGCCGCGTAGCCAAGTTTATAAGTAGCTATTTATAAATCCTGCTGCTGAGTAATCCTTTTCTCAGTTCATACCAAGAGACCAATGTTTCATAAAACTGCAGTCACTCTCAAGTTTCTATCCAGTTTCTTGTTGTCAACAACACATCAATCAAAACTGCGTTCCATCAAAGTTTAATACTACATTATAAGAATGAATGAAGATACCTTTGGTCTCAGACTCCCAAGACCTCCGAGACCAAAATGTCTTTATTCTTCACTCAACATTTGACGAGATCCCATTGATGTCCAACAAACATCTAGACCAGCGGTTCCCAAATAGGGGTAAATTACTCCACTGAGGGTAATTTTCCATTTGATGTGGGTAATGACAGTTTTTATTCTGATATCTTTAATATCAAAGGATATTAAGGATAAATTAATTTCACATGTATAAAACAGTGGTATCTTCATCATTCAACTGGGTGAAACCAATGATGTTACGAATAATGCACAATTAATGGTATAAATCCGGTACGAAGGAGAAAGGAAAATTGAAGATCTAATTATGAGCAAACAGTGCAGTCCACTTCAAACAACTGCAAAGGGTGGGGATGTATTCAGAAAAGTTTATGCATTTTTGATGAACTAAATATGCAACTAGATTGGAAAAACTACATTGGAGTAACAACAGATGGTGTGCCATCTATACCATGTGTTAAATTAGGGTTTTTTACGTATACGAAAAAGGAAATCCTTTGGATCTTGCAACACACTGTATCATATATCGTCAGGTACTTGCAGTATAGTCTGAGCGACCTGATTTGGAGGTGGTAATGTGTGCTGTCATGAAAATAGTTGATTACATTATATCAAGTGCTTTAAACTCAAGACTGTTTAGTTCTTTGTGTGGGGACATTGAATCTAAACATCACTGTCTGTTGTATGATGGCTATCCCAAGGAAATGTTCTCAAACGAGTATTTCAGCTCAAAACTGAGATTGAACTGTATTTGGATGAAGAGGGGCACAATTCAGCAGGGGAATAAAGATCCAAAATAGATTTCCATTCTGTGCTATTTAGTGGACATATTTTTGCATATAAATGCCCTGAACACATCACTGCAAGGACCAGAAGAAAGTGTTATCTGATTGAATGAAAAAGTACAAGCATTTCGTAGCAAAATGGATTTTTTGGGACTCAAAATTGAAAACTAGCAGAATAGCTGCATTTCCTAAGTTAGGAGAGTTTCTGGAAGATAAAGATTCTATACACTCGAGTGATATGGAGCGAATACTGAGTGCGCATTTAAATAATCTGCGTCTGAGGTTGGAAGAATATTTCTATGAAATTAACCCCCTCAACAATGCTTGGATTCCGAATCCATTCACATGCAACACAGAACATCTGCCAGATGAACCAAGAAAAAAATACTTGAAATAAAATCAAGCAGCCCCATACAAGAGGAATTTAACCCCATGAAATTATTTTCATTTTGGATTAGCTATAACAAAGAGTTCTCTCTGACGAGTTCAGAATCAGTTGAGATGCTTTTACCATTTGGTTCAAGTTACATGTGTGAGGCTGGCTCTTCAGGTATTTTGACCATCTGAAGCAAAGAGAGAAATAGATTGAACCCAGAAAATGACATCAGAAGTTCGCTTACAATACTATCTCCATGCATTACTGAAAATATCTCATACCGGTGTAATTATTCACACCACTGAAGATTTTTGTTAAGTACAGATATATTTTCTCCTTATTTTCAACTGAAGGTGTGATTATTCACATGAAATTATTTGATTTATTTCCAGCAGAAGTATGTATTGATTTATTTGTCTTTTTCACCCTGATGAACATTATTTCAATTATATATTCTCTCCATTTATTTTCAACATATGTATGAATTTTTATATTTTCAACATATGTATGAATTTTTTTATTTTCAACATATGTATGAATTTTTTTTATTTTTAACAGAATTAACAGTACTTCTTAATATACTTGCCTCAATAATAAACGAATAAAGGAAGGTTCGACCAACTGAAAGACTTTTGTTTGACATTAATCATGTACAAAATGATAGAAATGATGTGGGGGTAACCAGCTCTAGCCAAGATTTTGGAAAAAGTGGGGTAATGACCAAAAGTATTTGGAAACCGCTGATCTAGACCATACAAAACGCTTAAGGTAGTTAATTGAACCTCATTTTATAATTGAGAAGAGACTTGGTTGTCACATGTTTCTCATGTATGGTACCGGCAACATGCAGGAAGTTTCAGTTCCATTTACTCTTCCGGGTGGTGGGAATGTGGAAACACCCACCATCTCTTCTTCCCTTTGAGTATGTTTCAGCGATTCTCCAGTTCATGTACAATTTGTGCATCATTTTCACCAAACTGCACCATCATGACATCCAAGCAATAAGCTCCTATTAATAGCAGTCCCTGAAACAGACTTCACGTGGAAATGGGTGGAGATAGATATCATAGGATCTTCCTCTCAGTATGCACAGCATAAAAAAGGTGTTGTTATAAATTTCTTCAACTTCACCACAGTAGATCAAACCATGTTCCAAGAATGTTAGCAATGTTATAGGTAGTAAGTTGGCCAGGGCAAAAGCCACCCGTTGAAATACTACCGCTAGAGAGTTATGTGGTCCTTTGACTGGCCAGACAGTACTACATTGGATCATTCTCTCTGGTTACGGTTCACTTTCCGTTTGCCTACACATACACTGATTAGTCTGGCCTATTCTTTGCAAATTCTTTTCTGCCCTCATAAACCTGGCAACACTGAGATTACCAAAAAGTTCTTCTTTACCCAAGGGGTTAACTACTGCACTGTAATTGCTCAGTGGCTACTTTCCTCTTGGTAAGGGTAGAAGGGACTCTTTAGCTATGGTAAGCAGCTCTTCTAGGAGAAGGACACTCCAAAATCAAACCATTTTCTCTAATCTTGGGTAGTGTCATAGCCTCTGTACCATGGTCTTTCACTGTCTTGAGTTAGAGTTCTCTTGCTTGAGGGTACACTCGGGCACGCTATTCCATCTAGTTTCTCTTCCTCTTGTTTTGTTGAAGTTTTATAGTTTATAAAGGAAATATTTATTTTAATGTTGTTACTGTTCTTAAAATATTTAATTTTTCCTTCTTTCTTTTCCTCACTGGGCTATTTTCCCTTTTGGAGCCCATGAGCTTATAGCATCCTGCTTTTACAACAAGGGTTGTTGCTTAGCAAGTAATAATAATAATAATAATAATAATAATAATAATTTGGGTAACACACTCATCATCATCATCATCATCTATTAGCGTGCCTTTTGAAGCAAAAGACCTGGCACAGAAGCCCTTTTGACCCTGGGCTGAAGCTGGACATTACCCAGCATCTTTGAGGGATATTGAAATGATGATTCCCACACCAACACCATCTCCATAGAATGGCTGACTATATTTGAGTAATTTGAACACAAGTAAAAACATTGGAAACGTGTGATACCAAGTTTCTTCCCCTAATTACTTGGGGCTGGACTCAACTGTCTTGATAGCAGTTGCTGATGCAGACTACAAGTCCAGATGGGTAGATGTAGTTGCTGTAGGATCTTCCTCTGATTCATAAGTCTTGAATAATTTTATTAAGCTAAGTATAAATCCAGCGCATGAGAGTATAGGTAAACCTCCCCCCCCTATATTTGTGCACTATGACGACATGCTTATGTCCCTTGTGGGTGATGGAACCTTTCCATTGAGAATCCAGCTCACGAAGCCTTTTGGCAAAAATCTGGATGTCAGTAAGAAGACCTTCAACTCCCAATTGGCCATTTGTGGAAAAGGTTCGAATGTTTGGCCACAAGTCTTCGGCAACAACCAGATGAAAAGAATTCCATGGTACTTTGCTGATTCTACTTATATAACCTCACTTGGCTAATGTATCCAGTCGTCATATCTTATCACGCTAAATTTAAAATGTTATGCTAGATCCGTAAGATAAACAGCACAATATCATTCAAGGAGCCTGGAGAGGAGGCCGGCATGTACCAGACTTTAGCATCGCCCAGAGTTTGCGAGGAAACAAGGCTCACATGGAGATAAGGCACAAGGAGAATACCTCAAAGAATACTTCAATTCTGAAGCAGAATTAATGCCATGATAAAATAACATGATTTGAACCATTGGGATATATTTTATTTTGTATTACTTTTTTATTCTTTAATTTGGTATGCTTTCCATACTGCTAAATAAACAACCAACTAAAAGTATGAAAAATAAAAGAGTAGACTAAATTGGATAAAATAATGTATTTCTATATGTGGTCAAATAAATTCCTATATATCATTTGGGAAGACAACATTCTAAAACTAATTTTCCAATATAAAAGATACATATTTTTTTCATTAAAATTACACATTTCTTACATATATCATGGTCTTAACTCGTATTAATCTTTTTATAAAACAAAGTGCCAATGATACATTTCATTCCTATAATCTTATTGGTGTACCTTTCTGGGATTTAGGATTTTCCAATCTTTTTTAACTATTACTTTATTATTTCAACAAATATTGTAATATATCTCTGACATCGAGAGCAACTGTACTTGAAGCAGTGACAAAAGTTTATTCTAAATCAAACACAAAGAGGAATGACTAAAATTAATGGATGGAGCAGCAGCAATAGAACTATAGAAGTACCTGTAAATAAGTAGCAATTGCTGCAATCGTATTTACCTAATAAAAGCTGACACCTTTGTTAATTTACTTTAAAATGGGATTAGTCTGATACCAAACGTGATGTACTTTGAACATTCATGTTGGCCGCTAGATGTCCCCACTTCCAAGCGACGCACCTTTGAAGGCATAACCTATGACTTGCCTGGACGAAAAATGACGGAAAAGGTGTCGTACCGAATATACACCTTTAACGAAAACTCCCATCTGAGAAAGTTATAAAGCCCTCGGACTACGAAAAACGCCGCTATCTCGGGATGCATTTTCATTTTGAATGCTGGAGAAAATGGTAATATCTAATGTTGCTCTCCAAGTTGAAATTACTTGGACGTCGGGAACTCTGGCTGAAAATACTAGTCTTTTCTACTGGGACGTGAGGGAGACTTAAGGCTGCTTTGTAGCAACGCTAGGTGAACGGATGGAAGAACTTACAAGTTTTACATCAAATAGGAACGTAGCTCTTCTCAAGTTTAGTATACAAAGATGCAGGTTGATATTTCAAAATAATATTGCAGTATATAATAAAAAGTATACAATGACATTCATTTCAGTAGAATTAAATGAAGATTCAAATCCTTAATACTTGAAAACTTGCTTTCCGGTATGACTTACTTTTTCTTATCTAATTTCCAGAATTTTTATCCAGTTTGTAAACACATGTGATAAAATGCCTGCTTTCAGTATAAACAGAGGATTTTTTTAACAGAAATAGTAAAGAACAATAGAATTATGAAATTTTGTTAACCACAAATACAGTTGAAATTTAAGAAAATTACAGACTGAAAATAACAAGGTGATTTTACCAGAGAGAGAGAGAGAGAGAGAGAGAGAGAGAGAGAGAGAGAGAGAGAGAGATAGAGAGAGAGAGAGAGAGAGAGAGAGAGAGAGAGAGAGAGAGATTGTCTGTCTGTCTGTTTAAATTGCCTTCCCTAATGTAAGACACGGGCTCTTGTGTTGGCACCCCGTAAGTGAATTTAATTGGAATTTACTAATTTAAAATTGTAAAAAAGAAGTTTGCAATGTGAATAAGGTAATGAAAAAGAGATAGAGAGAGAGAGAGAGAGAGAGAGAGAGAGAGAGAGAGAGAGAGAGAGAGAGATATTCTCACTAACTCGCAAGTTTGCATAATAGTGTTCTCACTTGAATGGTTATTTGCATGTTAACTCCTTTGAATAAGATTCCTCGTATTAACATACTAACAGGCCTGCCATTAAGGTAGAAAAAAAAATAGTTTAGCCTGTGCGCAACCTTTGGCCGTTCGTGTGTAGGGTGGAGGCCGGTGCTTGTGGGATGCTGGGAAATAAAGAAGGAAGCCTTGTGCGGAATACTTAATTGCTTTAGCATCAGGCGACACTTGGTGTACGTGACATCGTGAGCATTAGTCTCTAAGATTATACTCTCTCTCTCTCTCTCTCTCTCTCTCTCATCTCTCTCTCTCTCTCTCTCTCTCTCTCTCTCTCTCTCTCTCTCTGCACATGCGTGCGTTCATAATAAGCATGAAGTTTAATATTAACAATTACAATTTCTGCACGTGTCGTGGAAAATATTCAAATTTTGCTTAAAAAGTATTTACTAACAAAAATTATCCACCAAAGGAACCGTTTACATTATTTTAGTCGACCTAATGTATCAAAAGAATGAACTTTAGATAGAATAAATGTCCACGGTCTATTTTCGTAATTCTCAAATAAAATAAAAATTTCCCTTCCCTGTCTGATAGATAAGGAATCGAAGTCAATTCTACTATGGAACCAATTGTCAAGTTCTGAGAATTTCAAAACCAAGTTTCTTATCATCGGTTTTTCTAGTCTCATTCCAGGATTTCTCGTGTGATGTCAAATGTAATTAAATCAGTGATCTTCATCCACACAATAGTTTTTCAAAGATCTCCATATTCATTTGTGAAAAATTTTCCTAGCGTTGCGTAATCGAAATAAGAAGTTTATTTTACGTTTGCCTTTCTGTGTGTATTGATACCCGATTCTACGGGTTTTCCCTTTTTGACATGGGTGCGATTAAAGCAATTTTTCCATTCAGTCATAAAATTACAATAACTTCTTTAAATTCGCTTTTTTTTTCAATTATATAATGGTGGCCTTGTTAGTGCTTCTAACCAACACCTTTTAGGTAACTATTCGTTGTAAGTCGAAATAAAGTCCTTCCAACATTGCGAGATCAAACCGCACACACAAGGGTCCCTCACTCTATATATACTATTCAGACATCAGCCACGTAACATTTATTTGAACATTTAAAAAATCCAAGAGGCATGAGTACTCACACAAAAATGCTAACTTTCAGACTTAAATCATGTTTTCTAGAAGCCTTTCGGAAGCGATAAAGTTAACTTTTAAGTGAAATAAGGTAAATTAATTCAAATGGTATAATTTCCCATGAGGAGGAAATATTCTTGCGGGAAATGCAATGGCTGATATAAAAAAAAAAAATATCAAGGACCTAGATAACGCTAAAAATTCGGTTTGTTAAATGAAATATTGATGCATTCAATAAATCTTCCGTAATACATTTCATTATTACAGCAAGGTCTTAGCATTGAATATTACTCCATATGTGTAGGATGACAGAAGTAGTCTCTGATGACATAATAAAAGTCCGTTAGATTACAAAGCATACTTTCTAATAGGTATTATAAACAAGGATAAGTATAAAAAATTAAGTTTGAATAAGAATTTCTATGCATTAACATATGATAATAGTTTATTCAGTGGGTTTCAAAATTTGCCAAATTTAAGCAAGTTTCTTTTTTAAATTTATTACAAATGTAATTCATACGCTACACAATAATTATAAGTCTATTTTTCATGCAACGCAAATATTTGAAATAGGTGAAACGTCTCGGCAAAAAATAAGTATATATATAATCATTACATAAAATCCACGGGTTAGGTTCCATCTTTATTAGCAGAAATGACTTAAAGTATGTACTCGAAAAAATAGATTATCAGAAAATATCCATCTACATCTGACTTCACATAAACCAAAGTGCATCAAATGATATATATAATCATCTTGTCAATTAAAATTACTCTTTCCTTCCACATCATGATAACACAGTGTTATCACCATCAAGGGAAAGGTTAGGAGGTCAGGCTGTTCGCGATGCTACTTTCTGTCTACAAAAAAGGTAGGCACGTAATGCTTATTGTTTAATACCTTGTTATATAAATTTCTAAAAAAATACTTGAAATCCTATTGATACTGAGAATTTTATGTATAAATAAAAGGTACTCCAATATAGGCTCCCAAGATTTCTATTTGATGACATGTATGGATACATCCTTTACCTCAAATATATACAAGGTAAAGAGAGGAAATGATTTTTAAAGCAAAAGTAGTTCTCATCTATTATTTGCTATACAGAAGCCACGTGCACGTTACACCCATAAAGGTAATATATAGCACAACCGAAGCTGAATAAGGAAAAGCTATTTATAAAACTTTAAGGTCGTATGCATACAAGTTCAATCTGATAAATGCCACAGAAACAAAATAATTGTTTGTAATATTACAAGAGAAAATTCATGTAGTGAAACAAACCAACGAAATATCAACTTAAAATAATACGATGAACTACACAAACAAGGGACACAGAAATGAATGAATGGAAGACCCTCTTACCTGGACTCCTGGTGTTGGTCACAATCATGGCACCATCTTCCCTCTTCCACATGATGCGAGGCTCAGGAGACCCTTCGGCTGAACACTTCAGACTCACGTTGGCCTTCTCTCGCACTTGGATCTCGCTCTTACTACTGCTCTCGTCGACGATGTTTGGTGGAACTGTTAGAGGGACGAATGTTCTTTCAATCGCAACTTGATGCATGTAACCTATATTCATTATAGTAGTTTTATACTATTCGTGAATTGGGTAGCAATTATTTTTCCCTTATTCAGAAGGTAAGCTGACATGCCTCCATCCGGTAACTGCGTGAATCATTAGAGGATATAAACATAAATAATTTTGGTTAATTGATAAAGTTGAGGATAATGGTAGAATGTTAAATTCTATATGGATTATGTCCAGATGTCTTAGGTCTTCATGAAAATATTTTGAAAAATAAATAACAAACATGAAACCCATAAAATGTCTCATCCTTGATTAACTTGATGGATACGAAACAACATCCTCCATAACTTACAAACCTTTAAAAGATCTCACATGGAACTAGAAACACTGATAAAAATCTTTCCAAGTTTGAAATAACGTCCAAATTCTTATATAACCATACTTCAGCTTGACGGAAATTCCATAAACAAAAGATCGAAAGCGAAAATAAGCAAAGAGATTTCTAAGATTTCAGCAGTTTGATGCATTAAACAATGTATTTTGTTACAGTGTATTCTATCAAAGCAATTTGCGACTGACACAAGCTATCTGGCCCATTTGCATTTCACCCTGCCAAATCAAAGCCCATATATTATGAAATTAAAGACAGATATGGGTCCTAACTTATCTCCGTGAACCTAACCTAACATACCCTCTTACCTTCCGACGCATGACCTTACATACAGCGCTGTAAGTATGGTGGCGTAAAAGGAAAATATAGTAACTAATCTGTAACTTTTAAATTCTAAATGGCCATGATTTGAACAAATTTTATAGCTGCAGGCACTAAATTTGAAAAATTTCAAAACAAGATTAATTTGTGCCTGATAATCATTTAATCAGAACCCAGCTTTTAAATCTATCTGTGGCTGCATTCACTACTTCATCTGACGTAAAACTTATGTATTAAGAAATAAAATTCCAGCAACTAAATATACAAGGAATAATTAAACAGAAATTTACTTGATGACCTCATGTAATTTTTTTTTCCCATATAATAACGGAAATGTTAAATCTCATAGGTTTAACACGTCATATATTTTGTGACTTCAACTGTAAAGGAAATAAAAAAGTAATAATAATAATAATAATAATAAATTTATTCTTACATCATTTCGCAAAAGCAACGCTACAGTGTCCAAGTTAATACTTACCTACAACCTGAAGGAGACCAACTTGAGAAGTGGCTGGGTCTGTGTTAATCTGACACATATAGTAACCGCCGTCTTCTTCCGTCACACCGGTGATATGCAACGTCCACGTCTTGTGCGAATCATGCGTGACGCTGTAGCGAGAGATACGAGAGATCATGCGAGTGTGGACAGCCACAATCATCTGCCGCTTCAAATGAATCCAGCCCACCTGTGGGAAAAAATAAAGACGATTTTCGAAGCAATATTGAAGATTTTCTTTGTGGATAATGTTTTTCAATATCATGCAATGGGTATAATTATAACTAAATATTAAATTATTTTCTTTTTGAACTTTACAACTCCGTTCTGTAATCCTTAGCAATATACAAATGTGTAGAAGAGACAATGATATTTGTAAGGAACAACACAGATTCTCCCAGTTCCATCTATACTTATTTTTTAAAAAATTTATTTAGACTCGTGAATAGTAAAAATACTGATTTATTCAGATGAACAAAAGGCTTGTATTCTAAATTCATAAATGCTCTAAGAATAAAAACATCAAGATGCATTTCTTCTAAAAATATACAAATAAGACACCGGATCTCAACCTGATAGCACCCTTAACAAAGAAAACCAACATGGGTCCTCTGATAGAAAATTATAAGATGTATAAGATGACGCGTAAATATGTGAATTTACATGTTCAGTACATAACTATGAGCACTTCAAACCTAGCCAATTTTGTTATATAACTGAAGCTCTACATAGACAGCTGGAGATGGTTGGTGCCATCTTCAAACACTTTACTGAAAAATAAGACTGAACCACCAAAGGAACGAAAACCGTCCATTGGGAATGTCTATATCTATTAAAAAAAATTGTCGTACAAATGCAATCAAAAGATATCTCAAATTTGACATATATTTTCAGATAGTAATAATGAAAGAGAGAGAGAGAGAGAGAGAGAGAGAGAGAGAGAGAGAGAGAGAGAGAGAGAGAGAGAGAGAGAGAGAGATGGATCACCTACCTGACATACCAACAAATACAATTTCTATGAACACGAATCTTCCATCCAAGGTCTATATAGTAACCACAAAGTTTAACTAGAGGGGCACTCAGTAGAGCGCACACCTCCTCTAGGGGAACTTATTTCTCGACCTTCTGGACTGATTTTGGACGTTTTGCTCGTCCTTGACCCTTGATCTTCCAAATTTAATAAATTCCAGCTCTATACATAACAGTTTAAAATCCCTGCAAGTTTCATTATTTACGATTAAAATTGTGGCCGTATGGTTGATGACCATAATTTAACCTTTTGTTTGACTTTGACCTTGGACTCAACATTGACCTTCAACCCCAACATGTATTAATTGGCGTGAACTTTCATACACTAAAATATGAACCAAGTTCGAAGACTGTAACAACGATGTCCAAACTTATGGTTGATTATGTGGATTGGACATTTTGCTTGACCATAACCTTGACCTTTGACCTTGACCTTCCAAAATCTAATCTTTTCTAGCTATTTACATAACAGTTAATCCCTGCAAGTTTCATTAGTCTAGGAATAAAATTGTGGCCAGGAAGGTGTTCACAAACAAACAAAAACACAAATAATCACCTTCCAACATCGTTGGCGGAGGTAATAAAAACCAACCCACTATAAACTTTTCTTCTTAGCATACGGAATATATTACAAGAGAAGAGGCAGCAATTGCCATTAAAAAAATGATTAGTTGAATTCACGTGCATTTCTGGAGTTTGAGACTTTCAGGCCAATGTTAGCTAGTGACAAATGGAAATTCTACAATATATATATATATATATATATATATATATATATATATATATATATATATATATATATAAAATCTCCTACGCCTATTGACGCAAAGGGCCTCGGTTAGCTTTAGCCAGTCTTCTTTATTTTGAGCTTTTAATTCAATATTTCTCCACTCATCATCTCCAGCTTCACGCTTCATAGTTCTCAGCCATGTAGGCCTGGGCCTTCAAACTCTTCTAGTGCCTTGTGGAGCCTAGTTGTGAGTTTGGTGAACTATTCTCTCTTGGGGGAGTGTGAAGGGCATGCCCAAATCATCTCCATTTACCTCTCACCATGATCTCATCCGCATATAGCACTCGAATAATCTCTCGAATGGTTTCATTTCGAATTCTGTCCTGCCATTTAATTCCAAATATTCTTCTCAGGGCTTTGTTCTCAAATCTTCTATATCTGTTGGAGACTGTTTTATTGTCATACCACAACTCATGTCCATACAGTAACACATATCTCACTAAACTGATATACAGCCTGATTTTTATATGTAATTTTAAGGCGATTTGATTTCCAAATTTTATTTGACCTAGCCATTGTCTGATTTTTTTTCCAACTTTCATTAAACTCCAATTCTAATGACCCTGTACTGGAGATCATAGTTTCTAAATACTTAAAGTGATTCTACCCCATTAATCCTTTTTCCTTCCAATGATATTTCATCTTCCATTGCATACTCCGTTCTCATCATCTCTGTCTTTCTTCTATTTATCTTCAGCCCAACCTCATGTGATATTTCATGTATTCTGGCAACCTATCTTTGCAAGTCCTGTGGTGTTCTGCTAACAAGGACAGCGTCATCAGCATACTCTAGGTCAGCTAATTTCCTATTACCAATCCAATCCAATCCTTCTCCACCATCTCCAACTGTTCTACGCATTACAAAACAACATAGGTGAAAACACATTCCATTGGAGTACTCCGCTGTTCACTGGAAATTCATTTGATAGGATTCCACTAGCATTAACTTTGCAGTGGTTATGCTCATGAACAGACTTAATTAAATTTACATATTTAAGAGGAATTCCATAATAACGCAGGACTCTCCACAAAATTGGTTGGTGCACAAATACCACCAAGAGTGAATTTCTACCTTTTCTAAATCATGCTTGTTCATCTCTAAGCTTTTCATCAATCTTTCTAGTCTCTTTAAAATAAGCTTGCTATATATTTTCATGACAACTGACCTACGTGTGATGCCTCTGTAATTATTGTAATCAGTTAGGTCTCATTTTTTGCTATTTTCACCAACAATCCTGGCTACCATTCATCATGTTTTGCCTCTTCATGCCACATTCTACAAAATAATATTGTACGTATTCTGAGGGTCACTTCATTTTCAGCCGGTATTATCTCAGCATTTATTCAATCGTAACCAGGGGCTTTCCATCTCTTGAGTTTTCTAATAATAGCCTTGACTTCAAACACACTGAATTCATTCATGGGCACATCAAGGTCTTCATTAGCTTCAAGTATATTCATCAAATTATTCCTTTTGTATCTCCTATTAAAGTGTTCCATCCAACGTTGCCTTTCTTCATCCTCTGTTGTTATAATAGATCCATCCTTTCTTCTTTGCTCTCATAGAGATTTCATTAATAATTCTATGAGAGATTCTTACACCATAGCCACTCCCTGAATTCATAGCTTTGTCAGCCTCATTTACTTTCCTGTCTAAATACTCTCTCCTGTCATTCCTGGCTTTTCTTTTGATCTAACTCTCGATACTGGAATACTGAGCATGCTCTACCTTGTAATTTTCATTATTTCCTCGAAATCCCTCAACAATCAATTTCTGTCTTTGTCTCCTTTTTTATAGTATCCCACATATCATTTGATATCCATGGTTTTCTCCTTGTAACTGCATGTCCCAAAACTACAGTACCAACTGACTGATATATGTTCTTAATATCTCACCATTCTTCATTAATTGTCTGCTCTTCGTCTCAAAATGTTTCTAAGACTGCAAATCGATTCCTACATTTAATTGCAAATGTTTCTCTGAGCTCATATTCCAGAATTTTAATTTCAGTGTGGAATTGAGGAGCTGGTGATCACTACCAATATCTGCAATTCTATAGCATATGACATTTCTTAGTCCTCCTTCTCTCTCTTTATATATATATATATATATATATATATATATATATATATATATATATATATATATATGAGAATGAGAGAGAGATTACAATAGAGGAAGTGAGGAGAGCACTAGATGAAACGAGAGTAGGAAAAGCATCTGGTATGGATGGTGTGAAAGCTGAGATGTTGAAGGAAGGGGGTATGACTGTACTTGAATGGTTGGTGAGATTGTTTAATATGTGTTTTGTGTTGTCAATGGTACCTGTAGATTGGGTTTGTGCATGTATTGTACCACTATATAAGGGTAAGGGAGATGTGCATGAGTGTTGTAATTCAAGAGGTATTAGTTTGTTGAGTGTAGTTGGAAAAGTGTATGGTAGAGTAATGATTAATAGGATTAAGGATAAAACAGAGAATGCAATCTTGGAAGTACAGGGTGGTTTTAAAAGAGGTAGGGGTTGTATGAATCAGATTTTTACAGTTAGGCAGATATGCGAGAAATATTTAGCAAAAGGTAAGGAGGTGTATGTTGCGTTTATGGATCTGGAGAAAGCATATGATAGAGTTGATAGGGAAGCAATGTGGAATGTGATGAGGTTATATGGAGTTGGTGGAAGGTTGTTGCAAGCAGTGAAAAGTTTCTACAAAGGTAGTAAAGCATGTGTTAGAATAGGAAATGAAGTGAGCGATTGGTTTCCGGTGAGAGTGGGGCTGAGACAGGGATGTGTGATGTCGCCGTGGTTGTTTAACTTGTATGTTGATGGAGTGGTGAGAGAGGTGAATGCTCGAGTGCTTGGACGAGGATTAAAACTGGTAGGCGAGAATGATCATGAATGGGAGGTAAATCAGTTGTTGTTTGCGGATGATACTGTACTGGTAGCAGACACAGAAGAGAAGCTTGACCGACTAGTGACAGAATTTGGAAGGGTGTGTGAGAGAAGGAAGTTGAGAGTTAATGTGGGTAAGAGTAAGGTTATGAGATGTACGAGAAGGGAAGGTGGTGCAAGGTTGAATGTCATGTTGAATGGAGAGTTACTTGAGGAGGTGGATCAGTTTAAGTACTTGGGGTCTGTTGTTGCAGCAAATGGTGGAGTGGAAGCAGATGTACGTCAGAGAGTGAATGAAGGTTGCAAAGTGTTGGGGGCAGTTAAGGGAGTAGTAAAAAATAGAGGGTTGGGCATGAATGTAAAGAGAGTTCTATATGAGAAAGTGATTGTACCAACTGTGATGTATGGATCGGAGTTGTGGGGAATGAAAGTGATGGAGAGACAGAAATTGAATGTGTTTGAGATGAAGTATCTAAGGAGTATGGCTGGTGTATCTCGAGTAGATAGGGTTAGGAACGAAGTGGTGAGGGTGAGAACGGGTGTAAGAAATGAGTTAGCGGCTAGAGTGGATATGAACGTGTTGAGGTGGTTTGGCCATGTTGAGAGAATGGAAAATGGCTAAAGAAGGTGATGAATGCAAGAGTTGATGGGAGAAGTACAAGACGAAGGCCAATGTTTGGGTGGATGGATGGTGTGAAGAAAGCTCTGGGTGATAGGAGGATAGATGTGAGAGAGGCAAGAGAGCGTGCTAGAAATAGGAATGAATGGCGAGCGATTGTGACGCAGTTCCGGTAGGCCCTGCTGCTTCCTCCGATGCCTTAGATGACCGCGGAGGTAGCAGCAGTAGGGGATTCAGCATTATGAAGCTTCATCTGTGGTGGATAATGTGGGAGGTTGGGCTGTGGCACCCTAGCGGTACCAGCTGAACTCGGTTGAGTCCCTGGTTAGGCTGGAGGAACGTAGAGAGTAGAGGTCCCCTTTTTGTTTTGTTTCTTTGTTGATGTCGGCTACCCCCCAAAATTGGGGGAAGTGCCTTTGGTATATGTATGTATGTATCTATATATGTATATATATACATGTATATATATACATAAATATATACATATATATATATACATATATGTATATATGTATATATACATATATACATATTTATCATATATTTATATACATACATACATATATAAATACATATACATATATATATATATATATATATATATATATATATATATATAGATATAGATATAGATAGATAGATAGATAAATATTTATACATACATATATATAGCCTATATAAATATATATACATATATATATATAAATATATATACATATATAAATATATAATAATAATAATAATAATAATAATAATAATAATAATCATCATCATCATCATCATCGGTTGCCAGTCTACTGCAGGGCAAAGGCCTAAGACATGCCCTTCCCCACTCGCGTATGCTTATGATTTTTCTATGCCAGTCTATATCCACAAATTTTCTTAGCTCGTCAATCCACCGTCTCCTCTTCCTTCCTCTGTTTCATTAACAATCTTCAAGGACACATTCTTTTATTCTTAATGTTCAACTATTATCTGCCATTATCATTAGGCTATATGCCCTGCCCAAGTCCATTTCTTTTTCTTACATGTCAGAATATCCTCTACTTTAGTTTGCTCTCGTATCCAAGTTATTTATTTTCTGTCTCTTATTGCTATTTCCATCATTATTCTTTCTATTACTCTTTGGATTGTAAGTAGATCATGTTCTAAGGCTTTAGTAAGGCTCCAAGTTTCTGATGCATAAGATAATACTGGTTATATGATCTGATTAAATACATTTCTTTTTAGAGAAAGGGGCATTTTACTTTGCATAATAAACTTTTGTTTTCCAAAAGCTCTCAATCCCATGCTTATCCTTCTAATTGCAGTTTCATTTCATGGGGATAGAGCGTTTGTCCTATGTATATTCATTAACAATTTCTAGAGGTTCATCCATAACCATTATTTGTTGTCTCTTTGCATTTTCATTGAACATTATTTTAGTTTTACTCATATTCATTTTCAGTCCTACATTTCTGCTTTCTCTATTCAAATCTTTTGCAATTCCTCTTATAATTCACCAAATAGACCTTCGTCATCTGCATATCTTAAGTTGTTAAGGTATTCCCCTTTAATATCAATTCCTATATTTTCCCAATCTAAATTCTTAACTAACCCTCAAGGCACACTGCAAATAATTTAGGAGAGATGGGTTCTCTGCCTAACTCCTTTCTCAATCGGAATTTTCTTACTATCTTTACGTACTTTTAAGATTGCTGTATTTCTCGTACAGAATCTTTAAATGTTTTGATATAAGATTCATCCAGTACTTGTCTTTGAAGGGCTTTCATTACTGCTGAAATTTTTGACAAAATAAAAATCTTTCTCATAGTCTATAAATGCCATACATAGTGATATGTTAATTACATGAATATGGTCGGTTGTTGAGCACCCGGTTCAAAGGCCTGCCAGCTCTTTTGGTTAATTAAAGTCTAGGTGTCTTTTTATTCAAACTAATATGATCTTTGTAAATATTTTATATGTTACTGTGAGTAAACTTATTGGGCGATAATTTTTCAGGTCTTTTGTATCTCCCTTTCTGCGAATAAGTATAGGGATAAAGTTTTCCAAGCTGTAGGTATAGAACATTCTTGCAGACATATTATGTAAAGTTCAGCGAGTTTTACCACTACGATATCCCCTCCATCTATTGTTAAATCAATTGTTCGGTCATCTTCTCCTGCTGCTTTGCCTCTTTTCATGTCTTTTAATGCTTCCTTTACTTCTCGCACTATTACTTTTGTTAGCAGCTCAGGTTTTTCATTATTTCTACTGGCAAATTTGTCTCTTATATCACTATTGAATAGCATTGTAAAGAAATCCTCTGCAATTTTTATCCATCTCTTTTGTTGCTAACATACCATTTTCATCTTTTAAAGTGTTCTTTCCATTAACTTGATGTTTCTTCCTTCCTTTAGTGCTTCCTCACCTTTGATTTGATTGTGTTCACGAGTGTCTTGGATTTTTCTATTTTGTTATTGTTTTGGATAGTTCTGCTTGTTCTATTTCATCTCTTTTAGATTTTACCCTCATTTCCTTGATCTTGTTTGGTAACTTTTCCACCTATCTCATGTGCTGATTCCAATACAAATTTCGTTAAATTACTTTTCATATATATATATATATATATATATATATATATATATATATATATATATATATATAGATGTGTTTCCCTGTATGCGGATGTAAATATTACAGGTGCTTTGAGGGTATAAGCTTTCATGATTATATTTAAACTGAAGATTAAAGCAATTTCAGCATTGATTAATTTTTGGTAAATATTTTACATTTTCATTACAATTCCCAATATTACGTATCACATAATTGGTTAACTCTCCATACTTTGGTAAGGGGATCTTTTATAAATTTAAACTCTTGGGATGATATGTTTTCAAATTGGATAATTCATCCTTACATAGAGGGAATGAAAGATGATAAGAGATTTCATTAACTATTTTAAAATCTGTTTCTCGTCCACTTAAATTACATGCTATCCGCTTAGCCACAGCGCATGTACAGTACATTTAAAAAAAATAAATAATGTTAAGACGCTCTAAAATGCAAAATCATATTTTCATTAATAATTTCAGAACGAAATAATGAAAGATTGTCTCTGACTATGGCAATGTAATCTAAAATGTTTGAATTCATTATGCATTTTCTTATTTAAAAATTTTCTTTGTGGAAACTTTGGAAGGCTCCGAATAAGGAAAACTGGCTAAGGTATCAAAGGAAGCGCAAAAGGGGACACCAAAGTTTTGTTGAAACTTTTGTTCATTTCACTATGACGATATAAAGATACACGAAAGTCGGGCAGAAAGATTGCCGTGAAGTCTTCCATGTTCGCTTGAAAAATCCAGGAAAAAATATGGACGCTTCAAGTCTGTTTAAATGATCAAATAACGCTTTATTGCAATTGTTTACTGTCTGATGATAATATGTTTAGGGAAATTTTGATATCAAGGAATGACTATTAATGTAAGCATAAGCCTTATACAGACATATCACCACAAACACACACACAATACACACACACACACACACACACACACACACACATATATATATATATATATATATATATATATATATATATATATATATATATATATGAGTATTTGAATTACATGGCTTCATCTATATTTCTGGAGTTTTGCATTAAATCTTATCAGTCGATATTCTGTCCTACTGGAAAAATATATAAATTACTAATTATCTGAGGAAGTATTAAAAAAGATGAGCCTTATAATCCAGGAACCAGGAGGGCTCGTGCAAGATAAAAGGTGCACCGGGTGTGAGGGTATTGACGGTCTGCTAATGAACCTTTTGTGTAAGTATGTAAAGTGGGTGTTGTGAAAATGTTCTGCATACTATACAGATGAAATTGTGAAAGTGGCACTGCCCTGTTAAGGGAAGTGATTTAACGTTTAAACATATATATACATATATATATATATATATATATATATATATATATATATATATATGTGTGTGTGTGTGTGTGTGTGTGTGTTTGTGTGTGTGTGTGTGTGTGTAAAGATTTAGAGAGTAAGAGAGACCCGATCTCTGTTGAATATGAACAGGTATATTACTCTTCCATTATATGTAAAAAAAAAAAAGTCACGAACACAAGAAATTAAATGGAAATAGTAGCAGAAACATATGCGTTATAAACACACAGAAACACTTGTCTATTTTCTCACTTAACAACACAAACAAATGCGTACAGCTTGGCAACCCAAAGGAATTCCAATGTATCAATAATTTTTCTTTTGTATTTTGTAAAAGTATAATCGCTGGAATATTACAAAAGCAAACAGAACTGATAGATATACGAGCTGTGTAAGAGAAAATTGAAACCTTCTAAAACCTATTCCTTGACATCTGAGCCATATGAACGAGACAGTTTTTATACAGAAAAAAGGCAAGTATTTTATCCTTTATCTGATAAAGAACACGGTCCGCTTCACGTTAAGTATAAAAACAACATTGGGCAAAAATGCATCTTGGAAATAAATAACTCTCGATGTCAGATGTCACGTGATAAAGCCGCATTCCCAGAGGTCGTGGGAATACCAAGCAAACAAGAAAGCAGAAGGAAAACAGACAAACACGGGGAGCTGCTTTGGGAGGAAATCTAGAATCCAAGATTATCAACAAGGTACTATGTTAAAGACAGTGTCCTATTTTAAAGCCCCAAAATAATAATAATCATTGAATGTGATGCAGAATTATATCAATAAAAATCCAGAAACCGTCAAAGGGTAATTTACGATTATCATAAAAAAGAAATAAATATTCAAAAAGTATCCAACGCTAGAAATATCACAGGATCAACTTTGAATTATTCAGATCATATACAGATTAATAATCGTGATTGTCCAAAGTAAGTATGTAACTTTTATGGAAATATCCCATCACTTTTAACTTGAAGGAATATAGCGAGTCTAGGTCGAGACCTTATTAAGCATCAATAAATACTAGAGATTTCCAGGTTACTCAACTTCCTAATACTGGGAGATAAAAATTTTTTGTAAAGATTGAAAAGCGATGTACTCTGAACGAAGTTATATACGTCGAGTACTCTGTTCTGTCTTATCTTATATACCCATATGTAGAATATCTTATTAACGAATTTTATTTGTGTATTTAAGAGACGTATAGCCAGCTCGTAAGGTAAGTTCTACTCTCGTAGTATTAAGTAATGTATCTAAATTACATAAGATTTTCGTAATTCATTTAGTTGTATTTTCATTCAGTTTCGTATATGTAAATTTACAATATTTTAAAGAATTATACTTTCATTTCATGTAGTTTTGTTACGAAGTCTTATGTAACTTGTTAAAAGGTATGCTGTATGACAAACATGATAAGGATTGCATCATATTTCTGCGTGGTTGGAGATTCCAGGAATGTTCTAGACCGAAAGTTAATCAATTTTTTAATGTTGTGAGAGGAGGTGGGCGAAGTTAACTGAGAGAGAGTTGCCTCGCAAGCAACGTTAGTACCCCTACTTCTAATAACTAAGTTGGCAATCTTACGCCGCTAGAGCCATGCCCAACGCTACAAGAATGATTTACTAAATTTTTTTAGAGTGAATTGAGTCAATATATAAGGACCTAGCAATGTATAGTAGACATATAAAAGAGATCCAGCCTATCCCTTTGAAATAGCCAACGTCCCCCAGCCCTCTCTCCAGCCACAACATGACTCCTCTCAAACGTGAATAGTGATTTCTCTCCAACATATACCATGTAGAGTGTTGTTCAAACGTTGATGATATTATTGTGTGTTAAATCAAGTGAAGTGTGTTAACGTAAGTGAATTTATACTATAAAGTTTTGTAACTGACCCTGTGTAATTAGGTTAAACTGTGAAGTGTATTTATTTTGCTTAATAATTTGGTATCCTTGTGTGAGCCAAAAGACATAAGAGTAACAGTTAAGTATATGTAAGTGTAATTCTGATTCCTTTTCTGTAAGTGTTAAAGTGTCATTTATTCATTAAATGTCAAACTTAAATATTTTTATGAATTAATTTCTAGTGAAACAAGTGATTGTATAATTTTCATAAGTGTTATTATATCTTAGTCTAAGGTTTAGTTCAGATTTAATATTTCGAGTGATTTATTTTTGTGTTAATTTGTATTTGTTATCTTTCTTTTATAGGATATCTTCATTTTTGTAAAGTGTGTATTATTTCAATCACCAATAGTTTTTCTCAGTGCTTTGCTCGTATCCCCTGACTAAGAACAAAAGTAGGTGGTTGATTAAAGAATAGTTCCTGTTAAATGTTAAATAATCACCCAGTTTTGTTTGGAGAATAATGTAAAGAGACCTTTTAGATATTCAGTGTTCATATATATTATTGTCTGGGAGGTACGTTTTATTCTCAGAGCTTGGAGGTATTTTTCTACAGTGTAATAAATTATGTATTATACAGCAGGTGAGTTTGGGAACTCAGGAATTTACGTAATTTGCTAGTCGTGATATATATAGGTAGGTAGTAGGTTGGCTAGGGCACCAGCCACCGGTTGAGATACTACTGCTAGAGAGTTATTGGGTCCTTTGAATAGCCACACAGAGGTAAATTGGATCCTTCTCTCTGCTAACGGTTCATTTTCCCTTTGCCTACACATACACCGAGTAGTCTGGCTTTTTCTTTACATATTCTCCTCTGACCTCATACACCTAACAACACCGAGATTACTAAACAGTGTTCATATATATTATTGTCTGGGAGGTACGTATTATTCTCAGAGCTTGGAGGTATTTTTCTACTGTGTAATAAATTATGTATTATACAGCAGGTGAGTTTGGGAACTCAGGAATTTACGTAATTTGCTAGTCGTGATATATATAGGTAGGTAGTAGGTTGGCTAGGGCACCAGCCACCGGTTGAGATACTACTGCTAGAGAGTTATTGGGTCCTTTGAATAGCCACACAGAGGTAAATTGGATCCTTCTCTCTGCTAACGGTTCATTTTCCCTCTGCCTACACATACACCGAGTAGTCTGGCTTTTTCTTTACATATTCTCCTCTGACCTCATACACCTAACAACACCGAGATTACTAAACAATTCTTTTATCAAGGGATTAACTACTGCAGTGTAATTGTTCAGTGGCCACTTTCTTCTTGGTAAGGATAGAAGAGACTCTTTAGCTATGGCAAGCAGCTCTTCTAGGAGAAGGAAACTCCAAAATCAAACCATTGTTCTCTAGCCTTGAGCAGTGCCATAGCCTCTGTACCATGATCTTTCACTGTCGTGGGTTAGAGTTCTCTTGGTTGAAGGTACACTCGGGTACACTATTCTGTCTTATTTCTCTTCCACTTGTTTTGTTAAAGTTTTTATAGTTTATATAGAAAATATTTATTCTAATGTTACTTTTCTTAAAATATTTTATTTTTCTAGTTTCCTGTACTCACTGGGCTATTTTCCCTTTTGGGGCCCCCGGGCTTATAGCATCCTGCTTTTCCAACTAGGGTTGTAGCTTAGCAGGTAATTATATATATATGTATATATATATATATATATATATATATATATATATATATATATATATATATATATATATATAATGTGTGTGTGTGTGTGTGTGTTTATGTGTGTACATAGTGACTATTATTCTCATACGAGGAAAGATCTTTACACAATTCTGTACCCGAAATACCAAATTAAAAAAAATGAAATAGTTCCAAAGAAAGTATTATTTAAGTAAACGATTCTTTGACAGCCGGATAGCTTCAGTAATATTTCTTATAAGAAAAGCAGTCTGCGGGAATTTGATGTAAGAGGTTGCAAAAACCAGTGGTAGAATTTTCTCGGACCAATGAAATCTTATGTGTAACGTTTATACATAATCTTACATACGATATTTGGACCTTACGGAATTAATCTCTTCTATTATTAATGGGGGATAATAAGACTTAAATTCAATAACAACAACAACAACAACAACAACAACATATGCAACCATTTCTAGTTCACTGCAGGGCAAAGGCCTCAGACATGTCTATTCATGTCTGTGATTTGGCCAGTTTTCATCACCACACTGGCTAGTACGGATATATGATGGTGGGAGACTTTTGCCTGACCGCTCACAGCAAACCAAACTTGTATTAGTCTCAAAGGACTAGTACAGCTTTGCTGATCATGACAATACACAAACCCTTTCACCACGTTATCAAGTATTGAAAAAGTCTTATTAGGCAAATTTACTTCCTTAATCGAAAGTGCAATGACATCATATACCAAAGGCACTTCCCCCAATTTTGGGGGGTAGCCGACATCAACAAATGAAACAAAACAAAAAAGGGGACCTCTACTCTCTACGTTCCTCCAGCCTAACCAGGGACTCAACCGAGTTCAGCTGGTACTGCTAGGGTGCCACAGCCCGACCTCCCACATTATCCACCACAGATGAAGCATCATAATGCTGAATCCCCTACTGCTGCTACCTCCGCGGTCATCTAAGGCATCGGAGGAAGCAGCAGGGCCTACCGGAATTGCGTCACAATCGCTCGCCATTCTTTCCTATTTCTAGCACGCTCTCTTGCCTCTCTCACATCTATCCTCCTATCACCCAGAGCTTTCTTCACACCGTCCATCCACCCAAACCTTGGCCTTCCTCTTGTACTTCTCCCATCAACTCTTGCATTCATTACCTTCTTTAGCAGACAGCATTTTTCCATTCTCTCAACATGGCCAAACCACCTCAACACATTCATATCCACTCTAGCTGCTAACTCATTTCTTACACCCGTTCTCTCCCTCACCACTTCGTTCCTAACCCTATCTACTCGAGATACACCAGCCATACTCCTCAGACACTTCATCTCAAACACATTCAATTTCTGTCTCTCCATCACTTTCATTCCCCACAACTCCGATCCATACATCACAGTTGGTACAATCACTTTCTCATATAGAACTCTCTTTACATTCATGCCCAACCCTCTATTTTTTACTACTCCCTTAACTGCCCCCAACACTTTGCAACCTTCATTCACTCTCTTACGTACATCTGCTTCCACTCCACTGTCTTGGGAACATGAAACTATGACTTACAGTACCGCACGTGTTTCATACACGCTCGTATACTGTACCGGTATTTTTTTTTTTTTTTTTAAATCTCTCGCTCTCCCCCGCACTGATAATAAACTTTATAAAGCTTGATATAGCATGTTTTGTACTACTTGAATTTTGTGCCATTCTTGCTCTCAGATATCTGTATATAAGCTCGCTGTTTCGTTGAATAAACTCGGTTTCCTTCATCTCGCCTATAACCTAACAGCCCCCTCGCACATAACCTATAAAATCTCACCTCAACTTTCGGGTGCCGCTAGAAAAGGATAAATAAATGATAAAGTTACCTTCTGGACCTTATATACGAACCTATGGGTTAAAAGACATTTGAAAATATCATACTTGTTTAATATAGTCCATGGTTTCATATTCATAGGTTTTATGTTATATATCTGCGGTAAATTAATGTCCATTTACTAGAAATTTACTACAGCAATAGTGTTGATTTTATATATGATTTTCAGAGATCCTTTTAGCAATAATAGTTTGACCATAAATCAACTTATCTTTTTCTCAGTTGAAAAGGGAGTTTAATTGCTTTAAGATTTTTTAATATTTTAAAGTATTGGATTAGGAATTGATGTTTCTGCTATATTTGAGGTTGAGTGTTTGCTAGTTTATTGACACTTCTCAGGTAAATAGTATAGTACATACATACATATACCAAGGCACTTCCCCCAATTTTGGAGGGTAGCCGACATCAACAAAGAAACAAAAACAAAAAGGGGACCTCTACTCTCTACGTTCCTCCCAGCCTAACAAGGGACTCAACCGAGTTCAGCTGGTACCGCTAGGGAGTCACAGCCCACCCTCCCACATTATCCACCACAGATGAAGCTTCATAATGCTGAATCCCCTACTGCTGCTACCTCCGCGGTCATCTAAGGCATCGGAGGAAGCAGCAGGGCCTACCGGAACTGCGTCACAATCGCTCGCCATTCATTCCTATTTCTAGTACGCTCTCTTGCCTCGCTCACATCTATCTTCCTATCACCCAGAGCTTCCTTCACTCCATCCATCCACCCAAACCTTTGCCTTCCTCTCGTACTTCTCGCATCAACTCTTGCATTCATCACCTTCTTTAGCAGACAGCCATTTTCCATTCTTTCAACATGGCCAAACCACCTCAACACATTCATATTCACTCTAGCTGCTAACTCATTTCTTACACCCGTTCTCACCCTCACCACTTCGTTCCTAACCCTATCTACTCGAGATACACCAGCCATACTCCTCAGACACTTCATCTCAAACACATTCAATTTCTGTCTCTCCATCACTTTCATTCCCCACAACTCCGATCCATACATCACAGTTGGTACAATCACTTTCTCATATAGAACTCTCTTTACATTCATGCCCAACCCTCCATTTTTTACTACTCCCTTAACTGCCCCCAACACTTTGCAACCTTCATTCACTCTCTTACGTACATCTGCTTTCACTCCACCATTTGCTGCAACAACAGACCCCAAGTACTTAAACTGATCCACCTCCTCAAATAACTCTCCATTCAACATGACATTCAACCTTGCACCACCTTCCCTTCTCGTACATCTCATAACCTTACTCTTACCCACATTAACTCTCAACTTCCTTCTCTCACACACTCTTCCAAATTCTGTCACTAATCGTCCAAGCTTCTCTTTTGTGTCTGCAACCAGTACAGTATCATCCGCAAACAACAACTGATTTACCTCCCATTCATGGTCATTCTCGTCTACCAGTTTTAATCCTCGTCCAAGCACTCGAGCATTCACCTCTCTCACCACTCCATTAACATACAAGTTAAACAACCACGGCGACATCACACATCCCTGTCTCAGC
Source organism: Palaemon carinicauda (assembly GCF_036898095.1). NCBI lineage: Eukaryota > Metazoa > Arthropoda > Malacostraca > Decapoda > Palaemonidae > Palaemon > Palaemon carinicauda. The sequence continues at coordinate 29,331,826 of NC_090746.1, read as the reverse complement.
CCCACTCTCACCGGAAACTAATCACTCACTTCATTTCCTATTCTAACACATGCTTTACTACCTTTGTAGAAACTTTTCACTGCTTGCAAAAACCTTCCACCAACTCCATATAACCTCATCACATTCCACATTGCTTCCCTATCAACTCTATCATATGCTTTCTCCAGATCCATAAACGCAACATACACCTCCTTACCTTTTGCTAAATATTTCTCGCATATCTGCCTAACTGTAAAAATCTGATTCATACAACCCCTACCTCTTCTAAAACCACCCTGTACTTCCAAGAGTGCATTCTCCAACTACACTCAACAAACTAATACCTCTTGAATTACAACACTCATGGACATCTCCCCTACCCTTATATAGTGGTACAATACATGCACAAACCCAATCTACTGGTACCATTGACAACACAAAACACATATCAAACAATCTCACCAACCATTCAAGTATAGTCACACCCCCTTCCTTCAACATCTCAGCTTTCACACCATCCATACCAGATGCTTTTCTTACTCTCGTTTCATCTAGTGCTCTCCTCACTTCCTCTATTGTAATCTCTCTCTCATTCTCATCTCCCATCACTGCCACCTCAACACCTGCAACAGCAATTATATCTGCCTCCCTATTATCCTCAACATTCAGTAAACTTTCAAAATATTCCGCCCACCTTTTCCTTGCCTCCTCTCCTTTTAACAACCTTCCATTTCCCTCTTTCACTCTCTCTTCAATTCTTGCGCCAGCCTTCCTTACTCTCTTCCCTTCTTTCCAAAACTTCTTATTCTCTTCATATGACTGACCCTGACCCCACCTCAGGTCAGCTGCCCTCTTTGCCTCACGTACCTTGCACTTTACTTCCACCTTTTTCTCTCTATATTTTTCATACTTCTCTATACTATTACTCTGCAGCCATTCTTCAAAAGCCCTCTTTTCTCTTCCACTTTTACCTTCACTCCTTCATTCCACCATTCACTGCCCTTCCTCATGCTGCCTCCAACAACCTTCTTGCTACATACATCACTTGCAATCCCAACAAAATTTTCTTTTACTAACTTCCACTCCTCCTCTAAATTACCAGTTTCTCTTACTCTCACCTCGTCATATGCCATTTTCAACCTTTCCTGATATTTACTTTTTACCCCCGGTTTTATTAGCTCTTCAACTCTCACTAGCTCCATTTTACATCCACCTACTCTATTCCCCCACTCTTTTGCTACAACTAATTTTCCTTCCACCAAAAAATGATCAGACATACCGTTAGCCATACCCCTAAACACGTGCACGTCTTTCAATCTTCCAAACATTCTTTTAGTTATCAACACATAATCCATTAATGCCCTTTCTACTACTCTTCCATTTGCCACTCTTACCCATGTATACTTATTTTTATCTTTCTTTTTAAAAAAGCTAGCACTTATTACCATCTCTTGTTCAACACACATATCTACCAGTCTCTCACCACTCTCATTTTCACCTGGTACGCCATACTTCCCAATGACACCTTCTACCTCTTCAGCGCCCACTCTAGCATTTAAGTCACCCATGACTACATAATTCCTTCTACCTAGTCCTTCTACACACCTAGTTAATTCATTCCAGAACTCATTCCGCTCTTCTTCACTTTTCTCACTACCTGGCCCATACGCACTGACAAACGCCCAACATTCCCTACCCAACCTAACCCTTACCCACATTAACCTAGATGATATCTCCTTCCATTCCACTACTTTACCTGTCATCCATTCACTCAGCAATAAAGCCACACCCTCTCTCGCTCTTCCCCTTTCAATCCCAGACACTCTACCAGACATTTCACCAAACATCACTTCACCCTTTCCTTTCATCTTTGTCTCACACAAGGCCAATACATCCATCCTTCTACTTCTAAAAATACTTCCAATCTCACATCTTTTACTCTCTATTGTACTACATCCACGTACATTCAGACACCCCAAAACTAGAGTGCAGGGAGCAGTCACTCTCCCCCCAGCTCCATCTCTTTGTTGATGCCTCGTAGGATTTTTATACAGGAGAGGGGGTTCCCGGCCCCCTCGTCCCGTCCCTTTTAGTCGCCTCTTACGACATGCAGGGATAACGTTGGCGCTATTCTAATTGTTTTTATGCCCCCGCGGCCACAGGGGGCATAAATCTCTATAATGAAGTCAGTACGTTTAAATCACACAACTTTATCTGAAAATTGTCACTTCTTAAAGTGGCTGTTTTATATATATATATATATATATATATATATATATATATATATATATATATACATATATATATATACATATATACATATACACACACATATACACACACACACATATATATATATATATATATATATATATATATATATAAATATATTTATATATATATACGTATATATACATATATATTTGTGTGTATATATATATCATTATATGATATGGATCTCTGGTGTGGGCACTAACAAAATACATTATACTATGACTCATGATTGGGAACCAAACTTATAATATTATATATACTACGACTGGCAAGTTAATCAACCTCTTGAATTCTAAACTCCCTTGTTTGCTTTTACATTAAAACTGTTACATTTTAATACATTAATACACGAATTCTGAGGCCGTTAAATAACTTCCAGACAGCAATATATGAAATACGAAATATCCAAAGATCTCTTAAGCACACTCAAAACCAAACTGGGTAAATAGTCTTAAGTATCATTAAACCTTATTTAACTCTCACTGTGGTTCTTAACAGGAATCGAGCGGAATCTGGTCCCAAATAATGATGATTGGAATAATACACTCTTTACAGAAATAAATATAATCTATATAAATTACAACACTTTGAATAGACTTTCCATAACAAAAATAAGTCACAGGAAAAAATATTAAGTCTGAACAAAACTTAGAATAAGACAAAAGTGTTACGATCTGAAATTTATAATAACTTGACTTGAACTATTATATCTGAATAAACCTTAGTCTAAGAAAAGAAATAATGCAATGAAAAGTATGCAAACGCTTGAAATAATTCTGAAACAATAAAATCTTTAAGTTTGACTCTTAATGAATAATAGTTAACCAGATTACTTTACAAACTTATCTTGTCTACAGGGCCCTTTACAAAAACTTTATACAATGCCAACCATCACCCTAATACAATGTGTTAAAAAATCACCCTTTAGTTTTGCGTGACACACGATATGCTTTGGGGCACAGCGTTACTTAGGAGAGGACGCACTAACATAATGAACACTTTAAAAATAAACTGGATTGCTAGCGTGAGAGAGAGAGAGAGAGAGAGAGAGAGAGAGAGAAGAAGGCTATCTCAGGCCATGGTTTTAACTTGATCTCTATGTCTGTCTGTCTCTGACTCTAACCCAACCTTGGGTCACCACATATATGAACTTTGGCTAATTCCAGAAGGTTCCATATTATTTGGGAAGCGTAGTCTCTGCCTAAGGGCGTCGAAGTTTTCAACTAGATAAACATGCAAAGAGGCAAATCAGGGGGGTTTTTAGGCAACTCTCAGATACACATCAACGCACCCGCGAGACAACCTCCCAGCTAGCTCCACCCACCTATTGTCACCGGAATAAAAAATAAAAGATAACATCCTCTCACTGGGTATTCTCTGAACTTTGAAGGCACGCGTCACTGAACATTCTCTCTCTCAAACATGATGCAATACATCATATAATATAAAGGCACATTACCTAAGCCCATATTCATATCTCGCACGAATCCTACAACACTTCAAATAGACAATGTAAGACTTCGTAGCAAACATAATATAAGTAAAATAAAAAGTTAATTCTTATAAATTACGTAAAATTACATATTTCACTTGAATAAAAGTACAATGAAATTCACGACGAAAGTCTTGCGTAACTTACATAAAATACTTATATCTACATGAGAGAGGCTCATTTTATGGGCTGGGTATCATCTCTTCGATGCACAAATGAAAACAATATATGAAATATAAATACAATTATGAATAAATCGTTGTATTTACTCTACACAAGACCAGCTTCGTAAGAATATATATATATATATATATATATATATATATATATATATATATATATATATATATATATATATATAATGTACTAGCAGGTGCAACTCAGGACGGATATTGTTTATGAGATCGGTATTGTCCATCGATGATGATGCTCACTAACACGCAGTTCACTGTAATGTTTCTACATTTAACAGCATATTTAAGAAGGCTATATGATAGCAGTGTTTTTTTCAACTATAGATATTACCATGAAATTTGGCAGGAACAGAGAAACTATGTTTCACATCAATCCTGAAATTTCATTTGGTATGTGACTTATTCTAGGAACAATTTACTCGACCGACAAAATAACCATTCAACCCATACCGAAATAAACGTTTGCAGTGGCTTTTCTTTAGCAGATATCAACATTAAAATTGGTATGGACAAAGTAAATATCCATCTCATAAATCCCTGAATATTTCATTTAGATATGTGAAGTATTCTAAGAGTAATTTATGGCGCCGCCGAAAATGGGCCTCCCGCGTATATAAAAAATGGCTACTGTAACTTTTCTATGGCAAATATCAATAAGAAAATTATTATGAACGTAGTACACATAACACCCATCAAACCCTGTGAAAATCATTTGGGTATCTGTAAAACTCTAGGAGTAGTTTACTGCTCCACAGTGATTTTTTAGCAAAAAATCGTCACTTACGAAGAAAAATGACAGCCAGGGCATGCCTATAGCAGGTATGAACGTGAAAATTGGCAGAAACAAAGCTCATACAAATCTAAATAATTCCTTAAAATTTCATTTGAATGTATTTATTGGTATTGGAGTTACTGACCCCGCCGCAAAAAATATCAACTACCCCCCCCCCCACACGCGGCGATGATAATGAAAGGGAATGACTGGACTATGGGTTGACTGCGCTACGGGTTGGGTGAGATTAGTTCGCAAAAATTTTGGCATATCATATAAGGTCACTCACTTCGTTCGGGACAATAATTGAACCTAAATGGATATACGTTGTCTATATATCACACTTTTATTTTCTGATCTGTAATATTAAAAACTTCCAAAAATTACGACAGCTCAAGAAAAACAAATACTATTTGCATATATTTCTTAATTCACTAGCTTTCCTAAGAAACTGTCCTCGTTAAAGAAATCGCGTTAACAATCTTTGCAAGAAAAGGAACTCTACATTCTTAAACCAATATACTTAAAGTAAGGCGCTTTTATATCCTGCAATAAGAAAAATAATAATAATGATAATAAAAAGAAAAAAAAATAGCAACAACAATAACATAAAATACTGTCTTTTTATTGTGCAGTGGAATCACCAAACACTTTTATTCAAGTTCATTGTTATGATTTCTAATGCCGATTTAAAAGTATTACTTATAACCAATGCAAGTTTGAATATAACATTAACTGGAAAGGATTTTTTTTTTTCGACTTTTACAAAATCTAACCAAAATAATAGGCTGTTCAAACAACAAAATATCAAAAGAATGATTTCAAAACAGTGTATAAATCTCACAAGTTAGTCGCCTGTGTTCATACATACATATATATATATATATATATATATATATATATATATATATATATATATATATATATATATATATATATATATATATATATTGAGAGAGAGAGAGAGAGAGAGAGAGAGAGAGAGAGAGAGAGAGAGAGAGAGAGAGAGGGACGCACAGTTCAAAACATACATGACATATGGCGGAGACATCGTGAGTCGTCGGCTATTTAAAGACAAGAAAGTTTTAATGGGATCTTGTTAAACGCTCTCCATTTGTATTTACTTGGATATCACAAATATGAAGTTGACTGCTGCATTCACAATCACTTATAGATAGGATTGATTTTTAACCACGGGAATAATTTGGGTGGAGTAAGAAATTAAGTGATTTACTTATCTAATTGCATTAATTTTTTTACACTAATACCATTGAAAAAGTCATGTAATATCCTGAATCTGTATGAAATAGATAATACATAAGCCAAAATAACGCAAAAGGTTGTCATTATTGTTATTATAAATCTTTATTAGTCAAGCAACAACACTGGATGGAAAAGCAGAATGCTACAACCCCAGGGGCTCCAAAAGGGAAAGTAGCCTAATAAGGAAAGTTAATAAGGAAAGAGCAAATAAATTATACACAAGTAATGAATAAAACATAAGATATTTAAAATGAGTACCGTCAAAATAGATGTATGCAATTCTATGCATGTATAGCACTATATGAATATTTCCTTAAGGCCCTTTCTGAAAACAATAATGCATATGTATGAATTTTCTTCTTTTATTTGACAGGAAGGATGTGGAACAAGATGCTACAGAAGTTCAACTTCTACGGGGATTGAGACATGAAAAAAAGCAATATGAGAGAGAAAACAGAGTTAGGGATTTGTTCATTATTGAAACATAATGTATGTCTGGATATTTTAATATTTTCTAAGGAATTCTTATTTGAATACTACCTTCTTCCAGTTCAATCTTATCGGAACTATGGTCTTGAAGTTAAGACCAAAAACAGTACGAGAAATTCTAATATCAGCCCTTCAGCGCTGTGGTGCAATCACGAGGAAAATAACGCCGTTGAACTAGGAACACAGATAATAGATGTTGGTAAGTAAGGCGGAGGAAATTAATCTGGAACGGAGGTTAAGTAAAATGCTAAAAAGCTGGTGCCGCTAGGTGCGATGCTGAGGTCCAAGACCGATAACACTTGCAAGGCATCAAGTGAAGTACACTAAACTCCTAAAGAGAGAAATACATGAAAGTCGGAAGTCGGTGTTCATGTTCAGTCGTTAAGGATACAATGATAGCAACAACTCACGCTCACTATATTGAACACATTAACCTTAATAAATTTAGTAAAGATTTCAGAATAAATAACACAGTACATATAGTGGTGTTAACTATACCAAAGTTCATTTAATGTATAATTTATATCATTCTCATATTATAGAAAAATACTGGTGACCTTAACATTTGTGATTATTTTCTCTTGGTACTTGAGAAACTTATTGATATACATACATATTCACAGTAAACATGGTGAAATAAAACTTCCCAATTGATAGCAAAATATGAACATAAGAAAAATTAAAATTCGAAGTTCATTGATTACAATATTCTTAAGACTGAAAGAAAATTTAGGAGCTTATCGAGTACATCAAGTTCCTTGCTTACTTCCTCATGTGATGAACTTTTTATTTGCTTGAAACGCTATTTGCTATGATCTCAGTAATATTATGATGCACTTCAGATGCCATGCAATAAAAAATATCTGTTAAGATTTTGATGTTTCAACATTGTTTAGGTTTTTTGGGTTGTGGTGGCCCATTGGAAGCTCGCTGGAATCGATAGTTTCTTTGGTGTTTGCAACCTTACCATCCTTGTGAGCTAAGGGTGAGGGATTTGCGAGAACCTATAGGTCCACCAGCCGAGTCATCAGCAGCCGCTGCCTGGCCCTCCTGGCTATAGCTTGGGCGGAGACGGGGCTTGGGCGATGATCATACGTATATATGATCAGACTCTAGGGCATTGTTCTGCCAGCTAGGGCAATGTCACTGTCCCTTGCCTCTGTCATTCATGAGCGGCCTTTAAACCTTTAAAAGGATGTTGTTACAGTATAAGTGAGTTATATAAGGAAAATATAGCCATGTCATTGGAAATCTGAAAAGAAAGTATATAAAAGCAATTATTTTAACCTAAAGCGAAAACGGAATCATCCTCATCAAAGAGAAGAGTTGTGATTTTTCATTATAGCGCACACTTATCTGCTCACTGCATCTGCCTTAATCATGAGGAACTTTCTATTAAACAAAAGGGGCATGATGAAAAGAAAGTTCGAAGGAAGACAGAAATCTCGGTTTTGCTGATTATCTTTTTTTTTATAATGCTTAATAATCCTATTGTTTATTCAAAACACACTCATGACAGATTTAACAGCAGGCGTTGCAACAATAAACCATTATCGAAGATCAAAATAGATATTTATAATATATCGAATATACAACAGTAGCTGAAAAGTCTCTTATAAAACACTCAAACCAGTCCAGCAAACCTATAGATTAATGAATAGTCCAGCAAACCTATAAATTTATTCATTCATTAGAGTAAAAAGTTCTTATGCAGTGTCAAATACTGACATTAATTTATGGATCATCAATCTTTTATGAAGAGTGGCAGTTTTTATGAATGAAAAACTCCAATATATCTAAAAAAAACTCTCTCTCCTTGTATATCGTTTGTGCACCTTACGTAGTGCACTGTTGGCATTAATTAAGGGTCTTTGCAGCGTTCCTTCGGCCCATAGCAGTACTCTTTTTATCATATCCTTCTATTCTACCTCCATTCCTACTTCCTTTCCTTCCGTCTTGCTTACCAACCTCGCCTAACTCTAGGGTTTTACTCAAAATACACCTGGCTACATAGGACAATTCATAAATGAAGTCCCCTAGTATTTCGGATAGATAATAATCATTCCCATTCCAGAAAATCAAGATAAAATACTCTTTTAAGTCTCGAAAACTGGAGTTAATTGGCATATGTAGTCCAAAAAGCCAGGCACACAACACATGTTTTGGCTGCGTTAAGGGAGGTGAGACCTAATAAACAGTTTAAATGATAATCATCCGGGTTCGCAGATCAGTGTCACTTGTATACGCAAAACAATGGAGAGACTTGCGTTTAAGTAGCTACGCAAATAAAGTTTCTTATCGTTAGTAAAAAAGGAAAGTCAAAGTCAAGAACCTGCTCATGGAAAGATTTCTGGTGAAGGTAATAGGAATGCATGTTTACATCATGTATGGAATTTCTTTAACAATCACTCTATTTTCAATTTTTTTTTTACGGATGCAGAAAAGAGAGAGAGAGAGAGAGAGAGAGAGAGAGAGAGAGAGAGAGAGAGAGAGAGAGAGAGAGAGAGAGAGAGAGAAAGAGAGAGAGAGAGAGAGAGAGAGAGAGAGAGAGAGAATATCTTGGAATAACGGCATTGAAAACTCTGCCATCTGAGTCAGTGCCATTTCTTCCTTAACCATTAAAGGAATGTGGCACTGGCCATCAAAGGGTCCGTTATCACTGGATGCTGCCAAGGGACATAAAATGTGGTCGCCATAAGTATGGTCGGGTTTCCGGGAATCGGACTTACAAGCCGTTATCACTCTAGTAAGGCAAGAATATAACGCTATCGTTTTCAAAGTTCTGTGGGTACTAAGAACGTCGAAGATAGTTTAACGGGTATAGTGTGGTTTATATTTTCCTTGCTTATTTTTCTTTTGAATGAAATGTTCATTCTTCTTCAGTTAAAGCAATTAAAGTCATCGATGTTGTATATCGATTTCGCACTCCGACATGGAAGTTAAATTTCGAACGTGGCGTCATCACTGCCACAAACATTTGCAAAAGGGACAGACGTACATTCATAAGAACATATTAAAAAAAAAAAAAAGAAGGAAATGGTAGAAATGCAACAGCGGAACGTGACGCGAAGGACTTCCGCGGAATTTTCTAAGGGGTCGCCCCTCCATCCTCATCCATCAGACGTTTGCATTTTTAATATTGCTAAGAGTTTTTATGGCTCCTGCGATGGCGAAAAAGTGGCGCGTTTCATCTGTTTTATTTGAGTCTTTTTCTTTTTCTAAAGTACTATTCTTTATGGGAAGTCTTCTTAAGCACCGAAATAGGAGAAAAAAAAACCCCCGTTTCTGACTGAAAACATAGAAATTGCCCAAGCCCATTATAAAAGTGAACATAAAGTAATTGATAAGTCGAAATTGGTGCATGGTGCAAATTATGGGGATTGAGGTTAAACACAATCAAAACTCAAAGTGTGGCTCGAAGTGACTTCTGAAACTTGTTGCAAATAACTTTCACCTAAACGGGTTGACATAAGTCTCGTTTTACAGCTTATATATCACTGATCTATTTTAATGCTATTGATGATCTTAATACATTTCATATACAATTCTTTTTATTATTTCTCAAATATAGTTTATTCATATTTTCCATATTTTTTTTCCTCACTGGGCTGCTTTCCCTGATGAAGTGTTTGGAGTGGCAACATCCTGTTTTTTCAAATAGGATTGAAGTTTAGCTAATAATAATAATAATAATAATAATAATAATAATAATAATAATAATAACAATAATAATAATAACAATAATAATAATAACAATAATAATAATAATAATAAAATAAAAATAAAAATTAAAATAGAAATAATAATAATAATAATAATCATAATAATAATAATAATATTAGTAACAATAATAAAAAAAATAAAAAAATAATAATAATAATTATAATAATAATAATAAAAACTATATTAAACTACTATAACGCAGTAGAAATATCTTTTTTTTAAAGTTAATTTTTTCTCAAGAAATTTTCAATATGCAACTTGTAAAATTCATTAAGTGGAAATTCCTCTGCACCACTGAACAGACTGGGACATTTTAAATAACTTTAATAATTGTGTATTATAATTAGTGCCCTAATAGGTGAAATTATTATTGAGACGTTAAGTAGGATCAAAGTTACGAGCACGTAAACTTTTAAAAGAGTTATATATCTAACTATAAATACCAAATCTTTCCTAAGTAACTTTATTAGTCTCCATTCTTTATAAATTCTTTACCCCGAGTTTTTATAATTTCATGCGTATTAACTGTGCTGCAAGGTAATTTATAATTCATAGAGTTTAAGTTTTATAGACGCGATTTCGATGGACTTCTTTTTATTTTTTACTTCTTATCATTATCATAGTTATTTATGTTTTATATTTTCTTGTATAAATAATGCAATCGTATTCTCTTAGTAAATTGTCGTGGTGTGCTCCAAACCAATTTTAAAGAACAAGTTAAATTTTCAATCCAAAAGTATGTCCCCTACTAATAGAAAATCTATTTACGAAGAGGAGACACCAGAAAATAGAAAGAAAACGGACTTTCACGGGATTTTTTAAATTAAATAAGAAAAGAAAAAAATGTCCATGATCTCTGTAAGAAGATACTTATACCAAGAAGAAACTATAGCTGCAACAAAGAAGAGTGGTCTTGAAACGCATACAATAATTTCCAATGGAGAGCAAGTCCAGCGTGCACTTGGCGTAGCTTTCAGTGAAAAGTAAAGTAAAGCAAGTTGTGGTAAGTTCTACTCCTACAACTATCTCAACTCCTTTAGGTATGAAAAATTCTCTCTCTCTCTCTCTCTCTCTCTCTCTCTCTCTCTCTCTCTCTCTCTCTCTCTCTCTCTCTCTCTCTCTCTCTCTCTCTCTTACTGATGTGACGATTTAAGTTTAAGAATATTTCATTACACCACGCAACTTTCAATTTGTACAAGTTTAAATAACCACACTTTATATTGCTGTTTCAATGTCAGTTCTTTATGATAAAAACCATTTAAAAGATTATTCTATCGTAAGTAATCATACTTAGAATGTAAGAGTTTTTCAATATCCACACACTGTAATTACGTTTCCATGCATTTCAGTAATGCATGGGGTGAGAGAGAGAGAGAGAGAGAGAGAGAGAGAGAGAGAGAGAGAGAGAGAGAGAGAGAGAGAGAGAGAGAGGATATACCATACAGAGAGTTTTCGGTACTTGGCAAAGCTTGGCACATGCAAATCATACTACAAGCAACTTTCATCGGCTTGAGGTTTTGCTTTGAGGTCAATTTCGGTGAACTTTGAAGCTCTCTGTTTCTAAGGTGCAAATCTGTGCACTCGTCGCAGAGGAAAAGTTATATTTTTTGTTATATTTTCTCCAAAAGACTTCTATTGGCAGGATCCATTTTTTTTTTCTTTTTCTAATGGATACATACTCTTGTCAAGTTTCTCTTACTGAATGCATCGCTCCTTATTTTTATCTCTGCTTTTGCCCTTTTACTAATAAGGTTAGGAGGTAGCATAAACTGCCTTCAATTGGTGTCATTCAATGTTTCAAACAATTTTCTAATCATAATATGTCACAGAAATTCTTGCATAATCGGAGAAAGTGATTAATCATTTCAATTTCCATTGTAAGTGATTGAAATACCAGCTGGTTAGTAACTGTTACTCGTATTTACATGGCGATGTAGTACCAGCACATTCACAAATACATGGGGCAATCAAAAAGACCATCAACTTGCTTGGTAAGACATAACAATAAAAGCCTAATTGCGGAAAAGAAAAACTCAGAAGAACCTCAAATATAGCAGAAACATCAATTCCTAATCCAATACTTTAAAATATTAAAAAATCTTAAAGCAATTAGACTCCCTTTTCAACTGAGAAAAAGAGAAGTTGATTTATGGTCAAACTATTATTACCAAAAGGATCTCTGAAAATCATATATAAAATCAACACTACTGCTGTAGTAAATTTCTCGTAAATGGACATTAATTTGCCGCAAATATATAACATAAAACCTATGAATATGAAACCATAGACTATATTAAACAAGTATGATATTTTCAAATGTCTTTTAACCCACAGGTTCGTATATAAGGTCCAGAAGGCAACTTTATCATTTATTTATCCTTTTCTAGCGGCACCCGAAAGTTGAGTTGAGATTTTATAGGTTATGTGCGAGGGGGCTGTTAGGTTATAGGCGAGACCAAGGAAATCGAGTTTATTCAACGAAACAGCGAGCTTATATACAGATATCTGAGAGCAAGAATGGTACAAAATTCAAGCAGTATAAAACATGCTATAGCAAGCTTTATAAAGTATACGAGCGTGTATGAAACACATGCGGTACTGTAAGTCATATTTTTATGTTCCCAAGATAGTGTTCTCATTCTGAGATCTTTGTCATTTTTTTAGGTTTCATTGGAAACCTTGTTGTTGGCCTTAATCACAGCTATATATAATAAAGGTATTACAACTCTTGTTGCTGATATTTTTCCCACAAAAAAGAAGTGAAATTAAGGATAGTCTTAAAACATTTGTTATCACTAGGGCATATGGTTAAACCTTTACAAAAAATATATGACATTACTCACCGCAGCGCTCACCAACCGGTGAGTGATCGGCTTTACATATGCATTGCCATTCTCAAAGGTTCTCATATTTTGTGATAAAGGGTGGTACTTTCAACTTCGAGCTTCTTTTTTGAGAGAACTTGAAATTATAGGAAAGATAAAAGTACTGATCGTAAGGCTTTAATCATATACATGCCTAAAGAAATGAAGATGCAAAACCTTATATATTTAGTATATTGTTCTGAGTCTTTAATAATCATGATCTAGAGTAGACCATCTCGTTCTCCTACTTCCATAAATTATAGTTCCACAAGGAATGTGGATTAGCTTCTCAATTGACTAAACACCAAGAATTACGGCTTGAAGAAGGTCCTCATTGCCAAAATACCAGTAGAGATTTTTTTTTCTATATACATCTTTCTAGTAAACTGGGTTGTGGTTTTCCTGGAAGTATCATTCATGCCTCTAGTAAAGGATTTGAGAATCCCTGCAATAATATCTTGAGTGTCATGCATAATGTTAAGTTTTCTGTTTTTTTCACTAAAAAGGAATAATTTGTTTCAGAAAATTCCTGATACCAATAAGAATTGCTATTGAAAGAGAATGTCCGGCTAAAACATGCACACAAAAATTTACAGTATTTGTCGTTATCCATAGAAAGACAGGTATCCAGAAGCATATTTTGGCACATTCATTGTGGCGCGCGCACACACACACACACACACACACACATATATATATATATATATATATATATATATATATGTATATATATATATATATATATATATATATATATATATATATATATAATACTCTTACCCCTCGTCTAATGCCGTAACGTATAAATTAAATTTTGGGAGCATGTCAATCATGCACTGCCATTTAACAGTTTCCTCTTTTTGTGATGAAATTGAGCCATAAACTTTTAAAACAAAACAGTTCTACGATATTTTAATTTACAAAGGGCCTCAGTTAGACTTCACCCAGTCGTCTCATAGACTGACTAAATCCATAGAGGATTCTTTGGCTAAATTCATCAAAAGGATAGCCAGTTCCTTATGATGCGCGGTGCTTATCTAACAAAAGCCATTGACACCTGCTGGTCCATGCTGTTTCCAGTAATATCATCTGCCAGACACTAAGATATATATATATATATATATATATATATATATATATATATATATATATATATATATATATATATATATATATATATATATATATACTTATGAAGTTGGTCTAGTGCAGAGTAAATACAATATTTCATTCATGATTTATTTATAAATATCTCATTTGTGCATTGCAGAGATGAATAGCCAGCCCGTAAAATGAGCTCCTCTCGGTAAACGTAAGTATATTATGTAAATTACATAAGACTTTCGTTGTTAATTTCATTGTATTCTTTATTTAAGTTAGTATATGTAAATTTACGTTATTTTTTAGGAATTAACTTTTATTTCACATATTTTTGTTACAAAGACTTACGTAATGTTCTTTTATATTCTTTTATATTCTAGGAGGTATTACGTCATGTTTGTGAGAGAATACGCAGTGTACCATGTGCTTTGGAAAATTCGCGAAAAACCTAGTGATAGGATACAATCTTTTTTTTTATTTTGGGGACAAAGGGTGGACGGAGCTAGCTGACAGAGAGTTGCCTCGCTGTGTGTGATAGTCACCCAGAAAACCCAGGTTTCGTCTCCCTGTTGCGTGAGAAAGCGTTTGAGAGAGTAATACTTGGTAACTCTGATGCATTAGGTCAACCCCCTACGCTTCCAAAACTATTTGGAAAATTCTTGAAGTAGCTACGTCTCTTATATAAGGCGAACCCTAGGATTAGATAGAAAAATAGAGAATTGCAACCTTAAGACAGCCATCTTCCCCTCTCCCTCTCTCGCACGCAGCTCAGAGTATTGTTTTAAAATTGTTCAGTACCTATAGTGTGTCCTCTCTAGAGTGATTTTGTAAACGGCCCTGTAGGAAGGTTAGGTATTTGTATTGTGATCTGGTTATCTATTTTTCATTAGGTGTCAAACTTAAATATTGTACTCAGATTTAATTTCAAGTGAAACAGGTTATTGTATAATTTTTGTAAGTGTTATTTCTTTTTTCTTAGTCTAAGGATTATTCAGATTTAACATTTAAAGTGAAGTCATTACATAATTTTCAGATTGTATTATTTTTTTCTTAATGTAAGCTTTGTTCAGACTTAATAGTTCGAGTGATTTATTTTGTTATTATGTAAATTCTTTTTGAAGTGTTGTAATTTATATGAAATATATTAATTTTTTTAAATTGTTTTATTACAATCACCATTGTTAGAATAGTTACCCTCGTATCCAGTAATGAACCGTAGTAAGTTTATTCGTAATAATAATTACCCAGTTTAGTTTTGGGTGTGCTTAAGAGACATTTGGATATTCAGTGTTTTATATATTGATGTCTGGGAGTTATTTAAAAGTTATTTTAAAGTGTAACACTTTTAATGTAAAAGCAAACAAGTGAGTTTGGAATTTGAGAGGTTGGTTAACTTGCCGGTTGTAGTATATATAATATTATATGTTTGGTTCCCAGTCACGAGCCATAGCATAATATATTTTTGGTGCCCAGACCCGGGAGCCATCATTATATAATATATTTTTTTGGTGCCCAGACCCGGGAGCCATAATCCTATAATATATATATATATATATATATATATATATATATATATATATATATATATATGTATATATATATATATATATATATATATATATATATATATATATATATATATAGTTATATATTCGTATATATACGTACACATATGCATATGATATGCATAAATACATATATCTGTATATAACATTAATGCAGTCTTATTTAAAAAAAAAATAATATATTGAGAAGGGTTTACAGTATAAACTGAAAATAAGAAAAATAGGAAGTATTACTCAAGAAATCGGTGCACAATTTGCTCTGAAATATTTTGTTCTGAGGTTTCGATCTACGATGAGTTTGTCCAAAGGAGCTTTTATCCTTAGGGCTTTTTTTTTTTTTTTTGGCAAGAGAGCTTTTGTCCAAAAGGGTTTTATCCGAAAGTCTTTCGTCCTTGGGGATTTTGACCAATACTCCTACGAGCAATAACATCTTTCGTCGACATAAATATTTATTGGCATTCGGTGAAGCAAGAGAAGCATAGTGGTTAATGTGAGATTGTGTCATCGTATCGGCATAAACAACAGTAAAAGTAAAGCATTATCTGTCATCACATCAATGGCAGAAAAAATTGCCTTATAAGACAACTTTGACAGGGAAGGTTGTTTCAATTCATAACCAAAAATGACTGGTAGGTTTTCCAATGGTTTACCTACTATAACTACATTAGTCACATCAACATCCTAAATTTCATGACTTCTAATCCATAAACAGCTGTTTGAGATTTACTCACACGATGAATGAAAAATACTGAATTTTCATAATAGTTGCTACAAATTAGAACATCAATTCCCTTAGACATTATTAGGCCCAACTCTGATGTAGAGTTAGCAGGCCGAAACTCTATGTAAATGTTTCGAATATTGTATTTGAGTTATAAATTAATTCCTCCTCTTTTGGTATTGGTGGGGAAACAGGGTGGATTCAGCAGTAACAGATCCCAATCCTCATTCACGTACACTGTCATGACACTGCTTCCTCTACAGGCATATTTTAATGCAAATACTTATGTGCTCATTAGTTTACCTGTACAGTTCATCTTATTCAAATTTTCAATTGTTTTCTTTTATTAGAATTCTACTACTGTATTTACAACTTGCTTTTCAGTCACGGGAAAAGCTTTCAAGATTGTTCCACAATTATGCTTGCATCATTTGCGCATTGTAGAAAAAATAATAATAACGAGACCTTCATTTTTTGGATGGTTCTTCTTTTAGAAATACGGCAATTATGATTCAGACCATGTCTAGATATCCCATTCAGCCAGCCTTCAACAGCCCTTTCAAAAGGCTATTTCATAAAGGGATAGTGATCTTACTTAAAAACTTGATTTATCACTGCCTCAGCGTTTCTGAATTTATTGGTTCTTTATGCATGTGTAGTATATATACTCTTCTCTATTTCATGTGTATCTTATCTGGTTGCCTCTAGACGAATGGGCACCCGAATTTATGGAAATTTACTGGATTTCCGAGTTGTTCCCTAACACTGTTCGCGCGCTTTTAATAATAATAATAATAATAATAATAATAATAATAATAATAATAATAATAATAATAATAATAATAATAATAATAATAATAATAGATTTCTAATCTCCGCTAATGAAGATTGTCATAATTTTTTCTAAATTCTACGGACTACATACTTCATTTTTCATACGTTGATCGTGAAGGACTCTATTGTAATATTTTACACAGCTTAAGGTTTAAGCATGCCTTAGCTCATATTATGTTGACAGTATATGGTGAGAAGTGCCATATTGACCCAGAATCGTGATCTTGATCCGAATCACCTCCAAAATTTAATGGGTACTTCCGGAGCATAATATGTAACCATTGTTAAAATTTGGTGAAAATCTGACAGTTTTGACACCATTTTGCTAACAGACAAATAAACAGATATATAAATAAACAAACGCACGTAAAAACATAACCTCTTTGGAGGAGGTAATAACAGTATCTTGCCAACTCGAAATCCTAAAGATCAGTCCATTTCTAAATCAGAAAAAAAAAAAAACAGTTCTTTGGAGAGTCTATTGTTTTCGTAAGCTAGTCAAGTAAAGAGCCACCAGTTGTATTTGACGTCGAACGCTTCCTTCGAAGAAGTATTATTTATAGACCACCACACGGCTATGCCATTTGACTTTATCAAAAACGTTCATCTTGGTCCGTGTTACCATTGACAAGCTTTACGGTAAATCAAAATGACACTGTCCCCATCCTTTTTCATATCATCATCTCTTCCTACGACTATTGACGCAAAGGGCCTCCGTTAGATTTCAGTCTCTATCTTGAGCTTTTAAATCATTACTTCTCAATTCATCATCTACTACTCCACGCTTCATAGTCGTCAGCCATGTAGGTCTGAGTCTTCCAACTATTCTAGTGCCTTGTGGAGCCCCAGTTGAAAATTTTGTGAACTAATCGCTCTTGGGGAGTGCGAAGAGCATGCTCAAACCATCTCCATCTACCCCTCACCATGATCTCATCCACATATGGCACTCAAGTAATCTCTCTTATAATGTCATTTCTAATCCTGTCCTGCCACTCAGTACCCAATATTCTTCGGAGGGCTTTGTTCTTAAATCTACAAAATCTGTAGGATATTATTTCATTATCATACCATGACTCATGATCATACAGTAACACTGATCTCACTAAACTGATATATAGCCTGATTTTTATATGTAATTTCAGGCAATATGATTTCCAAATTTTACTTGACCTACCCATTATCTGATTTGCTTTTTTCAATTTTTCATTAAACTCAAACTCTAAATATCCTGTATTAGAGATCATAAATCCTAAATATTCAAGTGACACTCTCTCATTAATCCGTTCTCCTTCCAATGATATTTCCTCTGCCCTTACATATTCCGTTCTCATCATCTCCGTCTTTCTTCTATTTATCTTGACCCTAACCTCCTACGACATTTTATGCATTCTGGCAAGCACGCTGTGCAAGTACTGTGGTGTTCTGCTAATAAGGACAGCATCATCAGCATACTCTACTATAGGTCAGCTAATTTCCTGTTACCAATCCGGTCAAATCTTTCTCCAGCATCCCCAACTGCTCTATGCATTACAAAATTCAACACATTCCATTGGAGCACTCAGCTGTTCGCTGGAAATTCATCTGATAGGACTCCATTAACATTAACTTTGCACTTGCTATCCTCATGAACAGACTTAATCAAATATACATACTTAGGAGAAACTCCATAATAATGCAGGACTCTCCACAAAATTGACCGGTACACGCTATCAAAGGCTTTTTCATAGTCCACAAATGCCATCAAAAGTTAATTTCTATATTCTAAACATTGCTGAACCACATGTCTTAAAAAGAAAATTTGGTCAGTACACCTTCTACCTTTACTAAATCCTGCTTGTTCATCTCTCAGCTTTTCATCAATCTTTCCCTCTAGTCTCTTTAGAATGAGCATACTATATATTTTCATGACAACTGGCGGAAGTGTAAGGCCTCTGTAATTATTGCAATCAGTCAGATCTCCTTTTAAGCCATTTTTCACACACAATCCTAGCTCCCATTCATCAGGTTTTACTTCTTTTCATATATCGAACTAAAAACGACAAACCCAATAAAAAACCAGTAGTGATAAATTTGAATGCTTTTCTTAAAAATTTCACGAAACTAAAGATTGGCGGATTGGATCGGTATGTAAATATAGAGGGGAGGGGAGCAAATTAGCAAACTGCAATCAAACCTGAGAGAAACAACCAGCAAAGACCACTTTGGCTATGTGTTATCACCAAATGACAGCGCCAATTATCAGATCATAACTTCACGGAATGAGGAAAGTACTGAATAACAAAGAATATCTTTTAGGTCTAAACCGCAATTAACGAAATACAGCTTCAAACTATATTATGAATTAAATATTCTATTTCCTTTGTTTTGGTACATAAAAGAAAGAGGCAGTTTAGAATAGAGTAGCAAAGTTAGATATAATGGAGAATACTTTCTATCAATTAAAGTAGATGTGTACATTAATGTAATGAGGGCATTTTTCATGCAGAGGTCTCAGACTGGCTAAATAGCCAAACCTTTACACTCGTGATGCTAGGAGAGGAAATATTATCATTGCAGATAATTCTTTGTGGGAAAATGGCCTTTCTGGTCAAAGTAACCTAAAAGAATTCGGACATCACTGAATAGAACAAAAAGTTTGCTAATAAAAATGGCAAATAGGAATATCAAGTTTGTTAATTGAAATGTAGATAATTCTCTAACTACTTCAGTTAGATGGATTTTTCTTTAACAGCATACACTATCTGACATTTAAATGTAGTTACCATTTCTCGAGCAAAAAAGGGTGAAGGAAATCTTATAAACTAGGATTTAATTTTCTTGTAGTCCTTTTCACAAATAATATGAATCATCCTAGAAGACAGGTTCTTCATAAGGCAAATACTTCCATCCACTTGAAATGTCATCTTGATTATCATAACATTTAGGGATAATACCCCCCAAAAGAAAAAAGATGGAATATTCAATCCAGTGATAAACATAATGACAAAACAATTTCTTGAAACAGCCAGACTAACCTTATGATCCCCAAGGTTCTCAACCGTACAAGAAAGGGATGCGTCTCGACCTGCTGTAACTGTCACGTTGCCAATTTTTCCACTGAATCTTGCCATTTGGGCTTGCGCTGACGTTAAGCCTGTGGGTGGAAAAATGGATTATTGTCATTAACTTCCATGATAACCTTGAGTAAACGTACTTTTGTATAAAGCTGAAAAATGAATCTTATGTATGGACAACAGCATCATTATGGCTAAAAATTACAATGCATTCATACTAGTGTTGGTAGAGGATTTGTTTTCTAAAATTTTCTTTTAAATTACGTGTTTTTATACCTTATCTACGAGCATAATTTTCATAGAATTTCTATTGACAAAATATGAGGAACCAAAAGAGACCATGACAGAAATCATCACAATCCGCAGTAATATTTAATTTTTTTTCCAGTGTAGTAGTTGAATTAATTTCGTAACACCAAGACTCATTTTTATTTAATAAAACCCAAAATGCATAACTGATAATACAATCCAAAATCTATTCCAAATAACGATTTATTATTAATGAAATAAATTACGAATAAATAACAAAAATTTCCGGAATATCAAGAAAGATCTCTCGGTTACTAAGCGTTCCCTATCTCCACATACAAGGAGGTTTCCAAAGAACAAGAGAAGAAATTCTGCATAATAACTAGAATTTGGAGAGAACAAAAACACAAAACTCCATTTGGATTCTTCTTTTTCCACATACCGTTAATCAGTTAAAGGTCATATAAATTTATTGATTACAGAGCTCTACAAATCATTAAACTTGTTCCAACATTTTGATGAAAAAATAAAGAAAAAAATATTTGTTTAATCTTGATATTCACTTGAGCTAAAAAAGTTGAAATTGACTTGACTTGTAAAGAATGTAAAAGTCTTAAATATTTCTAGAAAATAATCGCCTGCTCTTCAATGGCATACACACAAGTTTCATTAAAAAAAAAAAAAAAAAAAAAAAAAAAAAAAAAAAAAAAAAAAAAAAAAAAAAAAAAACTTTAAAGATGAAAATTGATTTTAAGAAATAGGTCAAGATATAAAACATTTTGGGAATATAATCATACTCGTAGAAGGTAGTCATTTACGTTTTACCAAATCAAAGGAAACGTTTACTAATCATCCTTAAATGAAATTCAAACCTAAATGAATTTCTGAAAAATAATCACATACTCAATATGTTTACCCACCAAGTCTCATCAAAATCAAAGAAAATGTATTGATATTTAAATTGGTTACAAAGTTTCATGAAAATAGATTGAATTAAATAAAAGCATTAATTATAAAATTTCCAAAATATTTGAAATATTTCTTTTGACAGTTAACTGCAGCCACTTAAAACTACTGCCTTATTATGATGGTTTCTGAAAAAATAGAGTAAAGGAATGCTTAAATTTTTCCTTTAAGATTTTGGTCATGAACGTTTTAGGAATACTATCAGCAAATTTCATCATAGTCAGAGAAGAAGGGGTCTAATAATAATAATAATAATAATAATAATAATAATAATAATAATAATAATAATGGTAACAACAACAACAACAACAATAACAATGATAATAATAATAATAATAATAATAATAATAATGATACTAATACTAATAATAATATGATAATAATAATAATAATAATAATGATAATGGTAATAATAATAACAACAACAACAACAACAATAATAATAATAATAATAATAATAATAATAATAATAATAATAATAGGTTATAGGTTGGTCAGGGCACCAGCTAGAAAGTTATTAGGGCCTTTGACTGGCCAGACAGTATTACATAGGATCCTCTCTCTGGTTACGGCTCATTTTGTTTTTACCTATAGATACCCCGAATAATCTGGCTTATTGTTTCCATACACCTGTCTTCATGCACCTGGCAACAATGAGATTACTAAACAATTCTTCTTCGTCCAAGGAATTGATTAATTACTGCAATGTAATTGTTCAATGGGTACTTTCTTCTTGGTAAGGGTAGAAGAGACTCTTTAGATAGGGTAAGCAGCTTTTCTAGGAGAAGGACCCTCTAAAAATCAAACCATTGTTCTCTGGTCTTGGTTAGTGCCATAGCGTTCCACTGTCTTGGATTAGAGTTCTCTGGCTTGAGGGTACACTCAGGTATGCTGTTCTATTATCTTATTTCTCTTCCTCTTGCGTTTTTTTTTTTTTTTTTTTTTTTTGAAGTTTTTATAGTTTTCATTTGAAAGACCTAATTTAAGGTTGTTACAGTTATTAGAATATCTTATTTTGATTGTTTATTACTTTCGCTTGTAGTTTATTTGTTTCCTTGTTTCTTTTCCTCACTGGGGTATTTTTCCCTGTTGGAGCCTTTGGGCTTAAAACATCTTTCTTTTCCAACTAGGGTTATAGCTTATAGCTTATCTTGTAGTAGTAATAATAATAATAATAATAATAATAATAATAATAACGATGATAACAATGATGATGATGATGATGACGATAATAATAATAATAATAATAATAATAATAATAAAAGTAATAATAATAATAATAATAATAATAATAATAATAAATTCAAACTGAATCATACATCTAATTCATTAAGCTCCTTAACTTCTGCATTTCTATAAACTGTAATAACCACCAGGTCTTTCAGTCATATACCTCACCCTCCTTATTTTTATCGCTTCCTTATTGAATCCAGAAGACATAATTTTCTTTGACCCAATCTTCCGTATAACTTAAAAGATTAATAACACACGACCATATAATTAAGAGAGTTTATTCATATCTGTGAATTTAGCATATTTCAGGTTCAAGATAATATATTCATAAGTGGAGATCTGTTGTGTTTGAAAAAAAATATAATAATCAGCTTATGCCCTATTAATCACACTAGAAATACGTCACTTCTGAGTTTAGAAAATGTATATTGAAAGTTTTTAAATGCGAGGAACTATCACAATAAAACTTATGGAAATTTCGGAGCTTTATCTTAATTGCAAATTTTAAGTTGTTAGATGAAAATAAAATAAATCTCAATAACTTACTTATCACATTCAGAACTATCACCATAATGTTTTTTTCCCAATATCTTGTGAGTAATCCTTCATTTCTAATTAACTTGAATCTCACTTCTTGAAAGGCAACATTACCCCAGCCTTGCTGGATAATCTAACACTAGGAAGAAATTTATACGTTAGTACACACACACACACACACACACACATATATATATATATATATATATATATATATATATATATATGTGTATATATATATATATATATATATATATATATATATATATATATGTATATATACACATATATACACGCACATACATATGTAGGTAGTAGGTTGGTTAGAGAGTTAATGGGTCCTTTTACTGGCCAGACAGTACTACATTGGTTCCCTCTCTCTGGTTACGGCTCTTATCTTTGTCAACACATTCTGCTCTTTCCTCATACGACTGACAATACTGAAATTACCAAACAATTCTTCTTCTCTCAAGGGGTTAACTACTGCACTGCAATTGTTCAGTGGCTACTTTCCCCTTGGTAAGGGTAGAAGAGACTCTAGCTATGGTATGTAGCTCTTCTAGGAGAAAGACACTCCAAAATCAAACCATTGTTCTCTAGTCTTGGGTAGTGTCATAGCCTCTGTACCATGGTCTTCCACTGACTTGGGTTCGAGATCTCTTGTTTGAGGGTACACTCGGGCACACTATCATATCTGGTTTTTCGTCCTCTTGTTATTTTAAAGTTTCAATAGTTAATATACTAAAAATTTATTCTAATATTATTGCTCTTAAACTTCTCTTGTAGTTTATCTTTATTTCCTTTCCTCACTGGGCTATTTTCCCTGTTGGAGCCCTTGGGCTTATAGCATCTCACTTTGCCAACTAGGGTTGTAGCTTAGCAAGTAATATATATATATATATATATATATATATATATATATATATACATATATATATATATATATATATATATATATATATATATATATGTATATATGGATAAATATCAACACAACATCGTGTTCAAATAGAAATAAATTTCTACCTCATACTTGGGATCGAACGCTAGCCCCTTCTAATGAAAGGCCAGGTCAAAACCAACCATGCCACGAGAGGCCATTAAGCCATTAAAAGGAAATCGGAACCTGACGCTACCAGCTGTCCGAGGATTTACCTGGCGAGACATCAGTCTCTTACCAGCGAGTTTTACCCGATTTCCCCGGCCCACCACGTGACACAATTGGTAGTAATTCATTCAAATTACCCCTAATGAGTCAATATGGATAAATATCAACACAACATCGTGTTCAAATAGAAATAAATTTCTACCTCATACTTGGGATCGAACGCTAGCCCCTTCTAATGAAAGGCCAGGTCGAAACCAACCATGCCACGAGAGGCCATTAAAAGGAAATCGGAACCTGACGCTACCTAGCTGTCCGAGGATTTACCTGGCGAGACATCAGTCTCTTACCAGCGAGTTTTACCCGATTTCCCCGGCCCACCACGTGACACAATTGGTAGTAATTCATTCAAATTACCCCTAATGAGTCAATATGGATAAATATCAACACAACATCGTGTTCAAATAGAAATAAATTTCTACCTCATACTTGGGATCGAACGCTAGCCCCTTCTAATGAAAGGCCAGGTCGAAACTAACCATGCCACGAGAGGCCATTAAAAGGAAATCGGAACCTGACGCTACCTAGCTGTCCGAGGATTTACCTGGCGAGACATCAGTCTCTTACCAGCGAGTTTAACCCGATATCCCGGCCCACCACGTGACACAATTGGTAGTAATTCATTCAAATTACCCCTAATGAGTCAATATGGATAAATATCAACACAACATCGTGTTCAAATAGAAATAAATTTCTACCTCATACTTGGGATCGAACGCTAGCCCCTTCTAATGAAAGGCCAGGTCGAAACCAACCATGCCACGAGAGGCTATTAAAAGAAAATCGGAAACCGACGCTACCTAGCTGTCCGAGGATTTACCTGGCGAGACATCAGTCTCTTACCAGCGAGTTTTACCCGATTTCCCCGGCCCACCACGTGACACAATTGGTAGTAATTGTGTTGATATTTATCCATATTGACTCATTAGGGGTAATTTGAATGAATTACTACCAATTGTGTCACGTGGTGGGCCGGGGAAATCGGGTAAAACTCGCTGGTAAGAGACTGATGTCTCGCCAGGTAAATCCTCGGACAGCTAGGTAGCGTCAGGTTCCGATTTCCTTTTAATGGCCTCTCGTGGCATGGTTGGTTTCGACCTGGCCTTTCATTAGAAGGGGCTAGCGTTCGATCCCAAGTATGAGGTAGAAAATTATATGTGTATATATATATATATATATATATATATATATATATATATATATATATAAAGTGTTTATACAAACTGAAAAAGAAAGTCATTAAAGGCAACATTATAAAAACTAAACATAAGGAATGTATTACCTTAAGCTGAGATTCAGTCGAAAGAAAGTAAAATGCAACCGTTTACTGATAAGACATCCCAACATATCAAGTAATTGAATAATGCGAACTTTAAGTTCTTTTCCACCTCTCTCCTAAGCTGGTTATTCTCGTGGCAGAAGCAACGTTGCTGTAAAGTATGCTTTGCCTTTATCCGAAGTAAGGAAAACAATAACAAAAGCTATTCGCTTTAGTAGCGAGGTTTTCTCTGGGCAGCGTCTTCCACGGCGAATGAGAACTTAAGGATTAGCACCTCTGTCATTCGAGGGAGCTTCTTACATATTCAATAAGATGGATGTTACCTAAACCATGCAGTTAGTACAATTATAAACTAAAATACATTGTAAATAGAACATTTCTTAAGAAAATAGGCTGTTGATAATAATAATAATAATAATAATAATAATGTTAATAATAATAATAATGATAATAATAATAACAACAACAACAATAATAATAATAATAATAATAATAATAATAATAATAATAATAATAATAATAATAATAGTATTTAAAAAGCCCAGTTTTATAGACTACGCACTCAAAGAATATATTTCTATCAATAAAAACCCTATTTAATTGAAATATTCCAAAAGAAAAAAATATTCAGTTAAATTTTCTTAACAAACTCCTAAGTACCGTAATGAATATCATAAAAACAATATTACAGTAATATCCTTATTATTACAACTGCATAAGAGAAGCTTGTGAATCTTACTATCCTCGCAAAAAAATATCCAAGAGAGACGATTAGCAAGGTCTAGGCACCAGGGCACATGAATAACGTATGAGAGCGAAATATCATTGTCGGCAAATTCATCTCCAAAAAGTCACTCCAAAGGCTAACTTGTGCACACAAACACCCACAAACACAGGCTTCATACAACAAACGACAAACAGACATGTTTAATTCATGAGTCGACCGAAGTTAAGTCTAAAAGGCAAAGGCGACGACTCATCAAAGGAAGATGAAGTTTGGGAGGGACAGCTATAACCCCATTTAGACTTGTCGCGCAAAGATAAAACAAAGAGAGAGAGAGAGAGAGAGAGAGAGAGAGAGAGAGAGAGAGAGAGAGAGAGAGAGAGAGAGAGAGAGAGAGAGAGAGATTCTTTTTTTTCTCCAATCAAAATGAGTTTCCTCACTCAATATAATTAGCATTTTGAAAGGCTGAATATTATTTCAGATCACATTACGGTTCTTTAATCCATTTTGAGCTGCATGATGCTAAAAAGTAATCAGATTATGAACAACAATATAAAGATGCGTAGATATTCTATTTATGCAAATATGAATGGATGTGTAATATCCAAGGAAAATGCAAATGCAAGCTAAAGTGCAAAATCCTATAACTGACTATAGCTTTCAACTTTTACACAGTAAATTCAGTAGCAGTTGATCAATTGTATGCACCCTAACTGAAAAAAAGGTTATTTACATCGTTCATCATAAACAAATAGACAAGTTTGCTCTGGGACACTTTCCACTCTACAATTGAACATTTGTGAATCTGTGTATGGATCTAGATCAGGATAAAAATCAACACTATTTATTAATCGAAATCTTGATACATCCTTTTTTTTTTTCTAAAGAACGTTACCATTGTGCTATGCACTTGACAATTTAATAAAAATCATTTGCATTATTGCCGGATTCGCCAAAATCTCTCCAGGGAAGCCTTCATAAAATTCGCACCTGAATCTGCGTGGTCTACCAGCATCCCGAACAGGTTAACTACTGTATAAAAAAATAAAACGAGAAGTTGTTCTAAATGCCTTTCTTGCATTGATTAAAATGACTTGCCATGCGAAAGGCCTATTTTATCGGAATTAACATCAATTTAATCTTACAGAGAACAGTTTTGAGGTTACAGCTTTCACGGAATTCCTTGATAATCCTTCTGTAAGGGCATTTGACAATTTCTAAATCGGCAAGGTGGAAGCTGAGAGCAGCTCCGTAGTTAAATCACTGCTTTCTCACTAAAATAAACATGGCAGAGTAACATGTAATATGAATAAATCAAGAGAAGCAAAGGTAACGTCGTATCTACTATCACAGGTTCTCTTAGATGAATAGATGAAGCCTGTATTGAAAAGATAAATATCAAGTGTGTATAAATCTTTGGGGGAGAGAGAGAGAGAGAGAGAGAGAGAGAGAGAGAGAGAGAGAGAGAGAGAGAGAGAGAGAGAGAGAGAGAGAGAAGATTTGTAACTCATGACTTAATAATAACACTAATGAATAAAAAAAGTTCGTTGGCACTCCTAATTCTTTCACGACGTCGTAGTTAGAAAGTCTCTAGGAACATCAATATGAGTGATAATTATATAAAAGGCAAACTAATTCATAACCGGTTCTGATGGCACCGTTCGAGGATTGTAGACCATCTTCCTGTACAACTAGGCTTTTATCTACTTGTGAAATGTTCATTTCCTTATGTACTAAAAATCTGCCCTTCTTATGACCCTATTCTGAAAAATTGAGATCTGATGGCTTCAATTTCGCTTTAAAAATGATTTGTTTATATAATAATGATCTGCCTAAAACTGCAAGTTACACTAAAGTTCGATTTTTTTCTTCTTTTACAATTTCTCTTGAAATATGAGATTTTCTCTTTGCTGCATTTCATCAGCAATCAAATACACACACTTCTTTATTAATCATAATTTCTTTTTACATGCGCCAGCCGACAAAGAGCTATTAAAACTTATAATTCTAGGTTGAAGAAATGGCTTGATATTCATATCAATTTAAAGGTTCTGTCAAACTTTCTCTTCCAAGAAAAAGGGAAATATGCAAAAACAAAATCTGAATTATAAGGTAATGGGGGAGCAGTTAGAATCAATATTAGAAATTAAACAAAGAAACCTTTTACATACAAATACATTTTCTGGAAAAGAAATAACGGAGCTTTAAGGAAATTATTCTGGTTTTGATTTAACTTATTTTGTTGAACAACTACGTATTTGTAATTCACGTACCCTACAGTACCTTTAAATGTTTCTCTCCCCTTAACCAAGGAAAACATAGAATCTGGAACTGAATGTTTCACTACGAATGTGCTTGAATTTTTTCTTCACAAATCCTCAGATGCTGAATCTTCTTTTACATCATTCATATATCCACTGCTTTATAATAACACCCTAATCTATAGAGCACAGCTCACTCCAGTCGCTACTTCTCCAAATCATGCAATAATAGTTTAAGACCCCCAATAAAGTTTGTCAGTCGAACTTCGGGCAAAGAAATCGTTCCCAAATGATAGGCAACAATGAAAGCCAGGTAAACTTTAGAGAAATCGGAAAGGTCGGTGGGAGCAAACTAGGGGTAACGGGTGCATAGTGAAAGATGGAAAGCTATGCACAGGTAGAGCAGGGGGCAGGGTGCAACAAAAGCTCTCAACGCACATTGTAAGCAGTGTTCTGATTTTAAAAAAAGTTGAGGATATAGTAATTATAAATATCACTTTTAATACACACCTTATAAAATGGATTGTACGCGAAAACATGATATCAATACCATCAATCACAGGTTTTTCCTCATTCTTTGGTGATTACATATAATGTCCATGGCATACAATGAATAAACTTTCAAGATTTCTGTCCGGCACAAATGTTACGCTGTCTTTAGACTAAGATGGTCCTGAGTAAGAAGTTGACACTTTTCATTTCCATGATGTTATACATCCATTTCTCGATATAATTCCATAACCTCTCAAAGCTCCTTTTCCCCCCAAATCTATATCTATATCTCTATCTATATATTAACAGATTCATATAACGATTATAACATTCAATTTCATGCTCCTTTTCCTCCCCTTAAGTATTAATACCTTTCATGTAATACTTTTTTATTCTTTTCCCCACAAATCTTCAATCATTCATGTTCCTTATAATGGAATTGCTTCTTTTTACTATTTATATTTTCTTATTTCCAACAGACATCCAGCAGCACCCTAATTATAACCGTCCTGATCACCTTTATCACAATCATAACTATGTTCCGTGCACACATCAGCATCATTCTTTTCTTTTCCTGTCCCTTCCTTAATAGACCATTCCCTTCAAACTGACTAAGGCCACTTAGGGGTACATCCGGGACTTTGTCGTGTAAGTATAGAGCATCAGGTTTGTTACTGCTGCGCACCCTGCTTCACGAGGACATTATCTCAAATCACAATAACTGTATTCCCGTCATTTTGATATTTATGGTTATGAACGTTTATTTTCCTTTCCATTTTCCCGATCAACTCTAGTAAAAGGGCGATATCTGTCCAAACACAACCCCCCCTCTCTGTCTGGTTACATTATATATATACTGTATATATATATATATATATATATTATATATATATATATTATATATATCTATATATATAATATATATATATATATATATATTATATATATCTATATATATATAATATATATATATATATATATATATATATATATATATATATATATATATATATACACAGTATATATGTATATATAATTTATATAATAAAAAATATATATATACATATATATTAATATATATATATATATGTGTGTGTATATATATATATATATATATATATATATATATATATATATATATATATATATATTCATCATCTCCTTCGCCTATTGACTATGTCAGGATGCCAGAGAACTTCAAATCAATCAATCGCCTATTGACGAAAAAGGCCTCGGTTAGATTTCGCCAGTCGTCTCTATCTTGAGCTTTTAAAACAATACTCCTCCATTCATCATCTCCTACTTCACGTTTCATAGTCCTCAGCCATGTAGATCGGGGTCTTTCTACTCTTCTAGTGCCTTGTGGATGCCAGTTGAAAGTTTGGTAAAATAATCTCTCCTGGGGAGTGCGAAGAACATGCCCAAACCATCTCCATCTACCCCTCATCATGATCTCATTCACATAAGGCACTCGTGTAATCTCTCTTATAGTATCATTTCTAATCCTGTCCTGCCATTCAACTCCCAATATTCTTCCGAGGACTTTAGTCTCAAATCTACAAAATCTGTTGGATATTGTTTCATTGTCATATCACGACTCATGTCCATACGGTAACACCAATCTCACTAAACTAGCATATTGCCTGATTTTTATATTTAATTTCAGGCGATTTGATTTCCAGATTTTACTTAACCTAGCCATTGCCGGATTTGCTTTTTTCAATTTTTCATTAAACTCAAATTCTAAATATCCTGCATTAGAGATCACAGTTCCCAAATATCTAAATTATTCCACCTCATTAATCCTTTCTCCTTCCAATATTTCATCTTCCATTGCATATTCCGTTCTCATCATCTGTCTTTTTTCTTTCTATCCTAAGCGCAACCTCATCTGATATTTTATCCATTCTGGTGAGCAGGTTTTGCAAGTCCTGTGGTTTTCTGTTAATAAGGACAGAGTCATTAGCATACTCTAGGTTAATTAATTTCCTGTAAACAATCTAGTCCAATCCTTCTCCATCATCCCAACTGTTCTATGCATTACAAAATCCACGAGGAGGATGAACAACACAGGCAACAACACATTCCCTTGGAGTGCTCCACTGTTCACTGGAAATTCATTTGATAATACTCCACTTTGCACTTGCTATGCTCATGAACAAGCTTAATAAAATTTATATATTAAAGAGGAACTCAATAACATAGGACTCTCCACAAAATTGGACGGTGCACACTATCAAAGGCTTTTTCATAGTCCACAAATGAATTCATAGCATTGTCAGCCTCATATACTTTCTTGTCTAAATATTCTCTCACGTCATTCCTGGCTTTTCTTTTGACTTCACTATCAATGCTGGAATACTTAGCATGCTCTACCTTGTAATTTTCCTTACTTCCTCGAAAAATTACAACAATCAATTTCTGTCTTTGTCTCTTTTTTATAGTATCCAGAGTATCATTTGATATCCCTGGTTTTCTCCTTGTAACTGCATTTTCTTCTCTTAAAGCCTCTAGAACTGCAAATCGACGCCTACATTTTATTGCAAAGGATTCTCAGTGGTCATATTCTAGAAGCTTTGTTGCATCAAACCTAGGTACTCTATCTACATTTCTGTTGGGTGCTTTCAGTTTTAATTTCAGCATGGCAATGAGGAGCTGGTGATCACTACCAATATCTAACTCAATAGCTTCTTACATTTCTCAAAGTCCTCCTTCATTCTTTATTAATGGCTATGTTATCTATTTGATTTTTGTAATTGCCACATGGTGAAGACCATGTATATTTATGGATGTCTTTGTGCTGGAAAAGAGTACCTCCAATGACAAGATTGTTTGTTGAACATAAACTTTATAATATGTGCCCCATTTTCATTTGCAACTTCGCCAAGACCCTAAACACCCATCACATTCTCTATACCTTAATTATTCCTTCCAACGTTAGCATTGAAGTCACCAATCACAATTTTCATATCTCTCTTTGGGATCTCAACCATTACACTCTGCAGATCTTCATAATATTCATCTTTCCTTTCTTCGGGGGAATCATTTGTTGGGGGCATAGCAAACTATAATACTCATATTACACAGCTTTGATTTGAACTTTGCAAGTAACAATGTACTATTTACAGCCTTCCATTCCATTAATGACTTTCCTGCTTTTGGTGTCATCATCATTCCTAGCCCTTTCCTTCCAACTCCATCTGTTCATCATGATTATATATATATATATATATATATATATATATATATATATGTAAATATATATACACACATATATACATATATGTAAGCATATATATACATATATATATATATATATATATATATATATATATATACACAGTATATATATATACCTGGCCTTTCATTAGAAGGGGCTAGCGTTCGATCCCAAGTATGAGGTAGAAATTTATTTCTATTTGAACACGATGTTGTGTTGATATTTATCCATATTGACTCATTAGGGGTAATTTGAATGAATTACTACCAATTGTGTCACGTGGTGGGCCGGGATATCGGGTAAAACTCGCTGGTAAGAGACTGATGTCTCGCCAGGTAAATCCTCGGACAGCTGGGTAGCGTCAGGTTCCGATATCTTTTAATGGCCTCTCGTGGCATGGTTAGTTTCGACCTGGCCTTTCATTAGAAGGGGCTAGCGTTCGATCCCAAGTATGAGGTAGAAATTTATTTCTATTCGAACACGATGTTGTGTTGATATTTATCCATATATATATATATATATATATATATATATATATATATATATATATATATATATATATATATTATTTATATATAATGTATTGTTACCTATGTTGTTCATCCTCCTCAAGGATTTTGTAATGCATAGAATAGTTGGAGATGGTGGAGAAGGATTGGACTGGATTGGTAACAGGAAATTACCTGACTTAGAGTATGCTGACGACGCTGTTCTTATTAGCAGAACACCACATGATTTGCAATACTTGCTTACCAGAATGCATGAAATATCTCAGGAGGTTGGGCTGAAGATAAATAGAAGAAGAATCGAGATGATGAGAATGGAATATGCAATGGAAGATGAAATATCATTGAAGGGAAAAAGGATTAATGAGGTAGAATCATTTAAATATTTAGGAACTATGATCTCTAATACAGGGTCTTTAGAATTAGAGTTTAGTGAAAGATTGAAAAAAGCAAATCAGACAATGGGTAGGTTGAATCAAATTTGGAAATCAAATCGCCTGAAATTATTCATAAAAATCAGGTTATATATCAGTCTAGTGAGATTGGTGTTACTGTATGAACATGAGTCGTGATATGACAATGCAACAATATCCAACAGATTTTGTAGATTTTAAAATAAAACCCTCAGAAGGATATTGGAAGTTTAATGGCGGGACAGGATTAGAAATGAAACTACCTGTATAAGAGAGATTACTCGAGTGCCATATGTGGATGAGATCATGGTGAGGGGCAAATGGAGATGGTTTGGACATGCTCTTCGCACTCCCCAAGAGAGATTAGTTCACCCAACTTTCAACTGGGCTTCACAAGGCACTTGAAGTGTTAGAAGACCCAGACCTACATGGCTGAGGACTATGAAGGGTGAAGAAGGAGAGGACGATTGGAGAAGTATTGATTTATAAACTCAAGATAAAGATGACTGGCAAAATCTAACTGAGGCCCTTTGCGTCAACAGGCGTAGGAGGAAATGATGATTATGATATATATATCCACATACACACACACACACACACACACACATATATATATATATATATATATATATATATATACACACACAGTATATTCATATGTATATATACAGCATATATATATAATATGTATATATATATATACACACACATCATACTGTATATACACGCAATATTAATGTTTGTATTTATTATTACCATTATCACTATTATCGTTATCATTATTAGCTAAACTACAACCTTAGTTAGAAAAGCTATAAGACCATGGGTTTCAACAAGGAAAATAGCCCAGTGAGAAGAGGAAATAAGGAAACAGAATGGTGTGCCTAAGTGTATCCTTAAGCAAGATAATTCTAACCCAAGACGATAGAAGACCATGTTATAGAGGCTAGGGCACTACCAAAGACTAGAGAACAACAATTTGATTTTGGGGTGTCACATTCCTAGAAGAGCTGCTAAACATTCTTAAATAATCTCTTTTTACCCTTACTCATGGAAAGTGGTCACTGAACAATTACTGTGCAGTAGTTAACCCCATGTGTGAAGAATGTTCAGTTATCCTAGTGTTATCAGGTGTATGATTAAAGAGGAGCATGAGTAAAGAATAGACCAGACTATTTTGAGTACGTATAGACAAAGGAAAAAATGAGCCGTAACCAGAAAGGGGTCTAATGTAGTAGGCCATACTATCAGGTCATTCAAAGGGCGGTAGTATCCCAATGGGTGACTGGTGCCTTTTACAACCTAACACTGGATGATATTAAAGATGAAGAAAGGCAATAGTCAGTGCCAATTTCATACAAAGACGGGACTACACAAAATACTCATTAGGTGGTTGTGAAACTTCTAAAGCACAATGATCTACTCACCTCTAACTTACACATATCTTTTCACGCTCTGAAATGTTATGATACTTTTGGCCCAATACCTCGCTCTACACTAAATAATTCCAAACCATGAAATTACATGAGGTTTTCATATTAGTATTTATTTTTTTCTGTTTTTTTGCTAATGAGGAAAATCTTTTTGATTCGTTCTTTACTCCATGAAGAATATTTTTACTTTCCCTTACACTTACACGCACACGTTTGTGTATAATATATATATATATATATATATATATATATATATATATATATATATATATATATATATATATACAAAACGCCCTCACTTAGGGTCTCACTGTGCAGAAGGGCAAGCAATGGCTGCTGATGTCTCAGAAGGCAAACATATTGGCTCTCCGAAACCTCCAACCCTTAGCTCACAAGGAGAGTGAGGTTGCAGACACTACAAGAAGCTATTGAACTTGAGTGGGTCTCGAACCTCAATCAAGCAGATCACCAGACAGGGACGTTTCCAATAGGCTACCACAAACCTAAAGTAAGATATCAAGGCAGGGATGACTAAAAAGTAAGTAACCAGGTAAGTTAGAAAGGGGATCTGATATCAGTCGTATGATTTTGTGTTAGAGTTTCAGAGCAATTGTGGGAAGTGGAGGTGTCCCACTGCTATTATAATGTGAGAACAATATGAAAGTTTCACGGTGAATGACACAAAAATGGAGTTATTAGACAGAAGTTAAGCATACTTTGCTTTTGGTTGAGGATATTAGTCAAGGAGGGATTCACCAGTTCGTATTATTATTATTATTATTATCATTATTACTATTATTATCATTATCTTTATTATTATTATTACTTGCTTACAATCCTAGTTGGTAAAGCAGGATGCTATAAGCCCAGGGGACCTAACAGAGAAAATAGCCCAGTGAGGAAAGAAAACAAAGAAAAATAAAATATATTAAGAACAGTAACAAAATTAAAATAAATATTTGTTATATAAACTATAAAAACTTGAGAAGCTATGACCAAGTTGTGGAATGATCTTCCTAATCGGGTAGTTGAATCGATTGAACTTCAAAAGTTCAAACTTGCAGCAAATGTTTTTATGTTGAGCTGGCTGACATAAGTCTTTTTATAGTTTATATATGAAATGTGTCTTGCTGTTACTGTTTTTAAAATATTCTATTTCAATTGTTCATAATTTCTCAGATCGTTTATTTATTTCCTTTCCTCACTGAGCTATATTTCCCTGGTGGAGAACGTGGGCTTATAGCATCTTGCTTTTCCAACTAGGTTTATAGCTTAACTAGTAATAATAATAATAATAATAATAATAATAAAATAGAATAGTGTGACCGAGTGTACCCTCAAGCAAGAGATCTCAAACCCAAGACAGTGAAAGACCATGGTACAGAGGTAGTCATTTCATATGATATATTTCATATTTCTTATTCATTTCATATTTTACACCTATTTTTTCAAGTTTCATTGTTTTTTGTTTTACAGAAATTCAAGAGACACCCCATCCCCCACAGTTGATAAGAAAACACTGAGTCTTTCATCACGGACTAGAGATCAATTGTTTGATTTTGGAGAGTCCTTCTGCTAGAAGAGCTGCTTCCTATAGCTAAAGAGTCTCTTCTACACTTACCAAGAGGAAATTAGCCAAAGAACAAATATATTGCAGTAGTTAACTCCTTGGGTGAAGAAGAATTGTTTGGTAATCTAAGTGTTGTCAGGTGTATGAGGACAGAGGAGAATTTGTAAAGAATAGGCCAGACTAATCGGCGTATGTGTAGGCAAAGGGAAAGTGAACTTTAACCAGAAAAGAATCCAACACAGTACTGTCTAGCCATTCAAAGGACCCAGCGATTTTGTTAAAAAAAAAACTGCAAACACAATCGCGAAGCCGCTGGCAATACTGCTAAGACAAAGTGTAGATATGAGCAAGATATATGTTAAACATAAATTAGCTTATATAACCCCTATCTTCAAAAGTGGATCAAGACTAGAGGAAAGCAATTATAGACCTGTTAGTCTAACATCACATATTATGAAAGTGTATGAGAGGGTAATAAGAAAATAATGGATCATTTGGTTAAAAATAATTTGTTTAATATAGGTCAACACGGTTTTGTGCCTGGAAAAAGTACACAAACCCAACTGATAGCACACTATGAAAACATACAAAAATATGATAAATGAAAAAGACACAGATGTGATCTACCTAGATTTTGCAAAAGCCTTTGACAAGGTAGACCATAATATATTAGAGAAAAAATTAGAAAGCATAATATTGTGGGAAAGATAGGAAAATGGGTAAAAGAATTCCTGCAAAACAGAAAACAGATAGTGGTTGCAAATGACAAGAAATCGGATGAAGTTCAGGTAATATCTGGCGTGCCACAAGGTATGGTATTAGCTGCACTGCTGTTTGTTATTATGATCTCAGACATAGACTGTGATGTTGAAAACTCTGTAGTGAGAAGTTTCGCCGATGACACAAGAATAAGTAGAGAAATTACTTGTGATGAAGATAGGAACTCACTACAAAGAGATCTAAACAAAATATATGAATGGGCGGAGATAAATAGGATGGTATTTAACTGCGATAAATTCGAATCAATGAATTATGGAAACAGAGAAGGAATGGTATATGCATACAAGGGACCTAATAACGAGACAATCACAAACAAGGAAGCAATTAAAGACCTTGGTGTAATGTTAAATAGGAATATGTTATGCAACGACCAAATAGCAACACTGTTGGCTAAATGTAAAGCAAAAATGGGAATATTATTCAGACACTTTAAAACAAGAAAAGCTGAACACATGATTATGCTTTACAAAACTTATGTACGTAGTACACTCGAGTACTGCAATGTGATATGGTACCCACACTACCAAAAGGATATTGCACAAATAGAGAGTGTACAAAGGTCCTATACTGCTAGAATAGAAGAAGTTAAGGACCTTGACTACTGGGAAAGATTGCAAATTTTAAAACTATACAGTCTAGAAAGGAGAAGAGAACGCTACATGATAATACAAGCATGGAAGCAAATAGAAGGAATTACTGAAAACATCATGGAGCTAAAAATATCAGAAAGAGCAAGCCGAGGTAGATTAATAGTGCCAAAAAATATACCAGGAAAACTAAGGAAGGCGCACAGGACATTAATCCACTACGCACCAGCATCGATAATGCAGCGACTATTTAATGTGCTGCCAGCTCATCTAAGAAACATATCAGGAGTGAGCGTAGATGTGTTTAAGAATAAGCTCGATAAATACCTAAGATGCATCCCAGACCATCCAAGACTGGAAGATGCAAAATACACCAGAAGATGCATTAGCAACTCTC
Source organism: Palaemon carinicauda (assembly GCF_036898095.1). NCBI lineage: Eukaryota > Metazoa > Arthropoda > Malacostraca > Decapoda > Palaemonidae > Palaemon > Palaemon carinicauda. Next base: position 29,293,690 of record NC_090746.1, on the reverse strand, counting down.
TGGTGGATATACGAGGTGCCTCACACTGAGGGACCTGGGGGAACCCCCCCAAAAAATAAGATAGATAATATAAGATAGCGGTAGTATCTCAACGGGCGGCTAGTGCCCTGGCCAACCTACTACCTTCGTATACTGAAAATAAGTTCTATCGCTATCAGTAATACTCATTGGCTGTAAATTCAATTCCTTTAAGATTGTGTTTCATTTTCTACTTTGGAGTACAGTAAAGTAACATTCCTCAGTAGCTAATTGAGGTAAAAATCATTTTTAAATCGTTTATTGACAAGAGGCTATTCATAGACTAGGATTTTCAATAAAAGCCCTAGTGCTCTACATAGCCAAGGATTAATTGCTGTCTAACTCTTTTCCCGTTGGCGTTAACCATTTCTCTCATCTTGTGTAGTAGCTTAAAATCAATTTATATCCTCGCAGATTGCGATTTGATAGGCAAGGGATAAAGATTCATTTTGAATGAAACTGTTCGTACCAGCTTCATCAGCTCTTGACCTGGACGGTTTCATTGGTTTCCGTGTATTTAAAGTTTAAGCTTCAGCCCGCAGTGGCCCTGCACCTGCTAAATCGTAGTTCGGGAGGTGCCAGCCAATACTCAAACTCTAAATACTGTACTGTACATGGATTCCAATGAGACTGCTCCAGCCAGCGCCTATAGGTCTCTGCGAGACGAGACCGATCTCAATAGAATCAAAGTACTTCAAGTACAAGCTTCTATCCTTTTCTTTCTGTACCTGCCGAATACCGCCTGTGAGTGAACACAATCTTAGTATGAAAGGGAATTGAATCAAGAAAAGTAGTTTGTACGGTATGTTTTAAGTAAGCGTGTGTTCCTAGTGTTATAAAAATAAAAATGATGGACATGCTAAAACTGGCATGCACCGCTATGCAGTGTATAGTAAAAACAGTTTGGATACGTAAAGAATGCAATCATCTGTTGTTTTTGTAACTAGTCTGTGTGTCTGTCACTTATCTATTGTTGTGATCTCAGAATCATTGTTAAAAAGAGGCTATTACAACACAAATAAAATCTAAATTAAGGTGCTGTCGTTTAAACCTTTTGTTTCAGTAGCTTTGCAATCGCTACCTCAAATTTCATTTAGCTACTCAACAAAAATAGCCCATCTACATTTGTTATTTTACGGGTGTAATTCATCCTTTATAATTCATACGACAATTATTATTGGTGCCTCAAGTAAAGGCTCATTTTGGTAGTAATTTCATATTTTACACCTATTTTTTCAAGTTTCATTTTTTTTTGTTTTACAGACAATTCAAGAGACACTTCCCCACCCCCACAGTCGATAAGAAAACACTGAGTCTTTCATCACGGAAACAGTGTTTCTTTATCCACATGGCAGACTGATTTTCCATCAATAGTGGAGTGTTGCCAGACTATGAGATTATTCATGATTGACAGACTGACAGATATCCGTCAATTGATCAATCAATCTGTCGACGCGACAGCTCATTACTATACACCGCGATACTTCGTTCGTGTGAATAATGAAATATCTTAAAAAAAAAAAAAAAAAAAAAAATCCTCCAGCAATGTCAACTGTTGTGACGTCATATTATTAGACAAATATAACTTTTTTTTCATTACATTTTGCAATTTCCCATTACATGCTGCTTTGTTCGTTAAAGGGGGCTATAAGATAAAACCATATTTCTCAGAGGTAATTACGTTTAGAAAATGGTTACAAGCTCGCAACACGAAGAAGCTTTTTGATTGCTCATTTCTGCGCGTCTTAAAAATTAAGAATAAACGCACCCCTCCCCCCACACCACAACTTCTCTTTCCCCTACTCATTTCCTCTCTGTCTCTTAAATCTTTTAGCAAAACTCTCTCTCTCTCTCTCTCTCTCTCTCTCTCTCTCTCTCTCTCTCTCTCTCTCTCTCTCTCTCTCTCTCTGAGTTCCTAGAGATGAATGAAAGCATATCTGAAATTTATGCACTAAACGAAATAGAATAAAGCGAAATCCCCTAAGCTGGATAGAAGTGATGAAATCTGGTGTGTGTTTTGGGATTTGCTAAAACCCTTGGCGATATTCAGCTTTCTTAAATACTTTAGCATACTTTACATATTTGCCACGGAGATACACATTTTTTAAAGAGACACTGCTGTGATTTGCATACTTGACAGCAAACCGTATGAAACAATATTTGAAAGCAAGTCACCGTTCATATCTTATAATCCACCGCCAAATTTAAATTAAAAAATCAGAATAAGCTGCAAGAGTCAAAGTGAAATATACATATTGTGATTCAATAGTTAACACTAGCAAATTATCCAAAGGATAAATTAACCTTAAATTTGCTTTGCAAACCGTATTATAAGGATGACAACATTATTTTCAGGTTCTATATATTTAAACTAACTTTTCCCCCTTCATCTTGAATTTTGATAGACCAAGATAAATGACTAAGAACAATATTAAATATGAATGAAAGACTTGCCAGTCGGTATTGTCACCTTACAACTCCTCAATTGCTAGTGAATGAATGAGGCTGCAGGATGTATATACTCCCTTTCCGATTGTAACAGTATTAGTCTATGATTGTCTTGCACCAGGAAGGACGCACCCTCTCCATATCATCTACGAAAAGGGTTATTGGTATCAAAATTCTTTAGTTATATAATAAATTTCAGGCCCCATACTGAGATAACAGTCCTATTTTCAGAAATTTAATGTAAGTCAAATTAAAGTACTACATGCCATATGCTGTTGATTTGTTTTTCTCCGAAATGTACTTCGAGATCTTCTGTTTGCTTATTTTTCTTAAAGTTTTTATACTTAGCAGAGTAATGGAAAACTTCTATGTTACTACAAAAGTTAGGTGATGCCACCATAGTTTGAAATAAACACATTTATTTTGTTGGAGGCACAACACACACACACACACACACACACACACACACACACACACCCATATATATATATAAATATATATATATGTATATATATACATATATATATATGTATATGTATATATATATGTATATATGTATATATATATATGTATATATATATATATATATATATGTATATATGTATATATATGTATATATATGTATGTATATATGTATATATACATATATATGTATATATATGTATATATAGGTATATATATATATGTATATATATGTATATATATATATCTATATATACATGTATATATATATATATCTATATATATATGTATATATATATATATATATATCTATATATATATGTATATATTATATATATATGTAAATATATGTATATATATATGTATATAAGTATATATATGTGTATATATATATACGTATATATATATGTATATATATATATATATATATATATATATAAGTTCGGTGATGTCACCATAGTTTGAAATAAACACATTTATTTTATTGGAAGCACAGCACACACACACACACACACACACACACACACACATATATATATATATATATATATATATATATATATATATATATATATATATATATATATATATAAGGGATATTAAAAGGTTCTACAAAGTTCACCATTACATCATAGACCTTAAATATTGCTTCTCAGCAGCTTAATTTTCTTTTAATAAATGAACCTACTCTGTGGATGCATGATCAATATGTTAACAAAAGTTACAATAACAGTTGTAGCCCGTCAATCCTTCTTGTGCTTCTAGGTACAACCATTTAACAAAAATAGCTAAAGAAGGCCATATTAATAATGGTTCCTACATATTTATGCCTAACCCTTCTAACCTGTGTTCTAAAATCTTTGATTTAGAAATAGGTTTTTGCTCTTTCGGCTCCACCTGATATATTCCTGACTTTAGTGACTACTGCCTCCGGAACAGCATAGCTTACCAATAGTTCAAGGTTCTCCCATCACCACCTCAAAACCTATACCTCAACTTAGTATATAATTCAAATGTTGCAGTAAAGCACGAGCGGTACTCTAATGACAGCCAGTGATCTATAAAAAAATAAAATAGACGAAAGACGCGAAACCTTCTTCAACATTATTAACAAACTTGTATATACACCTGGTATTAAGCCCCTTGCAATTTTCTATTCCGCAATAGTGACAATCACGGCAGTACATCCCATCATCAACATGAAGCTTTAATTACTACCTGCATTAACTGGGAAGCAACCTGCATTTTACAGAACGTGTTTGGATTCCTTCTACTATGATCCAGGGGGGAACTACATAGCGTGAATATTATCAATGAATATCCTTCAACCCTTCCAGCAGAATCACTTCTTTAACAATACGACGTCACGTAAACTTAAATATTAAGAAAGAACATTAAATAAAAAAGAAATGGATAGAAACAAATGTGTTTTGTATTAGCAACAACGATATTACGTTATTAAGCAGAGACAAATCAAGAGAAGTAATAACAAATTTCTAAGCCTTTGAAAACAAAGTGATTGGAAATTTCGCAGTTAGTGGTACCTTTCCTAATGCAATCGTTCTAAAAGAAATATTCTTCTACTTATAACAGGTATTTATAGCATGAATATCAAGAAGTCATCAGAGTTCCAACTGCCAGAAGCTTTATGGTTCGAATAATAGAATTTAGGGGACAGCAGTGGGATCTCGATGAATCAGTAGCAACAAATATGGGGAAGAAAATAATATGTAATCAACATGGATCATCACTAAGCAATATGAAGAGATTTTGGATGAGAAAAATTATCTTCATTGCCGAACTGATTTGGTTAATCGAGTCCAAATATACTTTTCTGGTATTTTGGGCAAACTAACTAAGGAATTATAAGTTATTTTTACCGGGAAGGGTAGAAATGATACGATTGGTATAAAATATCTCTTTTAAAATTATATATATACAGTATATATATATATATATATATATATATATATATATATATATATATATATATATATATATATATATATACAGTTTATCAATATGCACTGTGAGACTAGGAGTAAGTGAGAACGCATCAATGTTTTCAAATGAATGGAAAAAAAGTTCTTCTAATATTACGATCTTTCTTTGTGCATATATGAGAACAACTGAAATCAATCCCGGTGATATTACCTAGATTTCTTCCAATTTTATTCACATCTTCAACAATGATTTTTCAACATAAACTAAGCTTACACAACCACATTCCTTTGAATTCTTGGGCCATAACTTAAAAAAGCATCAACGAAGGATTTCGTACAACGTGTCGCATGCAGAGACTGCAAAACTATCATCATTTAAACTTGATTGTCTCGTCATTATATGAAACATCTGAAGGACCCAGGCAGAGGAAAGTTACTTCACAGGGTTTTAAGCGAAATATCTCAATAATACATTCCTTAAGTTCTTACTAAAGAGAAATTAAGGCAAAAAGGCTAGTAAGATATTCAGAACGGGAATTTTGAATGAATGGTGATATTAAAGTACATTTGAATACAGTATTTCAGAGCGTTAAAAGGGAAATTATAATATTCCGAATACTACCATAATATTACGCATGAGTATTCAGTACGAGATACGAGATACAATACTGTAATTCTAGAATACTTGTCCTCCATTCAGTCTTTAAATTTACTTGCGCTTTAATTGTGATTTATTTCTCAGTTAAAATGCCTAAATCTATTGATCGACTTGACACAACTGGCCTTCACGCGCAACATGGTCTGATAAACTAAAAACAAATATTGGCCTATCTCTCTTCCTATACAAAGCACAAACTTTATTCATCCTGAAATGGTAAGTCTGAATAAGTTTAATATCATATAAAGTTGATCCTAAAACATCTCTTCTTTTCGTATTAATATGATCCTCTTGAACAGTTCTCTTTTTTAATTCGAAAGATATCTTATTTTCTAATCTTCATGTCTCTTAGGACAGTTCACCAAAAGGTTTTACTTGAAAGACACATGCTGATATATATCTTATCATTGAATTTATGGATTTTAGATGTTAATGTATATGCTTCATTTCTTCTGTGGAGTTTTAACAACAGAAGGTTTCATTAGATGTTCCAAGAACCGCGCACATCATAATGGAATATAATGAATGAAACACATCTATATACATTCATACTGGAAATTACATAACAAATTTTCCGCAGCATCAGCATCATCTCGTGTAAATATATATGATTACAGGTGTCTTACAAAATAAACACATTAATAACCCTGTTTGCTACGGCCGAGGAATCCAAAGGGGGACTTTGGTTTAATAGGACAAAAGAGAGAGAAGTCAAGGCACCTAACGACCTTGGTATGCCGTTTCCCCCAGTTTAATACAGTATCATAATCTAACATCGGTAAACTTCTTTACTTATCTTTCACAGAAACAAATAATCTCAACTCAATTTTTCGGGTAAATATGATCACACTTAATTACAATAAGATTCCTTTCGCTGGGAATGGAACACTCTTCCATGTTGGAATTCACTTTATTATCATAACTTAGTTGTTATCTTTTGATATTCATAATTCGATTATCAAAAAAAATATTCATAACGTAGTTAATCTATTTTCTAATTATTTTACTCTAATGTTCCAACTCTTTACTCTCAGTTCTAATTACTGTGGGTTTTATCACATGCTATATCTCAATATTCTATGGGCTATTTCATCTACACTACGTTACCCATTGTTTTCTTATTCTCGTTTGGCCCTCTTTCTACTTCTATTTTTTCAGAGATAACTTTATAAGAAAATAGAGAAGATAAGAACGCAATTCTTTGTTTTTAAACAGTATAAACTTTGTTTAACATATGACGTAACGAAAGACCAACGAAAGATAATGAATTAATTACAGTTCAGCAAATGTTACTGACGAAAATGAACGAAGACTGAACAAAGTGTGCACGGTGATTTGATCATATCGAGTATTCTGAAATAAATCGAACCCATAATGTGCGAAATATAAAAGTGAGGTTAATACATACGAGAAATTCCCTCAAATGTGTGTTCCTCAATAAAAGTTCATATTATTTGTCATCTTGACTGATTTTATCATTGTTATTCTACATTTAAAGTTCATATTACCAGAAGACTAAACAATTCTTGTAAAGTGTCAAAGGATAAAGATTTTCATCCAATGTTTCATAGTTATTAGCAAATTCCAATTAAAAGTCAAGTATTCTAAGCACTTCAGATTGGTCCACAATATCTAGTAGTTCTTTGATACTGAAAATCCTTATTTTGTGTTAATAGGTAAAGCACTTTGACCTGTCTGTAACCCTGTTTGAATCTGAAGTATTGGTATTTCTCATCCAATCTAATGCAGGCAGTGTTTTCGCACAACTCTTACTCGATTATAAAAGGTACGTTTCGTAAAGGAAACGCTAAATATACAGTGTTGAAACATCATCTATCCTTTATTGATATATAACAAATCGGTTACTTTAACAAGATCAAATTTTTCTTAAATGGAAAGAAGTGCTGATATGCGTTGATTAGGAATGGCTTTGAGCAAGAGCAACATGAATTTTCGATAAGAAGAGATATTATGAACCATATTATGACACATATGTACGACGATTCACATGATAAAAGAAAAGACTATTTGAATCATAATCTGAGTATTAGGAAATGCTACAGATATGATGGGATATTAAGAAGAAAGTGATGAGGAGGTAGAAGAATAAATTGAGGAATACAATTATAAGTTTGTGAAATCAGAAACAGGAGTATAAATGACTGATGTTTGCAGATAACAATACTAATTGAGGAAAATATCCATTACTTATAATAAGTGAAGAAAGATAAAACCGAATGAAAACGAGATTAAAAAGAATCATGTCACTAGGAGAATTAACATTAGCGGCACAATGAAGATGAAATAAACGGTTCATAGAGTCAAATCATATATTTCATAATGTAAGTTACAGATGATGACAGAACCAAGAATTGATGATTTCAAACAGGTGTAAGGCAAGAATTTTGTAATGCTATCAAAATGTACTGAAGTGGAATTTCGCAAAATAATTTTTGAATAATTCTTCATTGAAGAAGTGATGAGTAATGATTTGATTATAGATGAGAAACTGGAATTTATCAGAATTCAGGCGATAAAAATATTAGCACGGAAGATAATGAAGCAGTTTTGAGGTGGCTTGACCGTTAATTAGAAACTGAATTAGAGAAGAGTATTAATCGATATTTAGGGAAAGGGGAAAGATGTATCTTGTAAAGAAAGTGACAAAGGTATGGAGGCATAATATCAAATGCAAGACAAGGTTGGATGTCCTAATTTTATGCAAAGGTATGCTAAAAGAATGGAAGTGACGTGAAGTCATTGCAACTATATGAATTACCAATGGAGCTCCTCGTTTCAGTAGTTACAAGGCGAGAAACAATAGAACTGCGTGCGTTCAGTAAATCCTCCCATTCTTTATATCAACATCAACAATAAAAAAGAACAGGACACCAATAAAAATAGCAACTATAATATAAATAATAATTGTAGTAATTAAATACTAAGATATGTATCATATTTGCGTCCATTATTTACAAAGTCACGTACCCGACCTACAATGATAGTACATAGTACATCATTTATATCAGTTTCTAGTCGTTTTTAGCGTTATTTAGTTCTGAAAGGTTTACTGGATCAGACAAAGTAAACTAAACCTCTCCTGCTGATATGAATGCTAGAAAAAAAAAGCCTAGAGAAAAAAAAAAGATAGTTAGGAATGATGACTTATGCAGAAGTAAAGTTAACTGGTTTCGCTGTAATCACATTCAAACAAGAAGAGAAGCATATTAACATAACAATCACTTGTGCTGCAAATGTTCATTTAATATTGTTACAGCAAATCCATGACAGAAGAAAAACGCGGTTCCTTGTCATACAGTTCATAAAAACCTATCCGCAAAGGGTAATTCCGGATCGAATCGAAACCTAATGCCTTCCAAAACATATATAACTAAAAGAACATAAAAACAATGAGTCAAATAAAGTATAACACGATTTTTATCTAATTTTTTCTTGTCATATTCCGTCACTTTTTCCTTGATCGTGAATAAAATGCAGATAATTTTGATTCTACGAATGTCCAAGTTGTTCTCGAATACTTGCTGAAAGGAACTTTAGATGTGCTAATAATTCTGATAAAATTAAGAATCACAAAACAGTAAAAACTGGAAAAATTTACGATGGATAGGAACTATGGGCCTACATAGTAAAGAACAACAGCATTCATGGTATTACGAGATATGACAAAATAAGAGAACTGTAAAATCAAAGATGTGTGTCGCTTAAGTAAAAACGATGAGGTTACTTGAAAAAAATTGAAAGAAAAATAACAATGACAAAAATATTAAGAAGCTAAAACCATTAAAGATTTAAATCGAAAGGAATTGGACCATATCATGGATGATTATGCAAATGGTAATAACCAAAACAGCGGTAAAATCATAAAAAGAAAGAACGAGCTTCTACTACAGTCTCCCCATGCCCCGTAGGCTACAGACATCAATTTATCAAACATTTAAACGGAAGGTATACAGCACAATAGTTTCTAAGAACCTACTCATATTCTTTAGGGTCTCTGAAAGCTGGACTCTTACACGGAAAGTCCATAGGAGGAGATTGAAAATGATATATTAAGAGGCATTAGCTCACTTTTAATACCTCTTTAGAATGAAAAGATAGCATTCCATACGTCTAGGAGGAAGATTTAGGATTTTAAAAGTGTATATTTATACGTTCCGGAGTTTCTCGAATAACAGAGACACTTTCGACATTTAAGTGGTATAGATAAGGAATTGGATTATAAATCTTTCTTATCTTGTTATGATAAAATTAAATTTCTTCTTAGCAAGAAACTACCTCTCAACATGAACTATTAAAAATACGCTTAATATGTTTTATTTCTTGCTAGAAATATTCTCAAAATATCTTCTTCAGCTTAGCCCAGCATTCGTAAAGGGAGTTATGATGTAGGATCTAATTTCTAGTATCACAGTAAAAGTGTTAATCTAAGAGAATGATTGTAAAATCAGCTACGAATACAGGTTTACATTATGTTTCACTGGTGTTCCTTAATAAGAGACAAATGCTTTTAGTAACGATGACAATGGATCATGATCAGCGTGGCGCAGCCAGTCGACTCATACGGTAATGGGAACCATCATCCTATTAATTTATTCAGATTAGGGGGTGGTTTTATACATGCACAAAAACACACACATTTATCTATATTATGTGTATATATATGTAATATATATATATATATATATATGTATATATATATATATATATATATATATATATATATATATATATATATATATATATATATGAAGATTTGAGAACAAAGCCCTCAGAAGGATATTGGGAGTTAAATGGCAGGACAGGAATGAAACTATAAGAGTTTACGCGAGTACCATAAGTGAATGAGATCATGATGAGGGGTAGATGGAGATGGATTGGGCATGCTCTTCGCACTCCCCAAGAGAGATTAGTTCACCTAACGTTCAACTGGGCTCCACAAGGCACTAGAAGAGTTGGAAAACTCAGGCCTACACGGTTGAGGACTATGAAGCGCAAAGTAGATGATGAACAAAGAAGTATAGAATTAAAATTTCAAGAGAGAGATGACTGGCAAAATCTAACCGAGGCCCTTTGCGTCAATAGGTGTAGGAAGAGAGGATGATGATGATGATGATGATTATATATATATATATATATATATATGTGTGTGTGTGTGTGTGTGTATTTATATATAAACATAAATACAGTACATCTCTCTCTCTCTCTCTCTCTCTCTCTCTCTCTCTCTCTCTCTCTCTCTCTCTGTCTACACTCACACACACATACACACACACACACACACACACATATATATATATATATATATATATATATATATATATATATATATATATATAGTCACAGAAAAGGTGGAACCAAAAAGGTAGCTGGATGTATAAAAGGAAGGGTTACCGAACCAGCTTTCATTCATGGAAGTGAACTGCGATTGTTGAACAAAAACGTTATAAAGCTGTTAGAATGATCTGTTAGCGTTCTATATAATGTGAAAAACATGGCAAAGAAAGGGTCTTTCTATCCAAGAAGCACAAAAATGCGTGCAATATGAATGGGAATTCGAAGTGTCATTGTTGAGGCCTTCCACCACCCATATTAGTGTAAATGGCCTGATGTTAGAGTTAATATATATATATATATATATATATATATATATATATATATATATATATATATATATATAAAGTATATATATATAAAAGTGTGTGTGCGTATGTGTCGAAGTGTCTATATTGCCAATATTTAATAAATGTATTACGTATATGGAAGAATCTTAACTAAAGATGCATTCTTGTTGCAAGAATATTTTGTATTACTTAAATTCTCTATAAGATCTAACAAGGGAATTTAAAATTTATGTTAATTTGGGGTTACTTTGTTCTTCGAAAATAAAGTTACTGTAGAGTATAAACGAGAATTTCGAATAAACTGTTGCTGGTATAGATTACATGTTTCAATTCAAACGCTAATGAGTTACATAATAAGTTAATCAATTTAAAGACGAAGCAACACATTAAAGATGGATATATAAAAAAGAATATGCTCGTTTGCTTGCTATAACTAACACGCAAAATGAAAAAAAAAACCTACGGAAACAAAGATATAAGCTAATATTTAGAATAATATTGAAAAAGGTTTAATGGTTAAGTTACCATTTACCAATAACCATCAACATATATCTGATTTGACATGATCTAAATAAATAGGATACTGATGTAGAGGTGGTCAGTAAATTATATTGGAAAATATATGAAAAAAGTAAAACTCAAACTCATTATAAGGGAAAGAATGTTATTCTTTAAATAAGAGATCTACCTCATTTTGAACTATCTGTAAACGAATGATTGATGTTACAGATGTACTCGCTATCATCAAGTCGCATGACTAATTCAGGAGTTATTGACTAACTGAGACACGAGCTTCAGTATCGTGTATTTTCACAAAAGCTAAGCAATGCACCTCTGAATTTTACATTGTACTAGATACACGTACACTTATTAAAACTGAAACGTATAATGTCAACGTTGTTCCCCACTTACCAGCACAATGCACCATTTATCTCTCTCTCTCTCTCTCTCTCTCTCTCTCTCTCTCTCTCTCTCTCTCTCTCTCTCTCTCTCTCTCTCTCTCTCACACACACACACATACACGAAGAATATAAATTAAGAGCTTAAAATATCTTATTACTTTCATTATTTCGTTTTATCATCCCATGCATTCATACATTTAGTTCAATTGTTTATTTTTATGTAGATACTGATTTCGCCGCCAGTGACTGCTATTATTATTATTATTATTAATAATACTAATAAAAAAGCCTATATTGTTATTGCTATTGCTATTTGCTGTTATTTATGCTATAAATATCACAATAATTTTCAACTGAATTTTCTTTGTATTCAGATGAACGAAGGTCATTTCTTGCTTTAAATTATTTTATTATATCCAACCATAAAAACATTAACTACTATAGTAATTGTTACTACTCGTGTACAGTAATAAATTTCATAATTAATATTTCTATAATTTATATAATCATTATCACTCCTCTTGTTGATTTTAGAAATACGAATTCATCTTATATTTATATTACCTCACCATATGGTTTCCTTCGGTCATAAAGTGTAGTCATAGAAAAGGAGGTCCTGTGCGGATGGACCAGTTAGGTATTAACTGATATGAGGAGCGAATGCAACTAACTTCATTTCGACAGAGCATGAGTTTATATACAACCGGTTTCAAGGAAGAACGGCACAAATATTCAAACACAATAATACAAAAAAATACAGGCTTAAACAGGTTACCAGTGCAAGAGGAGAGCAATTCCGAATATGTATATATATATATATATATATATATATATATATATATATATATATGTGTGTGTGTGTGTGTATATATATATATATATATATATGTATATAAACAGAAATGTGCGGTATATGGCCCCCAGCTTAAAAAAGATATACATGTGAAATAGGGCGCCCTGCTCTGGAGAGGCGCACTGTAAGCAGATCATTTTGCAGGAGATACGCAGGTTTAAGGTGATCAATGGAGACCAAGTTTTCTTTGCCACGAACGTTTAGTAAGAAAGCCCTTGTTGTTCAACGGATCACGAGGAGTGGGCTCGTATAAGGGGGTGCTAGAGGTCCCTTGCTGGTGTCGTTGCGCAGATTAACGTGTGATGCCCTGTGCAAATCTGTCAGTATGTGTTGCTTTGCTGGGGGATAGCAAGTCCGGCCGCATGAAGTAAATTTTCCCACAAAATGACGTAGGAGCTGGAGATTGTCGGAGGAGGTTGTCGATGGAAAAAATTCGACAGGGACGACCATACACCATTTCAGCTTCCAAGACATCCAGGGTGTCCTTAGAAGTTGTCCATAGTCCCAGGAGTACCCAGAGAACCTGCATAAACTAGTTGGAGTCCTTGCAGCAGGACATCAAAGCGGCTTTGAGGATGCAGTGAAAACGTTCAACCATTGGCAGCAAGGTTACATGCAGTTGTCTGATGTAGGGTGATTCCCAGGAGATTCACTAATGATGTCCACGAGGTGAAAGTGGTATCCCTGTCATAAGTAATATGCTCAGGGATACCAAATCTTTCTATCCACCTTGAAAGTAAGGCAGATCTGCACGAGGCGTACATTGTAGTTTCCATGGAAATGGCTTCAGGCAAATGAATGGAGCAATCGATGACAGTAAACAAGTAATGATGTCCTTGTGATGTGAGTAAGGGGCCTAAAACAACGACATGAATGTGGGCAAAGCGCCACTGAGGTTGAGGAAAGGTGCCCACTCCTGAACTTTTGAGGTTTGTCATGAAGTACAGATGTGGACCCAATTCTTAGCATACTTAGTAATGCCACGCCAATTGAACTTTGTCTTCAGTAGCTGTGCAGTAGAATGGTGCGATGGATTTAAAAGGCCATGAATGAAATCAAACACCTATCAGCGCATGGAAGAAGGAATCCACGGTCTACGTCTACTAGTACTGACTTTACAGTGAAGTGTGGTGCTGAAGTTGTTGAGAGAGACATCCTCCGAATGGAGAGATGGACAGGATGTCCTTCATGCTTGGTACTCTGGATCTTTTTGTTGGGCTTCTGCCAAGGCGTTGTAATCCAAATCCAAGTGGATGAAGGCCAATGTGTTTCTTGACAGGACGTTGGCAACGGCATTCATTTTCCCACGGATGTGTTGAAGGGTACAAGTGTATATAGCCCCGGTGGAGAGATGTCGGCGTTGATGGGTGGACCATGCATCGGACTGTCGAGTGTAGGTATGCACCAGAGGCATGTGGTCCATGTAAATGACGAAGGGCGTACCTTCCAAGAAGTGGCGAAAGGTAGAAGAGATGAATTCTGCCTTGGACAGCTTTCTACTAAAGAAGGCCAATGGGAGGGGCGGGCCATTGACCACCTGCTCAAGTACTGCCCCAATAGTGACGTTGCTGGCATCAGTGGAGAGAAGGAGAGGTGCATGTGGCTTGGAAAAAGTGAGAGCAGCAGTGGTTGATAGGGCATTCTCTGTGTTGCAGAAAGCTGCTTCTTGAAGATGACCCCACTTCAGGTCTTTTGGCTTGCCCTTGAAGGACTGTTAGAGTGGGGGCAAGAGGGGCGGCGATGGCTGGCAGGAAGCGTTGATAAAAGTTGATGATGCCCAAAAATTCTTGCAGTGCTTTGACAGTCTATGGTGTGGGGAAATTCTGAACGGCTGCTACCATCTCAGGGAGGGTAGTAGGACAGAATGCCTAATGACATAATGCCTAAGGACAGAATACCTAAGGACAAAATGCCTAATTTCTCAACACGGACAAAATGCCTAACAGACATAATGCCTAATGGACAAAATGCCTAATATATAAAATACCTATTGGACTAAACGCCTACCAGGCAAAAGGATCTTATTTAGCATTTTTAAATCAATTATTCGGGATTAATAAAGATCTTACAGTTAAAACCCATACAACCACCCAACAAGCTGTTGTTCATTTTACTTTTCTTTTTGCAGTTTGAAAGGCAAAAAAAAAAAAAACTTACAATTCTTTTCCCTAACTAAATTTCTTTATCAACCATTTAATTTTTTGTAAGAACCCTTTCAGTCCAAAAAGGAAATTACCACTAGTAACAAAGGAGGAAAAATCTAATATATGAAGGATATGCATACATCATGAACAGGGGAAAAGAACGACGTACATATTGGATATGTGAAAAACGTTGTTTATGTAGTGCCAGTATAATCACTTGTAATAACTTAATTGAAAAAAAAAAAAACTCTAACAATCATTCGCATCCATATCTATAAGTCCTCCATAATGCCAAATATATGCTAGAGTCATTGAATTTCATAACAGTATGAAGTAAACTAAGCCGCCTTGGCCGAGATCAGTACTCTATAGAGTGCTAAGCTATCTAGTTCACTTTTTTATCCCTTTTTTAGATGTTTTGTCCATTAGGCATTTTGTATGTTAGGCATTTTATCCATTAGGCATTATGTCTGTTAGGCATTTTGTCCGTGTTGGGGAATTAGGCATTTTGTCCTTAGGCATTCTGTCCTTAGGCATTATGTCATTAGGCGTTCTGTCTGCTCACGCTCAGGGAGGGGGTGTGATGCAGTGCTTTAAGAACGATACTTCGTTGGGGCCAAAGGTAACCTTGTCGTACCGGGCTACAAGCCTGTTCTGTCATAGGCAGTCGAGCACAATGCGTAGGCGATGGAGGTATTCCTCTTTAGAGGAACAGAACACAAGTATGTCATCCACGCAACACACAAAAGGAGAGGTCCCCTAAGATGCCGTCCATGAGACGTTGAAAAGTGGCCTCCGTATTACAGAGGGCAAAACAGCAGTAATTGAAGATGTTTGTACCCATGGGGGTGGTGATGGCAGTCTTGGGGATGTTTTCTGGATTCATGGGCACCTGATAATACCCCTTCAGGAGGTCGAGTGTAGAAAAAAACTTCGCTTCATGCAAGTAGGAGGTCACGTTGGTGATATTAAGGATGGGGTAAGGACCCGGTTCTGTCTGCAAGTTCAGGCGCCTGTAACCGCCACACGGATGTAGAGAGACATCTTTTTTCAGGGTGATGTGTAAAGGTTACAACCATGGGTTTGAGGTTTATTGGCACAGATCCATTTCTTCCATTTCGGCAAACGTTTGTTTGGTGACTGCCAAACGATCCGGTACTAGACGTTTGAAGCTGGCGAACATTAGGGCCCCTGTCATCTTGATATGGTGATAAATACCAAGTTTAGTAGGAACTGTGGGCATTTGATGAAGATCTGGAAGAAAAACTTCCAGGTACGACGTGAGAAGGTAGGTGTAGGCATCAGTGGGAGCGCTGATGTGGAGATTGAGATCAGAGGGGGCGGGTTGGAGAGATGTCAAGGAGTACGAATCTGAGTAGACTGACTGACGGTGAGCGACATCAACCAGGATTTGGAAATGTGAGAGGAAGTCTGCACGGATTGGCAATGTGATGACAGTCCCGAGAAACTTCCAATTATATTTAGCGCTTCCAAACGATAATGTAAGGGATTCACAACCATGGGTGGGTATCGCAAATACATTCGCAGTTACTAGGCGGATGTTGGCTGACTTACAGACTACGTCGTTTCCTGGAGAGTGGCCTTGGTAGAAGAGAACGGCAAGCACCCCGTGTCTACCAAAAATCATACATCTGTACCTGCATCATGTAAAATGAAATGATTAGTAGCAGGGGATGCCATCGCTGCAAGAGATGGCCTACTTACATATTTTTTGGTCAATAACAACCATTCACACATTTCTTAGCAGTCGCCATGAATCTGGAATTGTAGTACCACAACTGTGGTCGATGGTCATCAGGAAGTGGCTGTAGAGGTCGTTGATTGGGGCGTAAGCAAGTGGTGGGTGGTGGGTGGTGGGCGGTTTTGTTGCCACTTCGGCACGTCACGGGGTGGGCGTCTGTGTCCTACCACATTCACATCAGCGTCAGTCGATGTTGAATAGTTGTCTACTTCGTCAGGAGTGGAGTCGTTGATGAAGGACTTGAGGGTGGTAACGTAGCTGTCCATAAGGGTGTCGACTTTGGTCATCAGGTCCTTCTTGGACAAAATATTAAGATCAGGGATGGCAGTGCATACAGGTTCGGGTAGGCACCATACCCCAAGGGCACGCAGTAGATTCACTTCACATGAAGAGCCGTCAGCGGCAGATTGCAAATGAGCGATACTGTTCATTTCCCTGAGGGAGAGTGAAGCCTTTTGGTTTCCCAACGGTTGTTGAGAGAACTGAAAAAGCTTGGCTATGTGGACGGCTGGCGATGGCGAGCATTGCTCCAGAAGGTACAATTACAGGGCGTCATACATTCTTTCTGTGTCCCCTTGCTCGCACAGCCTATCGGAGATTTCCAGAAAAGTATCCTTGGGGATTGCCGCGAGAATGTAATCTGCTTTGGTGCTTGACTGAGTCATGCCCTTGATGCGAAACTGGACTTCAGCACGCTGGAACCAGACGAACGCTTCTCCACTGGTGAAGGATGGCAGTTTCAGAAGTGTGGGGTTAATTGTAGAGTCAATATCTGAGGGCGGTATCATCAAATAGTA
The DNA here is from genome assembly GCF_036898095.1 of Palaemon carinicauda. Taxonomy (NCBI): domain Eukaryota; kingdom Metazoa; phylum Arthropoda; class Malacostraca; order Decapoda; family Palaemonidae; genus Palaemon; species Palaemon carinicauda. The sequence goes on along the minus strand of NC_090746.1, from coordinate 29,276,061 downwards.
AGACACAGCAGTGCGGGGGAAGGCAGAAGGAAGTTGGACACTCCGGTGGTCCCCAATGTGCTGATGCACCAGATGTGCGGATGCACCACTTAGGTATTAACTGAAAAGCTGAGTCAAAACTTTATTTTGACGGAGCATGAGTTTATATGCAGCCCGTTCCAAGGATGAACAGCACAAAAATTCACACACAATGATGCAAAAACATGCAGGCTTAAACAGGTTACCAGTGCAAGGGGAGAGCCATAATGATAGTAGATGGAAAAATTGAAATACCGTTACAGTGTATGAGCGTTTGTGATACACGTGCGGTACATTCCTATGAAATTGGATCCCTAGACAATTCATGTGGTGAAATGCTATTCTTTCTTTGGTATATATGTTTATTTCATTTTTTTTTTAAATAATCACAGAAACGGGATCATTGAGATTATCCTTATTGCAGCACTTTCAACACAAAATATAAATCTGGAAAATCCTCACAGCCTGGCAATGTGTTGGACGGGAGTTCGAGACCAGTAAAAAGTTCCATAGTTTCTATTAGTGTCTGCAACCTCACCATCCTTGAGAGCTAGGATGGGTGGTTTGGGGTGAGGCTATATAGGTCTACCTGCTGAGTTATCAGTAGCCATTACCTGTCCCTCTCTGGCCTCAGTGGCCATTACCTGGTCCTCCCTGGCCCTATCTTGACTTTAAACCTTTAAATTAACTATCACGCACACATTTCAAATAGCGAAATTCGACAAACCGAATCTTCATTGGTGATGACGATTTTCACTAACC
>NC_090746.1:29262781-29270281 GCF_036898095.1 Palaemon carinicauda | reverse complement strand
TACTGAATCTAGGTTATAGGTTAGAAAACATTCATAATATCAGTCGTTTTTATAAAAAGAAAGAAAAAAAAAACTATCTATAGGAAGTTCATCGGCAATTTGTTTACCTCATACACATAACTTTACCCATCTCTAATTTATACCCACATTTACATAACTATGGTTACGAAAACTTTACCACTCATTTATTTCCCTTTTTAATGACCCCTTTTCGTTTCTCACTAGCCTATCATTCTCTAATCTGTAACTTGACCAAATCATACCTCTAAATTCACTATTCAAGCACTTCCTTCCTTACGAAACTCTACAGCTCGCACCAATACTTACTACAATATTTAAACCTGCAGAGCACTGGCTACCTTGTTTGCACTATTTGTTCTAGTGTTTACCTTTTCCCTTAGATCACCTTCTCCTTTTAATTCACTCCCAAACACATACAAAATTCAACCACGTTCCTTCTTCCACGACACAACTTTTGCTGTTCTACCTTTGTCTTCCATTTATCTCCATAACCTTAATCTTACTAAGATTAAATTTTCAATATTCTTTTCCAACAAACACTTTTAAAATAATCTATCAATTTCTGCAATTTCTCTTGCGATCAACAAGCACACTCTATCATCTACAAATATCAGCCACTCCTTAGTCCCCTTTCTTTTCTCACAAACAGCATTCCTTTCTGTGATCACCATCCACCAACCATAACAATATCAATGAGAAACGGAATCACAACAAACCTGTCTGAGATGAGATATGTGAATGCGGTAATTCATAGAATTTGAATATTTTCTCAAGTAAACGCACTTCTCTGGGAGTCAACTGACGTAGTAATGTAATTAAATTGTTTAACTGGAGACGGTATATGAATCTACTTTCACCCAAGAAATGTTACTTTCATAATACAGCAGCCATTTACTGAAAGAGCTCCTTCTACATATCACTCGTCTCTTTAAGTTATCTAGTCACTTTACGCATTGCATTTTTTAGATATACCACCACATAGTTCTTTTTTACAACAGAATATATAATATAGTATTTCCCTTTTGCACAAACAAATATAACCCAAAATAGCTATTATTCGAACGAGCAAATTTAATAACTATTTTTTTCGTTCAATTACTCTTCATTTACGTTTTTATCATAATATTGTAATTAAAAGTGGATTTTATGAACATTAAATAGAAAAGACCATGCGAATGAGTGGAACATATTCTCTAATAGAACAATTTTCAAATGAAATACTTCGACATTTTATACCGCTATAGAAGTAACACTTTTGGGAAATTCTAAATACATTTCTGAATCATTACATAGATTTCATTAGTGAAAATGAGAACTGTGAAATTACACGATTATCAAAATAATCACCAAGTGTTCCTTCTGGTTTTGATTAAACATAATAGGTAAATTCATTGACTAAAACAGTGAAATAGCAACATAATTTTTGATAAGAGAGAGAGAGAGAGAGAGAGAGAGAGAGAGAGAGAGAGAGAGAGAGAGAGAGAGAGAGAGAGAGAGAGAGAGAATAATTGTGTTAGTGCAGTAGGCTATTAATCTTTCCACGAACTTTTGTTCTCTATCAAATCTCGTAAAAATATATATATATATATATATATATATATATATATATATACATATATATATATATATATATATATATATATATATACATATATATATATATATATATATATATATATATATATATATATATATATATATATATACATATATATATATATATATATATATATATATATACACATATATGTGTGTGTATATATATATTATATCTAACTCTTTAACATGTTAGACTACAAGACACTTAAGGAAATCGTTTTACTACTCTGTGGTCAGAGGGCTTTTAATCCAATTAATTCCAATCACTCCCTCAGCTTTAATGGTGACGTAAATCTTCCGAAAGAGGTTGGACTGAAGTTCTCTCAGGAAGTTGACTTTTAATTATTTGTCGAATTAACTTATTTTGATAAATCTACAGCGATAAACCAATGTTGTCAAACGTCAAGTTTGGATGCCAAGATATTCTGTATAAGTGGTTAAAAAACTTTTCCAGCAGTACGAGTAGATTAAACTATATGGAATAAAGATTTTTAAACAGTTTTTTAACCTTATAGAAGATCAATTTCTAACGTTTATCTATCAATATGAATAAGCATTGATTAATTAAACTAATATCTTGTAAATTTTTATTTTTGCCTAGGACACTAGGGCTCGGCTCTTAAACTAGGTTTAGATATGTCTCGTTATGGTAGCCAAACAAGCCTTTCTTTTTAAGTTATAATGTTATTCTAACAATAAAATAGCCTTCTAAGTAAGAAAAAGGAACACTGATTTTTTTTACATCTTTGACCAAAGACTAAATATTTTTCAAATCTGATTTTGATACAAATGAATAGGTGAATAACGGTCATAAAACCAGGTGCTGGGGCCTGGGAAGCTACTCAGCGCCAAGGTGAACAATGGGGAAAGCACCAAAATTGCACCATGAAGTTAAAGGAACTAAAAAGTGAATGCAGCTAAGGGCTGAGGGAACGAATGAGGTGCGCGAACACCCTGCTTCTCTATCATTATTGAAATTCTTTTTTTTTTTGCCTCTCGATGTTCTGGAAAAATATGAATTATAAATATGAAAGGGAACTGCTAAGTATAAAAACCATGCACTTCACTCAGCACCTACTGTAGTTCAGAATTGCATGATCAATTGTGGTAAATGACTGGGGAAATGACTAGCTTTCGGAAAAGGCTGCAGTGGCAACGGAATTAGTATTTAATGGGATTTCATGTCCAACCCGATCACGCACTCCAAATTGGAGGGAGTGATAATGTTTTATTTCATGTTAACCATTATCTTGATTTTATGATTCATCTAGTCACATGGATTCTCTTCCCCTTCTGTCTGGTTTTTACATTTTTTAAAACACTTTGGCAGTAAGATAGAAAAGAGCAGGAAAGTCTAAGTAGAAAAGTAATAAGTAATGGATAAAGAGCAATCAGATACTTCAGGCCTCCGCCAATGAATACTGCTAACATTTCCATAAGTCTACGGTCCAAGCTTTCGCTTTTTCATATGTTGGCCGTGAAAGGATCTACTGTATAATGAAAATCCTGGATCCGGATGGTGATCAGGATCACAGCCAAAATCAATCACTTGTAAGTTAGCCCATTTCTGATATATCTAGAAATTTTCATAAAAATTCGTCCGAGACTTTTTAGTTAGGTTGGCGACAAAAAAAACAAACAAACAAGTAAAAAAAAAAAGTAAAAAAGCTGGAATCAATTTACAGAGAAATATCGTAAGTTTGATAAGAAGAGAAGGAGGAATATGTCTGACGGGAAAAAAAGTAGAGTAGGTCAACCTATCAGATTATCCTAAGTATTGACCTGAACCATATACTGTATATTGTACAATAATACGAATATGTACATAATGCACAACTCAATAACTACAAAGAAAGTAAGGGGAGAAGTAACGTTTTCATTTATCTGAGACTTTTTGTCTACACCAATCAAATATCTCGAGAGTCAACGAGCAGATTTTGAGAAAATTAACCGAAAATAATAACAGGGCGAGGTTGTCTAAAAGATCAACTTATTATAAAAATAAATGACGATACGTCTCCTTGCATAAAACCTACGTTCAACTTTTATATTAGTGCAAAATTTCAGACCAAACATGGTTGGACTATAGATTTATCAATAAATTTCGATAATCATATTGTCCAATACTGTGAAGCAGAGGTTGTGACTTTTTTATGGCTGTAACTTTTCATTGGAATCCCGATGACTAACAATCTATAGGGGGGTAATGTGTGCTTATTGGCTATGGAGTTCCTACGCTTTCTCAATTTGATCATGAGGTGAACAATTAATGAATTCTGGCATTATAGGCATGCATATATATATATATATATATACCTTTCTGGTGAAAGGGTTTGTGCCATGATCAGCAAAGCTGTACTAGTCAGGACCACCCATACTAAGTTGGTTTGCTATGAGCGATCAGACGGAAATCGCCATCACCAACCCGCGGTGGCCAGCGTCGGGATGAAATTTGCCAAACCCCAGAAATGACTAAGGACATGTCTGAGTCCTTTGTCTTACAATGGAATAGAAACGGCAGCATTTTTCGTTATTGTTGATATATATAACCAACCTTATTTCGTAACTTGACCTTGATATTTAAATTTTACGAAGAAACAATACAATCAATATTCAGAGGGTCATGAATATTCCAGTGCTTATTCTCATAATACCAGTATAACTACGTGAATGTTTAACATTCATCAATTGTAAATATTCTATACGTGACTCTAAAATAATGCTAGGATATCTCAGATCATATCTATTTCAAGATAAAAAAAAAAAACACTGCAATATATAATAATTATCTTTTCGTTGAACTTCATAACAAAATAATTTTTACACACATACGCACACACACACACACACACACACATATATATATATATATATATATATATATATATATATATATATACACACACACACAAATATATATACACACACTTATATATGTATGTAATGTATTTCTTTCCTGTCATGCTGAGCGGTAATCACTCGGAAACCACAAACTCCCACAAATTGCCCAAACTGCCCTGCTGTAATCAAGAAAGAGATGGGGGGGGGGGGTGAAGTCTGTGTGTGCGTGCGTGCATATATATCTAAATAAGTAGACATTTTTGACGGGTCAGGTATAGTGGTATATATCTTATAATATACACAAACACACACGCATATATATATTATATATATATATATATATATATATATATATATATATATATATATGTCTGTATTCTCCTACGCCTATTGACGCAAAAGGCCTCGGTTAGATTTCGCCAGACATCTCTATCATGAGCTTTTAATTCAATACTTCTCCATTCATCATTTCCTACTTAACACTTCATAGTTCTTAGCCATGAAGGCCTGGGTCTTCCAACTCTTCTAGTGTTTCATAAATACAGTATATATGTATATATATATATATATATATATATATATATATATATATATATATATCATCTCCTCCTACGCCTATTGACGCAAAGGGCCTCTGTTAGATTTCGCCAGTCGTCTCTATCTTGAGCTTTTAATTCAATATTTCTCCATTCATAATCTCCTACTTCGCGCTTCATAATCCTCGGCCATGTAGGCCTGGGTCTTCTAACTCTTCTAGTGCCTTGTGGAGCTCAGCGGAACGTTTGGTGAAATAATCTCTCTTTGGGAGTGCGGAGAACATGCCCAAACCATCTCCATCTACCCCTCATCATAATTTCATCCACACATGAGACTCGAGTAATTTCTCTCATAGTTTCATTTCTAATCCTGAACTGCCATTTAACTACCAATATCCTTCTGAGGGCTTTGTTCTCAAAACTACTAAATCTATTGGAGATTGTTTCATTGTCATACCATGACTCATGTCGCAAAACTGATATATAGTTTGATTTTTATGTGTAATTTCAGGAGATTTTATTTCCAAATTTTACTTAACGTAGCCATTGTCTGATTCGATTTTTTCAATCTTTCACTAAATTCTAAATTTAAAGACCCTATATTGGAGAGGAGATCATAGTTCCTAAATACTTAAATGATTCTACCTCATTAATCCTTTCTTCTTCCAATGATATTTCATCTTCCAATGCATACTCCGTTCTCATCATCTGTCTTTCTTCTATTTATCTTCAGCTCAACCTCATGTGATATTTCATCCATTCTGATAAGCAAGGATTACAAATCCTTTCGTGTTCGGCTAACAAGGGCAGCATCATCAGCATACTCTAGGTCTGCTAAATTCCTATCACCAATCCAGTCCAACCCTTCTCCACCATCTCTGACTGTTCTACGCATTACAAAATCCATGAGGAGGATAAACAACATAGGTGATAACACATTCCCTTGGAGTACTCAGCTGTTCACTGAAAATTCTTTTGATAACACTCCATTAACATTAACTTTGTACTTGCTATGCTTATGAACACACTTAATCAAATTTACATAATTAAGAGGAATTCCATGATAATGCAGGACTCTCCACTAAATTGGCCGGTGCACACTATCAAAAGCTTTTTCAGTCCACAAATGACACCAAACGGGGATTTCTATATTCTATGCATTACTGTACATGTCTCAAAATGAAAATGTATATATATATATATATATATATAATATATATATATATATATATATATATATATATATATAAATAAATAGATAGATAGATAGATACATATATCTCAAACGATCATTCAGAGATTTCTCTCTGTTTAGCAGATGTTTCACTGCATTTGTAATAGTATTTCCTCGGATTCTTACTGTTTCAACTTTATCATATTTCTGGACAGGCGAAGCTGAGTCATAATCACGCTCATATCCATCGCATCGCTTCTTCCTTTTTTCATAATCTCACAAATTATCTCAGGTGTCCCTCGTCAACCTCTCCTCTCCTTTTATGTTTTTGGTCTTCGGTTACTTTATCTATCATCCTTTTCAACTTTTAATCCTTTTTTTTCAGTTTCCCTCCTTCGTTCCCTCTATTACTTCTCTCATTCCCGTTGCTGTATTTCACCTCACAGGCAGTATCTCACTCAACCCTTCCCCCAAAATCCTTCGTTTCCTCCAGCGCCCCAAGTCCCACCTCTTTCTCCTCCTCCTCCTCCTCCTCCTCCTCGACTCTTGTAATCGCTGGTTATCCGGTCGTGGAGTAGCCTATCCTTGACAGGTTTATGGGTTGTAAACATGCCTGCCCCTAGGCTCAGATTGGGGATAAGGCCAGGCATAACTTCCAGGAGGTCGTTTTTGATATGACTTTTAAGAACAAAAACGACCCTGCTATTTTCCTCTATTCCCGAAATAATGAATGTCTATGCTCTCGCCTGCCTGTTTATGTGTGACTAAGAGTGGACCATATTGCGACCAGGAGTATGCGAGTTGTTTTGGCCTTCCCCAGAAATTTCATAATAGTCCATTTTGCAGTGGTAGTGATTGTAAGCTTGGGTACTCTCTCTCTCTCTCTCTCTCTCTCTCTCTCTCTCTCTCTCTCTCTCTCTCTCTGTCCAGCAAGCGAATGTTTCTCCCTGGAACTTTTGGTTGTTACTACTCTCCAAACAGCAGTGAAAAGAGGTACCTCAACATCGTTTAGCATATCTATTTTCGTACGGGAATGGAGTCTTTAACTCAATAATTTACAATGTTAATAGGACACCGTTATGCATGTTGTAAATTTTACCATCGTACGGCCCATAAAAAGAAAAAAAAAATACAGAACACAAATTATGCTTATAGCATATATGAAGATTCATAAAATAACTTGTCATTGAAAAGCAATAGTGTGTAATCTTGAAATTTGTCAATCTAAATGAAATTATTTTGTACATCATTCTTTCTTTTCTGACCTTATAGAAGTATGCATTTTCTTAAACTGGTTATAAGAGAGAGCGGAGGCTCAGAAAACATAGA
>NC_090746.1:29222781-29257781 GCF_036898095.1 Palaemon carinicauda | reverse complement strand
TTTACCTTTATATACATCGATGTATTTTTGTCTACCTTTGTACGAAGTTTGACTGAGACCCTTTCTATCATTAATAACTTACTACAGGATATACAGTAATAATCCAAACAACTTTCACAATATCATAGACTTGTGTAATGGTACAGAGCGTCATCAAAACTGCGTTATACAAACATAGTTAGTATTAATAACTTCTTTGGTCTTAACGCGGGTGTATTTGCGTCTTGTTTTCTATTTCGAATGTTTGATTTTTTTTCTAAGTTAATTTTCAAGGCACATGTAAGAGAGGAGCGTTATTAATGGCAAATGTTAGGCGCATGTTAGCCAAGTCCAGAGCTTGACGTTCATGTAAAGCACTCTACCCCCAAGGGTAAACGCTACGACAAGCTGTCTAATATGTTGTATGCAATATTTTGACAACTACATTTCTTTGATTTGGAAGAAAATTTTTTATTTTATTTAGCGAAAATTGTCTAAAATAGGACTAATACCCAAATCATAAAGTATCAGGATGAAACTTAAATTTCCCATCTAAAATCTTACCACGATTCCTCAATCTTTCATTGTAAAATAGATTTTGTACTTTTCAGATGCTTTAAGAAGCATAGATTTCAATAAAAAAAAGGTATTCCAACAGTTTAGTGTACATCAATGATAAACGTGAATATTGTTTTATCTTGACTAAAATACACGAAACAGCTTCCATGATATTAAAATCTAGGCGCTTGGCCGACATCACACAGTAATATTCGCATAAAGACGGTAAACAGGCTTTCTTTGTTTGGCTTCATTTTAATTTGATGATATAATTTCTTTCCGTGACTGCAGTCATTTGAAAAAGTTGTTTCCAAAGCTAGCTATAAAAACCATATTAGCGAGTTGGGAAAATGGTCTCTGTTACTGTTAAAATGTTTTGAACAGTTGGTCATTCTATAGTCAATAGCAATCTTAATTCACCTAAAAATATTATGTATTACTACTATATATATATTCTAATAAAAACATGGAAAGTTACTGTTAAAATTTCAACGTAATTTCCAAATTGCATATTGAAATTTAAAATTGGACTAGAGCTGTCACTGGATGACAACACATTGTCGCCGTGATGAAAAACTGCAAGCTACAATCAGTAAAAGGATAACTGACACCTGGTCCATGAATTGTTTAATATCACTGTCATTAAAAGATAAAGTGTAGCATATCAATGAATGTTTACGTGTTCGTGCAGAGAAGTAAGAGATTTTCAACTGTCAAATTCTGAATCAGAATTATTATAATATACTTAAAATTATGCATTGAGGTGTAAGGCTTTAGCTAATAATGAAAATGAAGTACAACAATGATAGCAAACAAGAAAACTTCCAGAGAAACTTATCCTCTTAATGGACCTTGTTCAAAGTTCGCCTAATGGAGGCTGTACTAAGGTAAGGTGTAGGAGAGACCTGTGGTCAAGGACCCTTCCACCAAAAGTAAAGCACACAATGTTTCCTACAGAAGTTTTGTTTCCTTCTTTTACAAATTCTCCTCTTACTAGTTGTTGAATTTACACTTTCTCTTAACAATTCCCAGAAGTTAGATATTTAGAAATCTGGCTCAAGCAAATCACTCATTGGTTCTGTTCTGTTTTGTAAAGACTGCCCTGCCTTATGCAAGACACGGCCTCTTGCGTTGGCAGCCCGTAAGCGAATGTGATTGGAATTTACTTAAATTTACTTTGAAAGAGGGACTCATTGGTGGATAAATTAGGCCCAAATGCTAGGCACTGGGCTAAGAAGGCCTTATACTGTAGATCACCATAGCTTGGACATTCTGCCTCTTCGGGTATGGACTAACCTAAAGCTGTTTTATTCATAGTTGGAGGAAAAGTAAGAACATTCTAATGATGTGTTCAACAGTAAATCTGAAATATTTCATTTTCATATATATGTCAAAATCAATAATCTTTACTTTGACCATTTGCTCGAGGAACTTAAAGCGATGGAAACCCTTTTGACTACTTTCTGAAAATCTCCATAACTGCAAACTAAATATGGTTTCGAGATTTGTAATTTTTCTACACTCGTTGCATAATGAATAAAATACTGATCTATCGAGTATGCATTTTTTCAGAGTGCAAAACTATGCCTTCCTTTATATTCAAGAATTTATTTCAAACTTGAAATTAGGCACAAGGGAGCACTTAATTGGTTAAACGGCATGGCAGAAAAATGAACATCAATAATACTGGATTATGGTTCTAACAGGTACATATTTTACGATCTCTGAAATGGCCTGTAGTTTCCTTTCCCTAACCAATGGTTCTTTGATTATATATATATGGTTTGTTTGACATGAATACACTCTTAGTCTATACTCCCCCTAATTTTCTTCGTTAATTAAAAAAGTTTTGTCACAAGAAAAGATATTCCAGAACTTTCGGGATGATACTTTTCTTATATTTCTGATCAGAATTGTATTTCTTTGTTTTTTGCTTAAAAAATTAACCTAAAAGAAATCTATGCGTCAGACCAATTTCTGGCATCGACATCATTAAAGAATTTATCATATTTTGAATACCCTCTCATACATGGATATTTCATCATGCATGAATCTCTACGAATGTAATTAATTCCTAATAGTCTTATCACCTCTGAGTAACCTACAAATTTAATAGTTCCAAAAGAGGAGGAATTGCCTTTGTTTTATAGCGTAAGTGATAACCCTACACATTTCGAGTTAATACTAATTTTTTGAGGCGTTGCGCTCCTGAAACTCTTTCATGTGATGCAATTTTAGTTACCACTATTATTCCTGCCCCCTCTCCATTTCCCTACATTATATTTGGTCTCCTCTTCCTTTCAAGATTTACTTAATTTTCCCTTTCTTTTTCCTTTTAACTCCGTGAGATTTATTCTTTTTTCAAACTTACCTGATTTCCCGAACTTTTCTTTAATCATCCCCTTACTCAAAAATCATTACTTCAGTGCTTTCCCTGGTCCTCTTTTATATGAATTTTTCTATTGTATCTTCTTGTCCTTCGGCTTCTTCACTTGTTCTTGGGTCTCTTTTCCATGTATTTCCAGAACTGTGGCTTCTACATTTTCGTTTCCCACCATGTTTTCTTATTTTTACCTCATTTTCATTGCATCATTCAACTTTACACCACCTCTAGTAGTTGCGCTTGCCCTTGGCCTTCCATTACCTTCCTCATTTCCCTTTGTTATCTTTTAAAAATTTTCGCTCCCTTCTTTTACTGTAATTTTTCTGATTCTCCATCTACATAAATTTGACTTTCCATTTTATCCTGTTTTCTAAACCAGATTTATCTTTATCCTTTGCTAACTTAAATCTTTACTGCTTTTATTTACCTCTTTCCATTCATCCCGCCAATATCGTTCATATAACTCCATTTTTTCTCCTTTTCATTTTCACATCCAATTTCCTCCTCCTCCTCCTCTTCCTCCTCCTCCTGTGAGTTTTCATCCTCCTCCAACTGCACCTCCTCCGGCCGGTGTTCTAAGAGAACCAAAAGTGACATCCAAGCTCAGCCAATTTTCAATTAGGTTGTGTGATGGAGCGGAAGTTGGTAAGAATGGCCGCGGCAATGGACACTTTCCCTCTCCAAACTTTGTTCTCTTGAGGCCACAGAGAAAGGGAATAGTATTTTCTCTTTTTGTGCTTCTTTTCTTTTCTATTTTCTAAGACCACATACATAATCGATGTTAACAGTGCATAAAGAACCGAACAGAGCCTTACCAAAATTCTATTAGAACTTTTATCCAGAAAATAAAGGAAAGTACGGACCAAGAAGTAGACAATTCTTGACCCTTTCTTCACAGATTGCCAATGCAAACATCTCTCTCTCTCTCTCTCTCTCTCTCTCTCTCTCTCTCTCTCTCTCTCTCTCTCTCTCTCTCTGGCTGCTTGTAGTCGACTGAGCCTTAAGAAACGCCACCGCTTCATCAAGAGGATACTAATCTTGCCTCATTGTGAGCTCATGGTCTATACCACAGGGTCATGGAAGGTTTTTAACTTTCATCTTTATCCACGTGTTTGGAAGAATATGTGTAACGTTTTCAGGTTATCCTTTTGTAATAAAGAAACCAATCAAAGGGTCGTCATGGATTTGTATATCCACGTTTATCTTTTTTTTTATATCTGCTTCTTTCCTAACTTCTTAGGAGAAAGGGAGTAGATGGATCTAGAGTTTTGTGCCCAAAAATTCACAAGCATATATACTAATTTTTCACAAATAAATCTATATTTGCATATACATGGATAAAAACTAAAGAGATTTAACTATACAAAAAATTGTACGTAGTTAACAGACGTATTAAATTAGTAAATGATCTTACAGTGATAACAAATCTCTTCTAAGTAAACCTGACTAGGTCAGTGAAGTGACCTTTCCAAGAACCTATGTACCGAATAAGCTAAAACATAGATATAGAGAGTTCTTTTGAAAACTATCGATGATTTTACGTTAGTGTCTCTTTCCTCTTGGTGAAAAATACTGGTCGCTATTCATACAATTTCTATAATAGAGTTAGAAATTGTACAGTAACATGAATGGAAATCTATCACAGACAGGAATGAACTTATTTCCTAATTCATTCTTGTTATTGTAATGGAATGAGGTATAACTTGCTTTATATGAGAGAATTTTTTTTAAATGAAAGCTTTTTCAAAAAAAGAAAAAAAAAAGAAAATCTTTTATGAACTGAAGACATTACTCATTTTCAGAAGGCTCCTCTATGTCGAAAGTCTACAAACCCTTCAGATTAAAAGTTAACAGAAGTGCACTAAAACCCTGAAATGTGCGCATCGAGCGCTTCCAATTAGAACACGAAGCTACATTAATACTAAAATGAACATTAACAAAAGGCCAGTATATCCAGAAAATGAATACTTGAAAAGAAATTTTTTTTTCAAGAATACACAAGAAAACATACCAACATAATAGCACTCTTAGGTTTTACAAAAATAATTGAATACGTATATTTGCAAAAGATCAAGTCTGGTAGGCCTATATCTGAGTGGTTTTCTGTTCATATCTTCTTGCTGCTTTAATTGAAATCTATGTTAAGTAAAGTTGACAACAACTTATTAAATTTTTCAAGAAATGATCGTATATCCTACAAAAAGATTTCTAGAGGAAAAAAATATCTTATACTTTTCAAGAAAATTTTTTGAGGGATTCAGTCTTATCCCTCGTCATTATACGAATAACAGTTTTGAGTAGGCAATTAAACATCTAAATTGCCATAATTTTCCTTGGCGAGGCTGAAAGATTAGTGCACGTACTGTAGTTATCATTATGTACCAAAATTATCGGAAATAAATCCTTTTTATATCAAATGTCTTGTCTATTCTTCATAGGATAAAATGAAAAAACTAAAATAAAAACCTCAGTAGTTGAAAATTTGTAAGTTTGAAGGCAGAGAGAGAGAGAGAGAGAGAGAGAGAGAGAGAGAGAGAGAGAGAGAGAGAGAGACACGTTATCGTGGCATCATTCCATAAGTTGGCAGTATATCTTCACCAGCTAAAAAAAAAAAAAAAATTACTAACTTCCAGAGCGAATTAGTGGAGGGAATGTACTCGAGCCAAATCCTCAAGCTTACATTAACTATGCCATCGTTATTCCCAACATTATAAACCCACAATGTGAGTAAACCCACCAAACTGTAAAGTCCTTACGCAATGACTGATATAAAGTATTTCAGAACATTAGCCATCGATATAAATTTTAAATGAACAAAGAATCACTGCGCATGAGTCATAAACACATATGTTGACGATGTTCAATAGACTTGTTAAGAATTAAGTACCTAAATTCTATTGCAAATAATTGTTCTAAGATTCTGGTTATTAATTATATGCAAACTACATTTATTATGACACGGGAGAAACAAAACTATAATCCATTTATAAAGATCTAAACATAAGTTTCGTTTCATTATACAATCGACCTATTTTGTTCAATTCTATCTTCAAATATGGCTTAGATTATACTTTCATTATAAAAGGGTTGGCTGATCACAGACGCTACACATGTACAAACATTTATATTAGATCGCAACCATATTTTCATTTCACTTACATAATCTAGGCATGCAGATAGGAATTTTTATGTAATGGACGGAATCAAGATTTAATTTCATCTGGCCTACGGCAAAGAGAGCTTCCTTGGAAAGTCTACTTGAGGGAAACAGCAGGTTGGCATTATGCGACACTGACTCCTAAACGGGGGAAAGTTTTCTCTTGTAGCTGAGTAGTTGAAGCTTTGAACTAGAACTCCTGGTTCACTGAAAAATGAAGTAAATTTAAATCTCTCACTAATCTGCTATTTGAATTGATGTGCGCGCGCAAACACACACGCGCACACACACACACACACACACACACACACACACACACACACACATATATATATATATATATATATATATATATTCCAGAAAGGCTAGATCGCATTCAAGATAGCGGTGAATAGCACAACGTGCATTCTGGGTTCTAAAGGCAGTTAATAAGCCTTTCATGTAGAAATATGAACCTGTCAAATGTTTCAAGATGGATTTTGCAGTTGAAAGTATAAAAATTTCAGTGACCGTTGTGTTCTTGAATTCTCTGAAGCCATCCTGAATAGGGCCAAAGATCCATCTCGAAAAAAAATTATGTACCTTAGCATACTAATTGCAACATGTATCCATATGATTGTTTTTGTCTCCATCTTGTTAGGAGCAAAACTGAGAAATTGGCCCCCTGATCTAGTATCCCAAATTCTCGAACAAGAAATCAGAGGAAAATATTGCACTAAATATTTCGTGTTTCTTCTTTACCTGTCGGAAACGCTTGATTGATCTTATCTCATCATGGAGAAATTTCCCCTTCCACAAAATTAATTTTTACCGTGTGAGATGTAGATTAATTCTCGTATTAGTATGCGTTTTCGGTTTCTTACGCATGGTTTAGTTTCAATTCTTAGCATTTTTTTCTTAATGGAATAAGACTTAACTTTTAATTCGTTGAGTATAACCCACGTCGTCCATCAATAAGGTCGATATTTGTGACATTGAGTGTTCTGTACATCAATGAAATTCCTTGTAAATAATTTCAAGTAACATCTAATGCTCTCTTCAGTTTTTTTTATATATACCAATAAATTGGGAAGGCATAAATAGTGCTGACAAATACTAATAAATATATTTCGAGTGTGTCATATTGTTCTCTTATCTGTAAGTCGGCAACATCGCAAGATGCTTATCTCCTTTAAAACACTGCTTGAAGTTGTAGTTTCCTTTTCCAGAAAAGGTAATTATGATTTAGGATTTTACAACATCGTCGGAGATACCCCATTTGGCCATCTTCCATAAGCTTTATTTCAAGGGGGCACTTCCACTATCCTCTTTAGTTCCTGAGCTTCCAGAGTTAACGCTTACGATTCGTTCCGCCAAGTAATGGCAGACTGCCCAGTAGCTGTGGTCTCTGTAAAGCTGTGAAGAGTCGTTCTGGCGGTGTTATGCAAAGGACCACAGGTTCTTTCATCGCTTTTACTGCAATACTTTGGAAGTTTTGAAAGTCTTTCGGGAAGTGTTACGAATGCTAATGCTACTTTGGAAGCGTATTCCCATTGCCTTATTTTTTCTTCTAAATTGGTGATTATCGCTGATCGTGTTTATTTGTTGTTATCTTTTGGAAAAAGGTGATTTTTTTTTTTTTGCCGGAGGCAGAAATGTAAATATACTGTAGGTGAAATCACTGTAGATGCTTTGAGGGTGTAGATTCCGAGGCTTTTGCTATGCGTTACTAGTTACTTAAAATAAACTACTTGTAACACACACACACACATATATATATATATATATCCTAATAACTAACCATTCCTGGTCAATAAAAACATTAGTCGCAAATACAGTACATATAATTATGAGGGTCTGACCATGGCCGAGGAAAGGATTTTCTTGGTGCTATTGGTTTTCATCTGCCTTTCACTAAACTTCCCACCTTTATAGTTTGTTAATTCTCCCTTTTCATATTCAATTCAGCAAACTAATTGCCTTTTTTAGATGGCTCAATATAAATGGATATACATTAAATCATAGCTGACCTATGAAAATATTGTACAGCGTTTCACATTAAAACAAATGGTTCCTTCTTTCAAAAATTACATTCCAGTCTCTTCCATAAAGTATTCATATTCTGTCAGTCACAAAGCCCATAGCAGGGAAAATTTTCGTATAAATCCAAACATATATCTGCGTACTGATGATTACAAAATGACAAAGGAACCGAACCAATAAATTCTTTACTTGTCTCAAGTACATGAAACTTATGAGTATAACGAATTTTAATACCCACCATCCTCCTTTTCCCTTTTCTGAGTTAGCTTTCATTGTTTATATTCTTTTATCGAGAATTATTTTTTTCTAAACACAGTATTATATTTTCAAATCACACAACTACTCCTTACTTTACAGCTTCAATGTCAACTGATTTTATTCCTTCCTTTGATGTCATTCTCAGAGCTGTTATGTGACACTACCCATTAAACTTTTTACCAACTCAACGGTAGTTTGGCGATATTCCTCAACATTTATTATGAGGTTAGAACATTTTTCTGATAAAGTAATTCCCTCGCTCCTAGGATGGTTGATGTCTTCACAAAATCGCATTATATTACAGCCCTTGGCAATTCCCTCAATGTAACGAACTCTCGTCTCCATTATTCCAGTAATTTTTCTTTTCATGCAAAAATATGTCTCATCAAAATGGGTCCCACAAAGATGGGGGATTGGTCAGGATTTTTTGTTCTATTTGTTGTACATTTTTCTTCTTCTTTCATTTCTGTGCCCCTATTTATGTTGCTGACATGACATGACTGCTCCTTTGTCAAGAAAATGTTTTACTCTTCTTTTCTGTGTTCCTTTACTTCTTTGAACAGATGTAGTTTGTCGATTTTCTTATTTCTGCTTCTCTTGCAAGTGTTCTCGCTTTAGCATGAAATTCTTCAATAACTCTTCTATACGAATGTCAAGAATAATCTAATATTCCTATCAGTTTTCAGCATGTTTTCCTTGGTAACCATATTTTCAAGATTCTATATTTTTAACGTAACTCGGAAGAAAAGGGCAAACAAACATC
Source organism: Palaemon carinicauda (assembly GCF_036898095.1). NCBI lineage: Eukaryota > Metazoa > Arthropoda > Malacostraca > Decapoda > Palaemonidae > Palaemon > Palaemon carinicauda. Next base: position 29,248,661 of record NC_090746.1, on the reverse strand, counting down.
CAAAATCAGAAGAAGACATGAGGGAGAGAAGTGGGGCTAAATCGCGAATGAGGCCATGAGACTTTCCCTTATGGCTGGAAGGTATAGTCAGGAAAAGAATTCCTTAGCTAAGCAGTAAATGAATAAAACAGTCATTGAACCGTGGGACTTGATATCTACTAATGAATGTGTGAAGAGGTGGCCAGGCGAGTGTTAAGAAGCTACCTGATAGAAAAATCTCTAACTGAACTAAACAGACTGCTGGACCAAACCCAAGCTAATAGGGGATGCTCATTAAACAAAACAAACTAACAATCACGAGACAAATAATACTAACAAACGAATACGACCAGCAGAAAAAGTTTATAATTTAGGGGAAAGTGTACTTACGTTAAGTAAACAAAGCATTTTTATTCGAATTAGATAAATTTCAAGCTACGTCATCTCTAGACAAATACAAAATAACATGAACATTCATAATCTTGCTAAAAGTATTTGTTACTTTTATGAAAACCAGATTACTAGCACCATAAAAAAATAATTCAGTATCTCGGTTACCTCACTGCTTCAGAAAACCAAGTAAAGTAACAATGACAATTGGTCTCCCGTGGTCAATGATACCAAATGCGGGCACCAATAAAAATTTGCATGCCTTTGGTTTCTTTTGCCTATTATTTGTATTAACTTTGAAGTTATTAATTTTAATCACTTAGGAGAGAAATGACGGGAAAGCCTCCATAGATATAAACATTTCCTAACGCAAAAAGCTGAAGATGTTCAGTTGCGAAGTCAAGAGGTTATTTAACCTTAAACTTGAGTGATGTTGAACCAAGCCAGGTGCCAATCAGAAAGAAATAAGAAAGCAAGTCTCCATTATGCGACCAAGTTAATAAATGAAGAGAAAATAAGGAGTGGAACTAAAACATTAATTTACTTTGACATTCATACCTACTATGAGGAGACAATTCCTCAATAACGTGTTACTATTCTCTTCTATACCTGTAAATATTGGAAGGTAGGTTTCAATTACCCTGTATAGAATGAAATTGGAAAATAGAAACCAATACAGACAGGAAGGAATATCATTCTGGAGGCTTTGATAATAAACATGTTTTTGTTAGCAAGCTTTAATTCAGTTGACGGAAAAAAAATATAAAAATACCGGCATTTGATATAATTATCACCAGCGATTGGGCTGGAAGAAAGTAAGATACGTTGTATTCACTTAACGGAACTGAGGGGAAAAATGGCTTCGTTAATAGAATACAAAATGTTATATATGTGAATAGTAGAAAATAATTTTGAGTAAATACTGCAAGAAAATCTTTATTACTAATGACAGGGTATATATAAGATAGGATAGTGAATTTAGTTCATATTTGGAATAAAACTTGGAATAAAAAGAGAGGGTCTATGTCCTATAAAATTAATATATGTATCAATTGGTAGTAGGCTGGCCAGGGCACCAGCCATCCGCTGAGATACTACCACCAGAGAGGTATTGGGTCCTTTGACTGGCTAGACAGTACTACATTGGATGCTCTTCTCTTATTACGGCTCATTTTCCCTTTGCCTACACATACACCGAATAGTCGTGCCTATTCTTTACATATGTTCCTCTGTCCTCATACACCTGACAACATTTAGATGAACAAATAATTCTTCTTCGCTCAAGGGGTTAACTACTGCACTGTAATTGTTCATTGGCTACTTTCCTATTAGTAAGGGTAGAGGAAACTCAAGCTATAGTAAGCAGCTCTTCCAGGAGAAAGACATTCCAAATCAATCCATTGTTCTCTATCCTTGGGTAGTGCCATAGCCTCTGTACCATGGTCTTCAACTGTCTTGGGGTAAAACTCTCTTGCTTGAGGGTATACTCGGGTACATTGTTCTATCATATTTCTCCTCCTCTTTTTTCTTTATAATTTTAATAGTTTATATGTGAAAGATTAATTTGATGTTGGTACTGTTCTTAAAAATATCTTATTTCAATTGTTCATTACTTCTCTTGTAGTTTTCTTATTTCCTTATTTCCTTTCCTCACTGGGTTATTATCCCTGTTGGAGCCATTGAGCTTATAGCATCCTGCTTTTCCATCTAGTGTTGTAGCTTAGCAAGTAATAATATTAATAATAATAAGAGCAATCAGAGATATCTGATTTCCGCCCAAGGGTGACGTTGACACAAAATGAAAGACATTCGATTTACATCTGATCCCGACTGCTGATCCTGATCCAGAATCCGGATCTGGATCATCATCAAAATTAATTTGAGTCGTCCATGACATACGATCTATCTGTCGTGACAATTTCGTCAAAATCCCTCAATTTGTTTTGACATTCTGTAAAATGGAGAAATATATAAATCCAGATATAGAATCCGGATCCAGATCATCTCCAAAATTTAATAGGATCATCTATGGCCTTAGATCTATCTGTGGTGAAAATTTCGTCACAATCCGACGAGTATTTTTACGTAATCCTGTCCACAGACTGAAAAACATACGTGCACACAGATAAATCTGGATCTAGAATCCGGATCCGGCACCATGTCACCTCCAAAATTTAACTGAGTCGCATATGGCCTAAGATTTATCAGTGGCGGAAATTTCGTCCAAATCCGTCAATTTGTTTCGACATAATCTTTAAAATTGTGGAAAATGTAAATCGGGATTAGAATCCGGATCCGGATCATCTCCAAAATTTAATGGGTCATTCATGACCTGAGATCTGTCTGTGGTGAAAAGTTCGTCAAAATCCATTGAGTAATTCTGACGTAATCCTGTCCGCAGGCACAGATAAATCAATAAATAAATAAACAGACTCGAAAATATATCCTGCTTGGTGAAGGTAATAAAAATAATAATAATAATAACAATAATAATAATAATAATAATAATAATAATAATAATAATAATATCCTTCACAGCTTTAACAGCAGTAGGAAGGGGACAAGAGGCTGATAAAATTATCTGATAATTTGATCAATAAAATCCATGGAACTTTTCCAGCAAGTATTAAAATATGTTGTAGAAAATTTACTAGCTATTGATTTCATTTGGCAGTTTCCTGTAAGATCAAGTACCAGTAACAAAATCCCATCAGGCACGGTCCTGTTAGCGTGCTGGAAAGTAAGAGTTCCAACAGTTACAATAACAACTGTTTTGTAAAAAAAATTCAACTCAAAGTCATAAAAGAAAATTTTTGCCAAATGACATAGCCTTATTTCTGTTAAAATCTTTCCTCTAGATTTCATGAGTTAGAACTTGTTTATATCTTTCAGTATGCGAAAACCCCCATTATTTCGCTATAAATATTTACAAATTCTTTTGAAATGTATTATGCAAATCGTTAACTAAATATTGAAATCACAATGACAACTTTAGACATTTTATGTATAATGCAAAACATCTACAAAGGCCCAATGTTAGAAAATTTGATAAGCATTCCTAAAAGATAGGGAAAATAATGGCATTAATTATATACAACTCAAAATTAGGTAGCAATAATAATAAAATAATAATACTGAATCAAAATTCTAGCAAAATAAGTTTAACATTACACAGCATCAGCTAAAGAAGTGAAATAATTTAGTTTAAACTGTGCCCGTTTCCCAAAACACTAGCTTAGAAACTAGAATTCCATTGGATTAAATACCACATGTGGTAAAATCAAATTTTATTTATTTCATAAGAAATTTTACTTTATTTTGTTGTTATATTTAAATTATTTCAAGAAAAGCAGAACAAGAATGTCAGTCCCTGTTCGATGTCTCATAAAAAATCAATTACAATAGCTTACATATTCGCATCCAATTTTGATAACCCCCACCTCTGTATCCAAGCCTCTCTCTCTTTCACTTAGGTTTGATATTTTCCTTCTCGTAACTCAACCTTCGTGACAGACCTTCGCTCCGTTAATGATTCTATAAAGGCTATTTTCTGGCCCAGAACACACTGACTGTCATCCTAATGGTCCCCTGTCACTCCCGCCGTCTGCTCCGTTGGAGTTTGGGTTAACTCCTAGATGGTTTTTAGGGAGCCCCACCAATTTCCCAACTTCCACTCGTGAGTAGAGACGTTTCGCGAGTTGTTAGGCCCGTAAAAAAAGATTATGTGGCTTTTTTTCGAGAAGCACATTTCGAATTGTTCATCTTTTTTCTGGGATTTGGAGTGGGCTTTATATATTATACTGGCTCGAAAATATTTCTATTTTGGATATAAAGTTGCTTCAATACCCTCATGCATATAAGATCGTGATATTTCGTTTATAATTCGCTTGTGAAAATCAGCAGCACATCGATAAAAAATAAACAAAACATAAACCAAATAGTCCCTAGAAATACAACGTTATGAATTCAGAAACTTACAACTAAGGAATCAATAAAAAAAAAAATTTCAATGCTGAATATGAAATGAGGTGCAAAGAAACTAAAGTTTATACAAGACGTAATGGAAACTAAGAGCTATCTGCATTTAGATTAAATGGAAGCAAATGAAGATATCAATTCGTTTCCAATATTTGTAGTGCAAATTTCGATCCCTTTAGCATTCATTTTATATTATATTGCTTATCTATGCTTTAAGGTTTTAATTCAGATGAAAATTTCTTCAATGATAATTTTGTATAAAAATGTTTTTTACAAATTAGTTGTATAGAGTTGATACGCAAAACTTTGAATTTAGAGTTTATAAACTATAAATAATCATATATTTATTCATATTCTTTTTCTCTTTATTTTCCCGGTGCCGATGCCATTGATCATGATGAAGATAATCAGCGTTAAAATCACTACCAGCTATATCATCATCATGATATGGAGTAGAATTCAACCAATAGATTTTTATTTCCGAAACACAAATATAATAATGAAAGATGAAAACCCACACAGAATTCTACCGACCCTAAGATATCAGTGACATGTGAAATACACCTCCTGTGTAATATTCCCGATGAGGGGGAAGTCTAGTTCAACCTTCAGTGATCTTGGTAGAGGACATAGTGAACATCTTGATTACTTACGCACTGTCTCGGTAGATTACTCGTTGGAAATGATTGATAAAAAAATAAACAAAGAAAACGACCGATTCGACTGTGTAACACGGAGATAACAGCTACTTTACGTGTTGTCTTAAGAAAGAATGGAAGGTAAAAAACAAAAGAAGAGGGGAAAAAGAGATGAGATCACTGATGAACTGTAAAAAGGGTTTGATGGAAACATGGGAGTACAAAATACGGGATTTAGGAAAAGGAATACCAAAGAAAACATTGGCCATCATTATTTATGTGATATTTTGTAAGTAGTAATTTATTATATATATATATATATATATATATATCCATCATACTGCATATTATACGCAGACATCTATTCCCTGATTTTCAAACATTTAACTTATTCACCTAACAATGGTGATTAAATTTTCCTCTTTCATCAATATTTCCTTGTTCGGTGCAATTTCAACCCCTAGTGTATCATATACAGTATATATATATATATATATATATATATATATATATATATATATATATATATATATATATATATATATATACACACACACACACACACATATATATATATATATATATATATATGTATATATATATGTGTGTGTGTGTGTATGCATGTGTACATATCAGTCACCTGGAATGGATAGCCCTGAAATAAGAGTCATAGATCGCGAAAATTTGTTCCTAAAGTATGTATTTTTCGACACGGCTTCCAATTATCAATTGGACTTCCCGGTATTCTTTTTTTTTTTTTTTTTAGTGCAAATTAAGGGACCAAAAATTAACATTATTCAACTTTCACTTAATTTTTATTAATTTCCATGACTTTTTACACTTGGATGAACGTTTGTAATCTTAACAAAGGATAATGACTTTGAAAAAGAGTTGATTATGATGAAATGCCTACCGGCAGATAATGTTATAGGAGTTAAAATCAGAATTAACATCAAAAGTAATGCCGATATAAATTTGAGAGAGAGAGAGAGAGAGAGAGAGAGAGAGAGAGAGAGAGAGAGAGAGAGAGAGAGACGTATGGAGGAGGTGCTAAGGGAAAGTCATGTTAGTTGGTGTAAGTTGTATGTACATCGTGAATAGTAAAACTGGATGGAGCATAACAGTAATAGATATGGGGAAGGCTTATTGTTAAATACCATAGAAATAGAGCAAATATTAATACAAGAGGAATTTAATTTGAGATACAAACACTCACAATATACATATATATATATATATATATATATATATATATATATATATATGTGTGTGTGTATATATGTACAATATATATATATATATATATATATCACTCAAGTGTAAATTAGTGATATAATTAGGCCTATCTCACACAAAACCATAAGGTGTTAGCCTATAATATATATGTGTATGCATATATATATATATATATATATATATATATATATATATATATATATATATATAACGTTTTGAATGTGTGTAAATTTTACTGCATACCAAAGTCCTAATCACAACCAACTCACCCCACAAGATAAGAATAAATATTGTCATATTGACAGGAATGGCACAGGTAAGGACGGAAATACCAATCCGGGAAAGAAAAGTTCTCTGATATGATCGTAAGCAACACCATTCACGATGCACTGAAACTCTGTGGGCATCGACAGATACCTAGAGAGAGAGAGAGAGAGAGAGAGAGAGAGAGAGAGAGAGAGAGAGAGAGAGAGAGAGAGAGAAGCGGTCCATTCCAAAGCAAACCTGTCAACCGTCACACAATTTTTGATAATTAGGTTTATTGGGCTGGAACACAGGCGAAAATTGACGGTACAAGGCCATCCAATATCAGAGCTCCCCCCTCCCCCCTTTGTCTGCTGGGGCAGTATACTGTCCTCGCACTAGACAAAATTCTAACACTTATACTTAACGAGTTTTTCAGCTGGTTAGCTTGGTTCATTTCTCTCTCTCTCTCGGTCTCGCTCCTTTTTTTTTCTCACGCCATTGATATTACAGGTAAAAAGGTAATTATGAAGTTCCGTTGTTAACTCGTCAGCCTGACTCCATCGATCTACTTCCCGCCCTCTGCACCTCATTCACTCTTCATTTTTTTTTCTTTTTGCTTTTTGTCTTCTCGGTCTGTAATTGTCGGAAGGGAGGCTAGCCTCTTTTACTTTTCAACAATACCTCTATCAACAATCCTATTGTTACTATTACTATCAATATCAGTATTATTAATTTCATTATCATTATTTTACTGCATTATTCTGTTTGAAAGACGCTTCTTCCACATGTGCATTATTTCATTTTCATAATGAATTCTACTTAGAATTTGTTGCTTCATTCTTGAAATTTAATCTTGTTTATCATTGTTTCTATACAGGATGTCGTTCTATCACCTTTTAAGATTTTTCATTCGATGTTAAATTCAGATTTTCTCTTGAATTTCTGATATAATTTTTATATTAAGTGTGTAAAAAAACTCATTTAAAAAAAATTAGATATATCTAGTCTTGCATTTTCCTATTTCATCATCAAAAGTTGACCCCTTGATTACATTTTTGTTATATATAAAAGGCGTTTTCAACATTGTCCGTTTGTTATGTTTCCCACTTAGAGTGAGCCTAAGGTTTGCTTTGTTCTGCTTCCAATTCTAATGTGGAATGAGGAACTTTTTCATTTGTCAGTTCTATGATGAGTTTAGTATTATAGTTTTATGTTTCATATTCGATTTTCATTGTCGAAGGTGTAAATAGAAAGAGATCAATTACACTGCCGTCAGTGGCAAAGCTAGTCGAAATCGAAAGATAAATTCATCGCGCAGCAAGAATGCAAGGGCATCAAAACATTACTTTGCATTTGCTAAATTCAAATGATCACGTTCAGCATATTACACCTATTTTAAAGTTAATGGGTTGTCGTAGCAGTTGAAATAAAGGTAGTTATGTGAAATATTAAATATCTAAATCATAAATGGAAATCTCATCTTTTTTACCTTTTATTAATACACATAAACGAAAGTATACATAACTATATTCAATCCTAAAGTTTGAAAATAATATGCAGTCGCGTAGAGGAGAAAATGAGTTCGTGTAAAATTCTAGTAGAAAGTAACGTGTCTTAGTGAAAACAAAATAAAAAATTAGAATTTTAATTCAGACGGTGTTAATCAATTGCAACTGGCATGATACAAAATAAAGCGATGGTGAAAAAAAAGCGGATTTAGCATTAGCAAATTAGTGTGGACGTATGGACGCAAATGTGTTAGTTTTAGCGGTTTGTATTTTTAAACACATCGTTTGAAAGGGTGATGATGTTGGTTATTTTTTCAGAGCAGCCGAAAATTAGAGATAGTTCCGTAAAGACTTTCTTAATGTTTACTGAAAAGGAGAAATTGTGATTGTACAGCGAGATTTGAACATATCTGTATGTGGCAATGAGATCTGTGGTTATTGATTGATTTCAATAAATACATGCAGTATGTACAGTATTGAGAGAGAGAGAGAGAGAGAGAGAGAGAGAGAGAGAGAGAGAGAGAGAGAGAGATAATTAAAAATAAGAATTTTATGAAAATATCTTCGAAAAGTTACTGGATGCTTAAACATTTTGTTGGTCAGGCAGGAATCTACGTTGACCAAACGTGACCATTTTTCTGGGAAGTTTCAAATTATGGTTTTGGTTCTGTTTACTTATGAAAGGGTTGTACCCGTTTTCTTCCTCCAGGACTCCGCCATTATCCTTCGGGGTACTGTTATTAAGTCTTCATATAATATTTTGTGTATTAAAGTAGGATAATTCCAGTTTAATAGACGCCAAAGGACTTTTTACTACTTTACATACACTTAACTCTGTAGTGAGATCGCGCCCTATGCTGTTTTCATCATCTCGTCCTACACCTATTGACGCAAAGAGCCTCGGTTAGATTTCTCGAGTCTTCTCTATCTTGAGCCTTTAAATCCATACTTTATTATTCATCTCCTACTTCACGATTCACAGTCCTCAGCCATGTAGGTCTGGGTCTTCCAACTCTTCTAGTAACTTTTGGAGCCCAGTTGAAAGTTTGGTTAACTAATCTCTCTTGGGGAGTGTGAAGAGCATGCCCAAACCCTCTCCATCTACCCCTCACCATGATCTCATCCATATATGGCACTCGAGTAGTTATTATTATTATTATTATTATTATTATTATTACTTGCTAAGCTACAACCCTAGTTGGAAAAGCAGAATGCTATAAGCCCGAGGCCTCAAACAGGGAAAATAGCCCAGTGAGGAAAGGAAATAAGAAAACTAAATGAGAAGCAACTAACAACTAAAATAAAATACTCTAAGAACAGCAACAACAGCCAAATAAATCTTTCTTATATAAACTATAAAATCTTTAAAACAAACAGGAGGAAGAAAAATAACATAGAATAGTGTCCCTGCGTGTATCCTTAAGCAAGAGAACTCTACCCCAAGACAGTGAAAGACCATGGTACAGAGGCTATGACATTACCCAAAACCGGAGACCAATGGTTTGATTTTGGAGGGTCCTACTCCTAAAGAGCTGCATGGCATAACTAAAGAGCCTCTTCTATCCTTACCAAGAGGAAAGTAGCCACTAAACAATTACATTGTAGTAGTAAACCCCTTGAGCGAGGAAGAATTGTTTGGTAATCTCAATGTTGTCAGGTGTATGGGGACATAGGAGAATATGTAAAGAATATGCCAGACTATTCCGTGTATGAGTAGGCAAAAGGAAAATGCGCCATAACCAGAGAGGATCCAATGTAGTACTGTCGGGCCAGTCAAATAACTCTCTGGCAGTAGTATCTCAACGGGTGGCTGGTGCCTTGCCCAACCTACTACCTATAATCTCTCTTACAGTTTCATTTCTAATCCTGTCCTACCATTTTATACACAATATTCTTCTGAGGGCTTTGTTCTTAAATCTACAAAATCTGTTGGATATTATTTCATTGTCATACCACGACTCGTGTCCATAGAGTAACACCTATTGCACTAACCTGATATATAGGCTGATTTTTAAATGTAATTTTAGGCGATTTGTTTTCTGAATTTTGCTTAGCCTAGCCATTGTTTGATTTGCTTTTTTCAATCTTTCATTAAACTCAAATCCTAAAGACCCTGTATTAGAGATCATAGTTCCTAAATATTTAAATGATTCCACCTCATTAATCCTTTCTCCTTCCAATGGTATTCCATCTTCCATTACATGTTCCGTTCTTATCATCTCTGTCTTTCTTCTATTCATCTTGAGCCCAACCTCATGAGATATTTCATGCATTCAGATTAGCAAGCTTTGCAAATCCTACAGTTTTCTTCTAATAAGAACAGCGTCATCAGCATAGTTAATGTCACCTAATTTCCTGCTACCAATCCAGTACAATCCTTCTCCACCATCCCCAACTATTCTTAGGATTAAAAAATCCATGAGGAGGATAAACAACATAGATGACAACAGATTACCTTGAAGTACTCCCTTTTCCAATGGGAATTCATTTGATAGGACTCCATTAACATTAACTTTGCACTTGCTATGCTCATGAACAGACTTAATTAAATTTACCTACTTAAGGGTAACTCCATAACGCAAGACTCTCCACAAAATTAGCCAGTGCACACTATCAAAGGCTTTTTCATAGCCTACAAATGCCATCAAAAGTGGATTTCTATATTCCACACATTGTTGTACATCATGTCTTAAAATAAAAAATTGGTCAGTCCAACTTCTTCCTTTAGAATAAGCATATTATATATTTTCATGACTACTGACGTAAGTGTGATACCTCTGTAAATGTTGCAATCACTAAGATCCCCCTTTCTACTTTTGCCACATTCTGCAAAATAATCTTGTAAGTATTCTGGGAGTCACTTCATTTTCGGCTAATACTATCTCAGAAGTTATTCCATCGTATCCAGGGGCTTTCAATATCTTTAGTTTGTTAACGATGGCTTCGACTTCAAACACACTGAATTCATTCATGGACATATCAAGGTCTTCTTCTCCTTTAGATATACGGACCAAATCATTCCCTTAATATCTCCTATTCATGACCTCAGTAAAGTGTTCCATCCAAAGTTGCCTTTCTTCATCTATGTTGTTATGATAGATCCATCTCTCTTTTTGATGGGTATATGCTTCTTCTTTTTTGCCCCAGTAGAAACTTCGTTAATAATTCTATGAGCAATTCGTAAACCATATCCCCTCCCTGAATTCATAGCTTTGTCAGCCTTATCTGCTTTCTTGTCTAAATATTCTCTCCAGTCATTCCTGGCTTTTCTTTTGACCACACTATCAATACGGGAAAACTTAGCATGGTCTTCCTTGCAATTTTCATTACTTCTTCGAAAACTTTCAACAATTAATTTCTGTCTTTGTCTCCTTTTTCATAGAATCCCAAGTATCATTTGATATTCATGGTTTTCTCCTTGTAACTGCATGTCCGAAATCTTCACTACCAACTACTGATACATGTTCTTAATATTACACCATTCTTCATTAATTGTCTGCTCATCGTCTCTTGAAGTCTCTAAGACTGCGAATCGATTACTACATTCAATTGCAAAGGTTTCTCAGCACTTATCTTCTGGAAGCTTAGTTGTATCAAACCTAGATATTCTATCTACATTTCTGTTGGGTGCTTTCAGTTTTAATTTTGGTGTGGCAATGAGTAGCTGATGATCACTAGCACCCCTATAGCTTCTTACATTACTCAGAGTCTTCCTTCTCTCTTTATTAATGGTTATGTGATTTATTTGATTTTTGTAATTGCCGCATGGCGAATTCCATATATATTTGTGGATGTCCTCTTTATTCTATGTTGTTTTATATATAATAATTTGGGTATCACTCTAAAGTGTTTTTCGTAGTATGTAATCCACTATTTTTCATTTGGTTTTACTCACGTCTTCACAATTTTACAGATACTATTTGAAGATCACAAACGACAGACAATTTGCTTGACTTATCCTTCAAATCGGCGTTTCAAGTATAATTCAACTTGCAGATTTTACAGGAGAAAATTATCACCACCGACACAAGCAAACTTCTTTTGGGTAGTAAACTCCGTCTCAGAATTTACATCATAAACAGACATTACTTGTGTACATAAAAATATGCAAACAATAACTACACAGAACCACAAACTCAGCTAAAGAAATAGACAGGATAAGGTGAGCACGAGCTTTAGCTAAAGGTAAAGCACAAAAGTGTAAATAGGCAGAAGTTGTCTAAAGTTACGCAGGTCAGCTCTATGGAGTAAGTTATTTCAAGACTTTTGACTTATGGGAGATAGAAGAAAGTACGAAGTGTAAGATGGAAGAAAATAAATGGTATGTTAATCTTGAGAAATAACTGCAGAAGTCAGTGTTGAGGAAGTAAAGAGGCAATTATGTGACTGAAGAATGTAAAACCAGCAGGAGGTGATGCTGTGTTGTAATGATATGCTTGAGTGAATGATCACAATCAGGGAGCAAAATACTTCTTTTGATTATATATTAGTAAAGGTGACAGACATCTTTAATTATATAGACTTATCATTATTTTAACTATCTGGAAAGATTGAGGAATTGTGACATCATAGGATTAATGAGTGTACTGTAGATCAATATGAGTTTAAAGGGGGAAGGTGGGTTAATGGCCTTATAAACAGCTTATGATAGGATTCATATACAGGCAAAGACGTTACTGATAATGCTTGGTACTGAAGATAAACGGTTAAGAGTGAGTTATGTTATTATAATGGAAATAATGTATTTGTTAGAATGTGTATAGAATATGGGAGACTGCCTGACTAGTTGCTGAAGTGGGTGTGTTATATCTTCATGGTTTATTATCATCTCTATTATTGGAGTGAGATGAGAAGAGAAATGGAGTGTCAAATGGCTGATGCCTGTAGATGATCCAGAATTAACTGGGATAAAAAAAAAAACCAGAAAGCAGAGATTAAGGAAAAACAATGAAAGCATTTTCTAGGCGAGATGCTCAAGGGCAAAAGTCGGTAAAAGTAAGGTTACAAAGGAAAATGAAAGCCAAGATGATAGAGCAATGAATGTTGATATGAATGTGTGAGGATATATAAAGAATGATAGCAGGAAGAAAGAATAGTTGGAGCAAGACAGGCAGAAAAATAAGTACAAAAAATTGGGGGAGGTTTGTAGTGCCTATGGAAGCCACGATGGGAATGTACGAAGGGTTTGCTGTTTCAGTTCTTGGAATTTCAGTGGGGGTGTGGAAATGAATGAGAGGAAAAGGCTTGAAGCTGTTGGGATGAACTCTGGTCATAATGTCTGTGGTGTAAAAAATAAAAAGTTAAGTAATTTGTGTAGAATATTACTACGATAATTAGCCTAAGTAGTTTAACCAGGTCACTTTGAAATTTATTGATATTACTTTTTTTTTTTAATTTCATAATTTCAACACATTTCTGGACCTTTTCTTTTATTTATTTTGCTTTAACAGCGTATATATTGAACTTTGGTTACATTGATTAACAAATGTAGCACTGTCGAATGCCATACGATAATGGTTGAAACAGCTGTTGATAAAACGACATGGTAGAGGAAATCGTCTTTACCTTTACAATAAAAAGTGTTGTCTTAGATGATAGAAGTCACATGCGCATTCGAATTTAATGACAGGCACAGGCGCGCGCGCGCACACACACACACACACACACACACACATATATATATATATATATATATATATATATATGAGAGAGAGAGAGAGAGAGAGAGAGAGAGAGAGAGAGAGAGAGAGAGAGAGAGAGAGAGATTCGGTGTATGCATATGCACATGCATATATTTCTGATTCTTGCTGGTATAATTAAGCATGCAGCTTGAATTAATTTTCAATCTCAGTAATAAATCTTTCAGCATTTCTTATGTTCGAAACCATTATGACTCGGATACTTTTATCTTTTATGTATGAAGAAAAAGGATGAGTTTTGGAGTTTTTGATTACTCAAGGTTTTTCGTTCTCTTACACGTATTCTTCTTTGCGCGTAAGAAGATTCAAATAATTAGGAGTTTTTGGTCTTCCAGCTGAGAGAGCAAGTCATCCTTCAAGCTTTAGTTCTGCACCAGTGACTCATAAATCATGAAGATTGTCATATTTGTCCTTAAAGACACTCCGACTTCTTGTTCTGTTGAGCAAGATGTTTTTTTGGAATGACATCGGCATATTACATATCCGCATATTATGTGCTTATGCTTACTTTCATCATTAAGAATTATGATTAATAATAATAATAATAATAATAATAATAATAATAATAATAATAATAATTACTATTATTATTATTATTACTAATAAAACGTACATTTTCGTTCAATCGATGATGTTAGGCAACCTTAGGTCTGATTATTACTTGGACTGGTGACCGCCAAGAATAGGAGATCGTGATCAGCATATTAGTTCCCTGAACCTCTATGCGGTAGGGCTTAGGATTGACAATCTCACCCATAAATACATGATTCAATTGTTACGTATACATATCTTTGTGTCATCCTCTCTAAGAGGAAAACGTTGTATGTTGAACAAAAACTCTAAATACAGTCTTTCTTTTCACCATACACCATTTTCCTCTTTTTGGGTGCCAGGCGCCATTGAGGTCCACAATTATTCATTTTATTATGCCCACGGTGACAGATACTCATCCACAGTTGGGCATGCTGGAACCAATTCACCGCTGGGTCAAGCAGAGGTCAACGGGTCTGGATCATACCAGAAGTATGTGTGAAATGTTCCATGCTTGGGTATTGCTCCTTTACTTAGAAAGGTGCTCAAGATACTTGTATTAAAGCTAGAACTGAATATAACTGATTTTTAGACAACCTAGTCACTCATTGCATCTTTAACTAAGCACTAAGAAGTACACTAATTTTTCTCAATAACTATTTTTTTTTTTTATTTCGTTTACGTATATGAAAATAAAGTGGAAATGTTTGAGAAATGGTGGCGTAAAGTTTTGTTTCTATCAATAAGGCCAAGATAATACGAGCAATTATAAATTATTTATGGAACGATTGTTAAGAGTTTCAAGTGGACATTAAAAGACAGTTAATTAATTAGTTTAAAACAATTTTTTTTTTCGGGGAAAGGCTCAAAATGATAACATGCAAAGTAATTTGTCAAGAAACAGACATAAGCTAGCATCATCTTCACACATAAACATGCATATGTGGTATGTAAAAAAATAATTAAAAGTGCAATGTGTTTACTAATTATTATGAGAAGCATTAGTAGTAATTGCTTTGAACAAGAATCTTTTTCTTTTTGAACATCGGTGATTTCTTAAAGCCTCAGGCAGTTCGTTTCTTGTCATACTTCATATATTCATTAGCATACATACACACACATTACATATATATATATATATATATATATATATATATATACATATATATATATATATATATATATATATATATATATATATATATATATATACACGAAGACTGTTAGAAAAGTATCCGACGTTGTTTTTTCCAGCATGTGATGGTTTTGGATCAAGCGCACTTGCACGAATCAACTTTGAACCTTCGTGCGCATGCGTGATTTTTTTCCAGCTTGTTGGTAGCGTTAGTTGTTGACCAGCAGCATTTGATTGAGGTAGTGTATAGTGATCTCGTCAGTTTTTCATTTCAAGGAAAATGATGGAATGACTAGAGCAGCGCTACTGCATCAAATTTTGCCAGAAACTGGGCGACAGCCAGGTGGAAACCATTCGGAAGATTCAGACGGCTTTCGGTGTCGATGCTAAATGGGCATCACACAGATTAAGGAGTGGTACAACCGGTTTAAAGACGGCCACATAACGGTGGAGAGTGAGCCACGCTCTGGTCGGCCATCAACATGCAGAAATGACCAGGTCATTGCCAAAGTGAACGTTTTGGTGATGCGGGATTTTCGTGTGACTATCCGAGAAATTGCGGAAGAGGTGGGCATCAGCACTTTTTCGGCACATTCCATTATGACTGAAGATTTGGCCATGAATAGAGTGGCGGCGAAATTCGTGCCGAAGCTGCTGATGGCGGAGCAAAAGGAACTTCGTTTTGAAGTCTTACAGGACATGCTGGACTCCACAAACAGAGACCCTAGCTTCATGAACACCATAATCACTGGTGACAAGTCTTGGGTGTATGGGTACGACCCGGAAACCAAATCCCAGTCGTCACAGTGGAAGCATTCCACCTCACCACGACCAAAGAAGGCCTGCCAAGTGCACAGCTACGTCAAAGTGATGCTGACTGTTTTCTTTAACTCTCACGGTGTGGTGCACCACGAATACGCACCACAAGGTCAAACAATCACCAAAGAGTACTACAGGGATGTCCTTCATCGCCTACATGATGCTGTGCGGCGTAAGAGACCGGAGTTGTGGTCAACAGGAAATTGACACCTCCATCACGACAACACTCCAGCACATTCGTTGCACTTCATTCAGACTTTTTTGGTAAAAAACCAGACTCCTGTGGTTCAGCAGGCTCCTTACTCTCCTGATATGGCTCCTTGCGACTTCTGGCTCTTCCCTAAACTCAAGAGACCATTGAAAGGAACGTGATTTTAGACAAGAGAGGACATTAAGGCTACTACGACAGCCGAACTAAGGTCCATTTTGAAAGAGGCTTTCTCGGAATGTTTCCAACAATGGTGGCACCGGTGGGAGAAGTGTGTGGAGTTCCAAGGAAACTACTTTGAGGGTGATTAGGTTTCCAATGCTCCAGGTATGCCAGTTTTCATTCCCCAGCCAAAGGTCGGATACTTTTCTAATAGCCCTGAAGGTAATCATCTATTCCCTAGTTTGCAATTTGGTTTTCGTAAAGGCCTTGGAGCATGTGATGCCCTTCTTACAATCTCCAATGCTGTACAAAATTCCCTTGATTGTGGTCAGGAAGTTCGTGTTAATCATGAGGCCCTTGTTTTCAAACTCATACAGTTGGGAGTGGGTGGGTCTTTTCTTAGTATTATTATTGATTTTTTAAGTAATAGATCTCTAAGAGTTATTGTTGATGGGCACCATAGCGAGTATAGGAATGTGATATCCGGTGTTCCACAGGGTAGTGTTCTTGGCCCATTACTTTTCATACTATATACACATGACATGTGGTTTGGCCTAGAAAACAAGCTTATTGCATATGCAGACGATGCTACTCTCTTTGCATCAATTCCATCCCCTGAATTTAGATCTGGGGTTGGTGAATCCCTTAACAGAGATTTAGCTAAAATTAGTGCATGGTGCAAATTATGGGGTATGAAGTTGAATCCTAACAAAACTCAAAGTATAATTGTAAGTAGGCCAAAGACGGTGGCTCCTCAACATCTGGATCTCAGTATTGATAATGTTTCTTTAAATTTGTATGACTTAAAATAGTAGGTGTGATTCTCGACACCAAATTTACTTTTGAGAAACACATTAGGTCTGTGTCTTCTTCAATTGCACAAAAAATTGCCTTATTGAGAAAGTCTTACAAGATTTTCGGTGATCAATCTATTCTGAAGAAGTGTTTTAATTCTTTCATTCTACCATGTTTTGAGAATTGTTTTCCTGTCTGGTCTTCAGCAGCTGATTCTCATCTTAATTTGTTGGACAGAAACTTACGGTCTATTAAATTTCTTATTCCTGATCTCGATATTAATCTTTGACACCGTCGTTCAATTAGTTCATTATGCATGTTGCATAAGATTTTTCATAACTCTGACCATCCTTTACATTCAGATCTCCCTGGAGAATTCTATCCTGTTCGTAATACTAGGCAGGCAGTTAATTCTAATAGCCAGGCCTTCTCCATGATGAGGTTCAATACTACACAATATTCTAGAAGTTTTATTCCAGCTGTTACCAAGTTGTGGAATTATCTTCCTAATCGGGTAGTTGAATCAGTAGAACTTCAAAAGTTCAAAGTTAGAGCAAATGTTTTTATGTTGACCAGGCTGACATGAGTCTTTTTATAGTTTATATATGACATATCTGTTTCTGACGTTGTTAACAGTTTATATATGACATATCTATTCTGACGTTGTTACTGTTTTTAGAATTTATTGTTAATTTGTTCTCATCATTTATTTATTTACTTATTTCCTTTCCTCACTGGGCTATTTTTCCCTATTGGAGCCCTTGGGCTTATAGTATCTTGCTTTTCCAACTAGGGTTGTAGCTTGGCTAGTAATAATAATAATAATAATGATAATAATACATATATATATATATAAATATATATATATATATATATATATATATATATATATATATATATATATATATATATATATATATATATATATATATATATATATATACTTTCCACATCGGTAACTCATTATATATATATATATATATATATATATATATATATATATATATATATATATATAATATATATATATATATATATATATATATATATATATATATATGTGTGTGTGTGTGTGTGTGTATGATAATTTTGTTGCTTCCACCTATTACTTTTATGGTTTAAAATCTTAAGCCACAAATACATATTCATACCGAATTCACTCTTACCTTTGAAATCACTTAAACCTAAAGGGCAATATTATGCATGATAATCCATTTTTGATAGCCAGGATTTGAATCTATCAGTTTGGATGATGATATAGAATAATTCATTTACTTCAACTTTAAGGGTACACATTCCTATCGAATTCGGTACTTTTTCAGCCCTGACTAGTTTATTTCAATTCCAAAACCCTAAATTAACGAGAATTATGTGCTGCACTGTCGAGAATGGATAGCGTCGACTGTTACATCTGTATGAAGATCCAAAGGTACTTAGCATATATAATTCCACGTAAATCTTGTTATTTCTAAGGTCAAATAAATACGATACCAAAATTTATTTATGGCTTAAAATTTCCAAAATCTCTCTCTCTCTCTCTCTCTCTCTCTCTCTCTCTCTCTCTCTCTCTCTCTCTCTCTATATATATATATATATATATATATATATATATATATATATATATATATATATATATATATATATACCATCATTATTATTTTCATAATAATGATGGGATTATCACTAAGAGACGGAAAAGAGCGACATGAATACAAGAATCAAACTAAAGTAGAGGATATTCTAACAACATGAAAGAAAAAGAAATGGACATGAGGAGGTCATGAAATGAGAATAACGGATAATAGATGGACATTGGGAATAACAGAATGGGTCCCTAGAGATTGCAAAAGAAGCAGGGGAAGTAAAAGAAATCGATGGATCGACGAACTAAGAAAATTTGCGGGTATAAACATAAACAGACGAAAGCTCAATGACATGTCTGAGGCATTTGTCCTGCAGTGGACTAGTAACAGGTGATGATAATGATTGATGATATACATATATAAAATGTGTGTGTGTGTGCGCGCGCGAGTTTGCGTGTTCCTTTAGATAAGTAAGGTACTCCATATATTTTGAGAAAAATATGAATTCTGAGGAAAGGAATTTGTTTGATCTTCTGTGTCTCTTTAAACAAGACAAGGATCTTGAAGGATACCTAGATGTTCAAACATTTCTGAAGTACGTTTTTTGTGCCATCTAGAATTTCATATCAAAGACGCCACAGCTTTGTAAATTAATATAGTTCGCCGCGTGCTATAAAGTGTCGGCTGCGCCTTAGTTATGTTTAATATCTCGGTGTTTGTCACCACAACCTTGGCTGTTAAGGATTACAAAATGTACATTGGCATCCGAACTTCGACGCTCTAAAGAAAGCATCCTTATCGTTATTGACAAACTAGTCAAAAGCGACAGGATTTAAGAGAGGTCTATAAAAATTCTGATGCACACGCTTGAGCTCATTCATAAAACATCCCTCTATCTTGAAGAAATTCATTGTCATTAAAAGATTTATCTATCTAATGCTCTTTATTCCTCCATCTTCAACACACGTTTTCAGAGGACAATAATTGAGAAGTTATGAAAAGAGGAAAAACGGCTAGTATTAAATAAATCTGAAAAACTATTTCAACTGATATATTTCATCTTTGCAAAAATATCTTTATCGTAATGATTTGTTGCCGCAAAGGTTATTCACATCGTTCTTTCAAGAAAACTTCCATTCTCAATGAGTCACTCACTTGGGGAAATATGTGACAAATTTTACATAAAACATATCAACCATATTATGAAAAGTTCAATATAAATACCCATGGATTCTTAAACCTGATTTATAGTTATTTCACAACTGTCTATAATGTTTATTTATGAACCCTCTAACCACAAAGTTGGACGCCTATTCATGTCGTTTTGTTATGGCTTGCTCATGAAAAGAAAGCTAGTAATGGCAATATCACATTACACTAGGCAAATGTAAATAAAGTACTTACATAAGTGAATGCTATTTTTTCAGGGGTCACGATCAAAATGGTGTATAATAACATACCTGAAAGAAAGGAAAATTTTGGTTAATTTTACATTTGTAATTGATGCCAAAATAAACCTAGCACTAATTATGCATCAAATATTTTTGGTACTACAAAAATAACTAAACCAAACTTATAGGGTACAGTGACCCAATCATAAGGCTAGACTTAATGACAGTAAGGATAATCATATCACTTGAAATGTAAATATTGTTAAAGAGAAATGAAATATTATTTTTCAAAGACATGTTGCTAGAAATAGAATCTATCATTATGCCAACAGCTTCTGAATAATTCAATCTACGGCTGAGTTTGTTGCTTGTGATCAACCAGATAATTTTTCCTTTTCAATTCAAAATATTCATGCTTTAAAAAGTTGCATTTATCGTCGTAACCTTTAAAATATAAGTTTTTGTCAATTTCTTGAATGTGTGAAATAGCTACGACCAAGATGCCAAGAGTGCTGTGATACCAAGTGATACCAAAGGTATTGCAATGTTTTTGCGGTCTACTTTTTACTACTGCCTTTCTGTTTCATTCTCAAAAGGCAAATTGTTGAGAGAGAGAGAGAGAGAGAGAGAGAGAGAGAGAGAGAGAGAGAGAGAGAGAGAGAGAGAGAGAGAGAGAGGACAATTCTATGTCTCTACCTCTACATATAATCCACTTATATTTACACCCAGTTCCAACATATGTAGATTTTTCTTCGCATTTATTTCTATAGGTTTTGAACATACTTTACGAATAATTGTTAACAAATAAATCATATATAACAAAGATTAACCATGACCTCGGGTTACAACGACTTTTTTTTCTCTCGCTTCAGAATATCTTCGTTGATAAAAGCCAGTATATTTAAAAGCAACACGGAAATACACTCTACAAGGCTACACATAAAACCTGGTAGCAGAATGTTACGGTGACGAATAAGATAGAACCTTTTTTCACTTTTGTGAAATAAAATTAATCCTTTAAAAGTGTTTCATATCTGGCATTGACAAACATTCAAGGTATAGTTTCCGGTCCTTTTAATATAACAGATTGTGCACAAAACAAAGCTATTTCTGAGACTTTTCTGACGATGAAAGACGATAAGCAATCACATTTAATCTGGTATTTCTAAAAGATCGCTTATAATTGTATCCTCTCTCTCTCTCTCTCTCTCTCTCATTTTCCCTTTACAATCTACTGAAGAGGAACTCCAGCTAATTGATCTGTGTCGGTGATGTATGTGGATAATTGCATATTATAATCAGCTAGCGGGCTTCCGTTCCTCCATCTCAGGGGAAGCGTGAATAGTTTAACTATGATTGTGTATGCAGACATTCCGAAGCAAAAGCAGGGGATGGAGGAGGCATAGGATGGACGAATTGGTGGGAATGGAGGAATAATGAGATAACGAGCTACAGTACAATGAAGAAAGAATACATGCATGGCATTTTCCGGCTGCCAAAATTGTTGCAATCGTGATCTCAGACTTTAAATAAATGCGGACATAATATAATTATCACAATAATTCTCCTTGACAGTAAGTCAAATCATCGCTATCAATATTTTCCCAATTCCTGAGTTACCATTTTATCCCCACTGAAATAACCTCTATAATTTCTATTCTAATTTTGTTATTACTGTTTTCGTTACTGTTATTGAATCCTTTGTTTACTATTGATGCGCTCTATTGTCAGGCAACCTAATTGTTCCGATGTGACCATTGCCTTTCTGGTCGGGTTATTATTTGGTGAGGAATTGATTACGGAAAAGAGGAATCAGTACCCCACTTTGACGGCGTCAATTAGAAATGCTCAATTTAATTGTCTTCATTTTTCTGCCCTTTCTTTGTCCAGGTCTTTTGTAGAGCATTATTGCAGAACTGGAGGGAAGAAAAGGGATGAAATATTGCTGAAGTTTAGTACTCGAGGTTTTTATTCAAAAGGATTCTCGTAGAAGGGAGGATTTACTGATCACTTTAGTTTAGAGATTATCTAAATTATGTCCAACATTTTCTTAGAAATAACTCTAGTCATTTTCATATACAAGTATTTCGCTTTGAATAGTGCATCTATGACAATTGTAATGAAACAAAATTCGAGTAAATGTATGTTTTCATCCCTTTGTATAATTACTCCTCCCTAGCAAAATCCTTTCCTGTTATCTAATTTTTGGCATTCTATCACTCACAACTTTTAAATAGTAATAAAAAAACAGACAGGACATAAGTCAATCTAACTACTTTAAAAAATTTTCCTCTAATTACCATAAATCTATATAAAATAATTATGTATGTTTATAAAAGGGATTCTATGAATTATCAAAATATAGTAGTACATAATATTCATAGGCAGCTTCATTTTACTGTAAAACAAGATTGAAGCACAGTAATGCATAACCAAAGAAATAATGGAGGGAACGTAAGTGAGGTTTTAAAAGAAAGGATCTTTGGATCAGATGATCAAAGAAGCAAATCAGCTTTTATCCAATACGTTACAAGATCACCACCTTTCTTCCTCAGAAGACATTAAGCCTATGCAGGCCGGATCATCCAAACATTGCTAGACCCACTGAGTTCTGATGAATTTTTACACATCTCTCACATTAATTCATTGCTATACACAACGTTTTCAGAGGTAAGCGTTGTAAAGCTAGGACAAAGAGGTTGATGGCTAGGCCATTCATGGCTTAGCCAATAGGAACACACCATTCGGTTAACCGTTGGAAAACAGTAGTTTTCTCCTTCAATAACCTAAAAGAGCCAAAGGTTAATTCGACAAACGACATAAAACTCTTATTTGAATAAATTATATTGAATTATAAAGAGGAAACATTTTGAATTTTATGGGATATATATATATATATATATATATATATATATATATATATATATATATATATATATATATATATATATATAAAGTGCATAAGTGTGCGTGTATATTACCATGTTTGTGCGCATAAATTATCCATTTATAGCACATGTTATTGAGGTGATAGACACTACATTAAAATTAAAATTGGAGCAGTTTTCACATCAAAAATTTATGAAAAAATATAGAACTCCATGAAACTAAGCAACATTTCGGTTTTTTTTTTTTCACAAATGCAAACTGATTTGGAAGTGTTTCTAACAAGCTCAGATTCATGAAATCTGAATCTGACCCAGCTGCTGAAAATCTGGCATAGCTGCAAGTACACTTAACATTAAAACATTTAAGCATATTGTACTTTTATTTGAGAGTGCGTCTTTCATTTGGAAGATTAGGTGAAAGCAGAAAATTATTATAAGCTTTATGAATTACTTTACGATGCTCTGTCTTTAAATTTCATTATACAGGTTAAAGGTTTGAAAACATTATCCACGAACATCACTTCCGCACAAATGGAATCAAACCGCAACAAAGACTTCAACTTTTTGTATAAGCAGATTTATGTGTTTGGGTTTTGAATCATATACTCTTTACTATGGTGACTTTATCATCTTGTATAAAAGACTTGTATAGGACATGTTCAAGAAATTTATTCGTCAACATATATCAAAATAGTTTTTGTAAGAATGCGTGACACGATACATCTTGCGATTTTCACTTCAATACTAACATATTTGTTGATATTGTTTTGTTTATTGAACAATGTATGCACTTATATTCGTTTTCAGAAAGGAAAGTTCGGATTATGCTGTCGATCAAATCCAATTAATTATATTAAATAATTCTGTTCTCTTTGTAAGGTTGCTTGCAGATTTAGCTAGCCTTATGCTAGCACAGGCTCTTTCTTATGAAGCAGTATTTAAACTTGTTGCAAGGGGTGGATGATATAAAGTTTCATCTTAAAAACAGAAAAGCAATTAGGAAAATATATATGATATTAAACAATTCTTTCAAGCTAGTTGTCAATTGTGTAACCAAAAAACAAACAATGCATACTTAACTTTTTTTCAGAGCAGAAAAATAGGTTTTTGAATTAAATATAAATCTACATAGAATTACCAAATATCTATTAACATCTTAGACATCAATTAACTCTTTAGCAGATTAATTGCAGTGACTTATGACTAAATGGGGAGAGTTGCAACACAGTCTACTTAGGTAATATGACAGAGCTATCAGTCATCTAACCCCGTCTGCCTACTATTTCCTTACTTCTGCATATCAACTAAAGGACACATTTCCAACTTTCTTTTATACTCCATTTGAAAAAAAAAAAAAAAGAATGCAATTTTGGTATTCTGTCCTTAGCACAACTGGAAGCAGAGAACCCCTGTGGTACATACAAGTAAACAGGTCCCATTGCAGTATGGTAACATAAAAAATCTATAATTTCACTGTCATTGTTGCGATCGATTAATAAAATAGATTCGTCAAAAACTGTACAATTTGTAAAATAATAAAATCATGATATGCGGTCCTACGGATAACCGACTGGTAACTTTTTTTTTCTAGTCACATTGTTGTAATATCGAATAGGATATCGCTCCTTACTGATATTAAAACTTGAAGATAATCCATAAAAATATTTACTTATCATTTAGATTTGTACATAATTCAGTAATCAAATGCAAAGTATTCCTGAAAGTATATACGTAAAATACAAACAATAACTGTGCCACTTCTGAACTTGAGTACAAATTTGATCCCAACAAACGCCAAGTATATATATATATATATATATATATATATATATATATATATATATATATATATATATATATATATATATATATATATATATATATATATATATCGATAGAGAGAGAGAGAGAGAGAGAGAGAGAGAGAGAGAGAGAGAGACGCCGAAGGCACTAACTCTATCATGGCGAAGTTGTGGTCACATCTGGTGGCCTTTATGGTGACAAATGTTGGGTGATCCGACCAACATGTTACTGATTTCACTGTTGTTGCTTTTGTTCTAACTGCTCTTATTTGAAGAAGTGACAGCGATTCAGCTTTTACTGCCATATTTCTCTGTCGTTACCGCCGTGCGGGCTTTGTTCGCAATTAATCTCATTCTTAATAGAATACCTGTAATCATCATTGCGTACATATACATACACATACGTACAGATCTATCAATCTATCTATACACACACGCACACACACACACATATATATATATACATATATATATATATATATATATATATATATATATATATATATATAATATACTGTATATACACATATATACAGTATATATATATATATATATATATATATATATATATATATATATATATACTGTATATACCATATATACAGTATATATATATATATATATATATATATATATATATATATATATATATATATATATATAGATCGAAATCAGTCCCAGAAATAGGAAGCCTCAGTATAAAACCATTCTGCCACACCCACCATCTGGTCTTCACACCTCTCGTTTTACAAGGGGGATATGGTCATGCCTCTATCAAACCTGAACAGACCTTGAATATGAAACCATAAAGTGAAATAACTGACTAGAGCTGCAATCTCCTAAGATATATATATATATATATATATATATATATATATATATATATATATAT
>NC_090746.1:29202781-29217781 GCF_036898095.1 Palaemon carinicauda | reverse complement strand
ATTACGGCAAGGGCATGACTTAGGGATCTCCCTCTTATTTACCACCACGGTCTGCTGGGTTCCCGATTAAGATGTTAGTAATACAAATTGTTTAAACTACATGAATTGTTATAAGAGGGAGGCTAATTAATAGACTTTCCATGATATGTCAAGATCGGTGATAATAGCTAGAAGAAATAAAAAATATAGAAAGGGACAGTTGAACAAACATAAATAAGACTTAATAGAAAGTTATTGTTTTCCTAATAGAAAAAGAAATCTTTTAAAGTTAACAAAAATAATTTTCTTTAAACATGATAATTTTCTTTAAATACATGTTTGCAGAACACATGAGAGAGAGAGAGAGAGAGAGAGAGAGAGAGAGAGAGAGAGAGGTACTGTACTGTATTTGTAAAGAAAGAAGTAGAGTGCATGTTAAGGCGATGGAGAACCGCATGCATTTCAAAGTAGATTCGATCTTCCCCCAGGGAATCCTACATCCCCTAGAGAGGGATTCGGCCTCAACCGAATCGTACGTGATCCATACTGGAAGGCTCTTCGGGACTAGATCGTCCATTCATTTCTTTCTTCCAACCGGCCTTTTTCTTTTCTCGTCTTTGACAGCGGAAAGTTTTGTTATCCATCAATTCTTTACCTTTGACAATAGGACAGCTTGCCTTTTATCTTAGTATTAGTTCAGTATATTTGTACATACCAATCTACTGGAGGGATGCATAATTACCAACAAACTTCCATTAAAAAAAAAAAAAAAAATGGAAAGTACCTTTTTCTTAAGTTTAAACAGAAAATAGATTTAGGTTCCTCTCACTAACTCACAGAATAAAAGACAAACACTGAATACTCTTTCTGGATATCTAAATTTTTATCGCTCAAAGTCCAGCACGGTTACCAACGGGGACTTCTGGTCGGTTTGTAAGAACAACAGAAGAAAAGTAAACCCTGGTTCAGACACAGGAAAAAAGGAGAGGTTATTTTTGCTGAATAAGAAACTTTGTATGTTCTAAAATTGGGGATTCTCGGAGACCTATACTGTTCACTCGTAATATCAGACACGCGCTCTCTTCCTCTCATTCCTTTGTGTCTAAGTAACCTTTTGCTTTGCTTTCGTTTCTTTCTTTCGTCCTGAAGTTTTATTATTCTATTTATTATTTTTTCGCCACAATCTTCCTACGACCTTCAAATTGTAAAACTCATTATTTGAATTAGTAATTATTCTTTATAAATGTTATTTATTACCGATTTAGATATATTTTATTCTTAACACTAATCACTATAAAGTACAAGAGTCTGTAATGAACAGTTATCGATTAAGGAGAATTATATTCATATATCTGTAGCAGAGCCATTACTTTGAATTATCTTTCGTTTGTCATTTCTCCAATTTCACTATTGTCTCCCCACTGACAAGTAATTGGACACATCAAACCTGCTTCAGATGAAAATGCTTTGGATACATTGAAAGCACCAGATATGATCTTAATAATTAGACGTAAAAAACTTATACTTTTTCGGTATTAGTAAATTAGTTTTCCTTCTAGATTGCTTGACTTTGCCGTTTTAAAGCAGAATATCTATAATTTATTAAAGCATAATATATAAACCAAACTAACCAACAATAATGATCTCAAAATAATATAACTTAAATAATTATTAAGAGTAGAAAAAAAATCAATTACTTTTGTATTTCAACAACAAATATTTTTCCGCCAAAATTAGATATTTAATTATTTTTGGACCTTACAAACACTGCGAGGATTGGCCTTTCCAATTATATATACTTTTTTTCGCTACTTCTGTCAGTCAATAAGAAGTGAATCCTATTTACCAAATTTTCAAGTCATGGGTACATTACAAGTATATTCTAAGAAGTTATCAAATTCATTATATCGGTAATGAATTTTATTTATGACATGGGGTCAAGATAGGATAATTATGATCTAAACCTGTTATTTTCGTTTAAGAAACTTTCATATTGTGCTTTATCTGCAAATACAGTAAAGGCCTAAACACTATATTCAGATCTGGCCAATTATTATCATTATTATTATAATTATTATTATTATTTGCTAAGCTACAACCCTAGTTGGGAAAACTAAGTGCTCCAACAGGGAAAAATACCCCAGTGAACCGAGGTAATAAGGAAATAAATAAACTATAAGAGAGGTAATGAAAAATTAAAATGAAATATTTTAAGAACAGAAACAACATAAAAATAGATATTTCATATATAAAATATAAAGAGACTTAGGTCAGCCTGTTCAACTTATAAACATTTACAGGAAGTTTGAACTTTTAAAGTTCCACCGATTCAACTACCCGATTAAGAAGATCATTCCACAACTTGATCACAGCTGGAATAAAACTTCTAGAACACTGTGTAGTATTGAGACTCATGATGGAGAAGGCATGACTATTAGAATCAACTAAATACCTACCATTACGAACAGGATGGTACTTTTAAGTAAAATTTGAATGTAAAGTATGGTCAGAAATGTGAAAAATCTTTTGCAACATGCTTACAGAACTAATTGAACGAAGGTGCCAGAGATTAATATCTAGATCAAGAATAATAAATTCAGATGAGATTCGGCAGCTAAGGACCAGACAGGAGAACAGTATTCAAACCATGGTAAAATGGATGAATTAGAACACTTCTTCAGAATAGATTGATCACCGAAAATCTTAAACAAGGTTGCGATCTCAATGTTGAGGAATCACTGTCCTCCAACTACTTACAATCATTCTTTGAGTTTTGTTAAGGTTCAACTTTATGCCCCATAATTTGCGCCATGCACTAATTCTAGTTAGATCTCTATCAAGGGATTCAGCAACCCCAGATATTCAGGATATGGAATTGATACAGAGTAGTATCATCTGCATATGAAACGAGCTTGTTTTATATGCCAAACCACATGTCATGAGTATACAGTATGAAAAGTAATGGTCCAAGAACACTACCCTCAGGAACATTAAATATCACACTCCTATACTCGCTATGGTGCCCATCAACAACTACTCTTTGCAATCTATAACTTAAAAAAAAAATCAATAATGGTGCTAAGAAAAGACCCACCAACCCCAAAATGTTTGTGTTTGAAAACAAGGGCAGTACTAAAATCACGACCAATCATACAAATTTTCTGACCACAATCAAGGGATTTCTGAAAGCCAAAATGCGAACTAGGGAGCAGATGATTAACTTCAGCAAATCTATTCAGACGTTTTACCGAAAAAAGAAATAAAAAAAACTTTAGATAATATGGGAGTTGTGGAAATTTGGCGGTAAACCCAGCCACTGGGGTGGGGGGGGGGGAAGCCAGCCTCAACTTGGTGCTGGTCCCAAGCCCGGGTAGATGGGGAGAGTTGGTGGCAGAAAGGCATCTGGCCATGAAAAATTAGCCAAAACCAATATGGCCAGTGGAGATTGAGAAATTAAAATTAAGGCTAGGGAGTCCCCCGTAGGCGACGCGTTGGGACCTTGTCTAATCCCTCCGAAAAATCGTCAAGGGCTACCCAGTCATGGGCGGGCTGGGTTAAAGAGGCAAGCTTGGAGGAAAATATCTGAGGAGAGGATGAGAGTAACAACTCTGAATGTGGGGACAATGACTGGAAAAGGGCGGGAGCTTTTTGACCTCGTGGAGAGGAGACCAGGTGGAAGGGAAATAAGGCAAGAGAACTAGGTAAAGGTTGTAAATTTTATTACAGTGGAGCAAATATGGAAGGAAGAAATGGTGTAGGAATAATATTATCGAAAGATTTGAATTAAAGTTTGATTGGAGTGAATAAGAAAAAGGACAGAATTATGAGTTTAAAGCTGGGACTGGGAGCAACAATAATCAAATGTGGTGTGTGCCTATGCCCAAGCTGGATATACATAGGAGGAGAAGGATACATTTTGGGAGGAGATGGACCAGGATCTTAGAATAATTCCTGCAAGGGAAAGGGTAATTATAGGAGATCTGAATGGCCACTTGGGAATTAGTAGGGAAGGTTGGGGTGTGGGCGAGAGAAATGATGGGGGAGGAAGAGTGATTGATTTTGCAGTGGCTTTTAGCCTAGAAATGATCAACACCTTTGAGAAAAAGATTAACAGACTGATTACTTACAGTAGCGGTGGCAGGGAGAGCCGGATAGATTTGCTGCTGTGTAAGAGAGACCATCTGACGGAGGTTAGAAATTGCAAGGTGATAAATGGGGAGAGTGAAGCAGCACAACACAGGATAGTGGTAATTGATTGCAGACTAAGGATTTGTAGGAGAAGTAAAAAGACGAGAATGGACCCAAAGATTAAGTGGTGGAAATTGAAAGAGGCAGAACTGAGAGTCTTGTTTAAGGAAAGATTGCTGGAAGCAGTAAGGTTACACGAGGATGTACAAGAGTGGTGGACCGAGAATAGTAAAGGGATTCTGAGGATCGGTGAGGAAGTACTTGTTAAGTCATCATGAAGAAGCCCCCTTAATGATAAAGAATTATGGTGGTGGATGATGAGGTGCAAGAACGGATAAAAACCAAGAAGCCAAGAAGAAGGCAGATTTATCAGGACAAGAGCAGGATAAAGAAGACTATAAACAAGTAAAGAAAGAAGCAAGTAGAGCAGTAGCAAAGGCGAAGGCATAAAACGTTAAATGAAGTCTATAGTGATGGAAACACCAGAAGGAGAGAAGAAAATATTACGAATTGCTAAGGCCTGAGATTCTACATCTGGGGACTTGATGCAGATAAGGCAAATAAAAGATAGCAATGGTATAGTTATTGCAGAAGAGAATGAAATTAAAAGAAGGTGGTAAACTTATTTTGAAGGACTATTGAATGAGGAGAACCCAAGAACAGCATTTGAAGATGGACTCCCAAAACGAGGCAGTTACCATAGGAGTGACTGGAAGAGAAGTAGAACAAGCAGTAAAGAAGATGAAAAATAGTAAAGCTACAGGACCAGATAATATACCAGTAGAGGTATGGAAAAGTCTTGGAGAAGAAGGCATAGATATCTTGTGGGACCTCATGGAATAGATCTTCAATCAGGAAAAGATGCCAGAGGAATGGAGAGGCCTAATCATCCCCATCTATAAGAGGAAGGGAGACATCCAGGAATGTGCAACTACAGAGGCATAAAGTTGATAAGCCCTCCTATGAAGATATGGGAGAAGATCATTGAGAAGAGACTCAGAGATGAAACAACAATTGGTGAGGAACAATTTGGATTCATGCCTGGAAGGAAGAGGGACTGTAGATGCAATATTTGCTTTAAGGAAAATGATAGAAAAACATCAGGAGAAACAGAAAGGATTACATATGGTCTTTATTGACCTGGAGAAGGCATACGATCGAGTACCACGTCAGGAGATGTGGAGATGCACGAGAGAAAATGGAGTCCCTGAGAAATACGTAAGAATCACCCAAGATATGTATGAGTGGGCAGAAGCAAATGTTAGGAGCAGTTTAGGCCTAACAGAAAGTTTCCCAGTAAATGGGGGACTACATCAGGGCTCTGCATTGAGCCCTTCCCAATTTGATCTGGTCATGGATGTAGTAACCCAAGGTATTAGATAGAGATCAGTCTCCTTGGTGTATGCTTTTTGCTGATGATGTTTTACTGTGTAGCACTAGGCGAGAGGTGGTAGAAGAGAGACCGGAGGAGTGGAGAAGAGAAAAGGAAAAACACATAAGAGTATTTCACATTGAAAAATGGGGAGAATGGGGAAGTTAGTTTACAAGGAGAGAGATTGAAAAGAGCTGAAAATTTCAAGTATCTAGGATCAACAGTTGCAGAGAATAGTGATCTGGGGGAAGAAATAAACCACAGAATACAAGCAGGATGGAGAATTGGAAAAAAGTGTGAGGAGTACTATGCGACAGGAAAATAGGGGTTAAGTTGAAAGGCAAAGTGCAAAGGACAGTTGTGAGACCGGCAATGATGTCTGGAGTGGGGACGTGGGCAATAAAGAAGACATAAGAGAAGAAGCTGGGTGTGGCAGACATGAGAATGTTGAGATGGATGTGTAGGGTAACAAGAAGATATAAGATACGGAATGAGGTAATTAGGGGTATCACAGGAGTTAGAGAACTATCGGATAAGATCTAAGAATGTAGACTGAGGTGGTATGGTCATGTCATAAGAAGAGATGAACAGTGTATTGGGAGGAGAGTGATGGAAAAGGAGGTACAAGGGAAGGAGAATGAGAGGGAGACCAAAGAAGGTGGATGGACTGTATCAAGGATTACCTTCGATCAAAGGGATTAACCGGTGATGAAGTGTTGGACAGAGGTAGATGGAGAACGCTGGCCAGAAACATCGACCCCACATAAAAGTGGGAAAAGATGCAGACATAGAAGAAGAAGAGGAAATTTGGCAGTAATTAACTGGTACTTTAACTACCACAAACACATTTACATAATGGAGTAATAATACTAATTCTGCAACAAGTGCCAAAAGAACCTCTTCTTGCTAACTTGCGCAAAATAACAGATAACTTTGGAGCTAAGAAATTTGCACTCATAAAAAAATAAGGGAAAAATAACATTTGGGTCTACATCTCCATAAGCATTAAGGTCCATCAAGAAGAACTTCAAAAGAAAAAAAACACATTTAAAGAAAAAAATGCTCTAACCCTGTTACAACCCTTAGGAATTGGTACAACCCTTGGGGTTGTTATAAAAGATATTATTATAATTGTTGTTAGTAATAAATGCAACTCAGTGCTAAAGGTTAGCGAAAACAAACACTCAAGAAAACTTAACAATATTTAATACTTAAAAATTACAAAATTTAGATCAACCTTGTCAGATACGACAAATACCATACCTTAATAACAAGGAAGGACAAATACTAGTCCTTTGAATTACACTGGATTCCCTAAAACTAAGAAGCTAAGTCCTAACAAAGACAGGAGAAATATCAGTTATTAATAATAAACTTATTTGGATCCAACAATTTTGCTGGCCAGACCAAAAATTACCCTAATACTAATTCCAAGAAAGAGGGAAGACAGTAAATAAAACAGGAAAACCATTATAAATCTAACTATCAACAAAAAACTAAGCACACAAAACCTTGTCTATAATAGACCTACTGGATGACATTACATAGTCACGACGCCAATATGACAAAATATATACAGTATATATATATATATATATATATATATATATATATATATATATATATATATATATATATATATAAGCTTAAATAATACAAAAGATGTATAGTTCTTCTCACTTTAGTGGATGTATCAGAGGAGAGAGAAAACTGGGCCCGTGATCCACTTGCCATAACAGCTATCAGGGCAGGTCCTGAACGCCAGAGCATAACCATAAAGGGAAAGGAATACCTACAGCCCACCTCACGAGCTTGCAAGCTCCCAAAACCACAGCAGCTGATTGGAGACGAAAGTGTCAGAAGAAAGCGACGGCACCGATTCCCTGGGAATTCCTCCTCGTCAGGGAAAAGCAGAACTGGCTCAACTCGCAGGTGACAAGAGCACCTGCGAGTCTCTACTCAAGTACACGACCCGCAGGTCGAGGCAGGAGACATTCGAGTCGCAGGTGACAAGAGAACCTGCAGACAACAGACCAAGGCGAGGATCCAAAGCGTAATCCAAAGAATCGTCGTCCAAATAAACTGCCAAATAATCGTCATCCAAAGTCCAAATTATGCTGCTCAAGTTATGATATCAGAGGAGTGCTCAAGCCCGAACTGAACTCTGTCCGAGCACCAACGTCCAGACATCAAGACGCGTTCATAAACCCTAGTATATATATATATTATATATATATATATATATATATATATATATATATATATATATATATATATATATATATATAAAACAATCGTTAAAACGATAGTTCGGTATTATAAACAAACGGGGAGGAGGCACCTAACCACACTGAGAATCGTTAAATTAAGCACTTTACGCTAAACACTTAAAATGACCAGACACCGGACACTTAAATTTCAAAGATGAAATAAACAAATGCTCATACAAAACAAAGGCTATTCTGCCACAAAATGATTCTTAAAAACTAGTAATTAAACCTAGAAAAACAAGGCTGATCTAAATTCATAAAAGGCAAATAAAATATAATCTAGTTTTTCTAATACCCTAGATTGATTAGGCTAAATATACAAGTACTAAGTTTGACCATGAATAAGTAAATATAATTGCATTAATTTGAGTTTTACTGTGGGTACTTTAAATAATTTCTGCATCTCTTTAGAAACTGCATAATACACACTTAAGAACCACTTACAAAAAAGTGTTCGTTATCAATTACTATAAAAAAAAATTAGTATTGTGTTATTTCTTTATTCACACTAACTCTTCTTCTATTTCCACAAACTTATTAATAGAAGAATTTTATTCTGATATGACATCGGATATCAAACTTTGAATCTCTCTTTCGTTAAACATGCCATAAACAAGCAGATTATACTTCCATTAAAATTTTACAACTATTCCTTGATGCTTGATTCCAAGTTATTCATCTCAATCTAATAAAACATGATACAATTTGATTTTACTGTGTATATAAAATTGGCACTCAATAATTTCTGATATTCTGTTCTATTCTTGTTATTTTCTTGATACGAAGGTACATTTTCACCACTCTATTGCTTACGGTTTTGTACTATTTAAGAAAATCAGAACTGCCATCATTAAAATCTGCTTAATGATACTACAACCAATGGAGAATAGAAGACTTTCAGGATGCCTCTTTATCTACTGTGAATACGTTTC
This sequence comes from Palaemon carinicauda, assembly GCF_036898095.1. Taxonomy (NCBI): domain Eukaryota; kingdom Metazoa; phylum Arthropoda; class Malacostraca; order Decapoda; family Palaemonidae; genus Palaemon; species Palaemon carinicauda. Next base: position 29,209,040 of record NC_090746.1, on the reverse strand, counting down.
CATGACATTCCAGGGCAAAAGCACTTTCCTTTAACTGGTTTTAAACGACTCCTGTGACACTGATTTACACTGAACTACACTTACCCAGACGTAATGATAATCCCTTTGGGTCTAAATAAACAAAAGAGTTGCCATGTACCGGAAATTATGATAAGCCCCTCAGAGGATATTTATATTTAGGAAGCCTCGGGATCCAGGGAAAGGGTTGAAGGAAATGTGGTCGTGATACGATAGCATGACATTTTACTTGGTCACTTGTAGTGTTTCTGCCGAAAATCATACTAAGTGATCGGTTTTACTAGGGAAATTTTCCTTTCCTTCCGATATTTTGTTTATTTCTCCTGGCACACATATACAACGTTAATCATTAATTAATTCTCATGTAGTTAATTTATCTCGTTATTTTCTTTCCTCGGAGGGTTATTTTTCCCATAGTAAGCATACCTCAACGGTTAACGGGATTAAAGTGTTTGTGTATCACCATGATTAGCAAAGTTGTACTAATCAGGGCCACCCATACTAGGTTGGTCTGCAATGAGCGATCAGACTCAAGTCTCCCACTACCACCAATCCACAGTGGCCAGCGTGGTGATAAAATGACAAAACCCCAGACATGAATAAAGACACGATTGAGGCTTTTGTCCTGCAGTGGACCAGAACCAGCTGCATTTGCTGTTGTTGTTGATATACATACATACATACAAGTTTGTGTGTGGAGGTGGCGCGTGGATGCTGAATACAACTGGTTTCAAGGTGATGATTTAACCTGTTCATACAGGGTAAAAAAAAATAGATAGGAGCTGATCTAAAATAAAGATTATTTTCAAGATGGTTTTCTTACGAGGAAAGAATTGCTTATAGATGGGAGTTTACGATTTAAAAGTTTAATGAGGGAGGAGAGGAAGATCTATATAAACTATAATGAGCAGAAGTACTGGAAAGCAAATAATTTAATATCCAGAGAGTCTTGTTTTGTATTTTTGAAAGCTAGTGATTAAAACTATTTTATTCGGTGAAATATTTCTTGACCGTAAATTTAACACCATAAAAGAAAAATATACTATACTTTACTTTCCTTTTATGCGGTTAAATTTACGATAAAGAAATATTTCACCGAATAAAATGGTTTTAATCACTAGCCTACAAAAAGACTAAATAAGACTGGATATTAAATCATTTGCTTTCCAGTACTTCTGCACATTATATATCCAATAATTTATATAGGCCTTCCTCTCCTCCCTCATTAAACTTTTAAATCGTAAACTTCCATCTCCAAGCAAGTCTTTCTTTCTATGAAAATATTTAGTATTCTTATTCTAAAGAGATTGGAGAAAAAGATTGATGAAAAGCTGAGAGATGAACAAGCAGGATTTAGAAAAGGGAGAAGTTGCACTGGCCAAATTTTACTTTTGAGACATGTACAGTAATGCGTAGTATATAGAAATCCACTTTTGATGGCATTTGTGGACTATGAAAAAGCCTTTGATGGTGTGCACCGACCAATTGTTTGGAGAATCCTGCCTTATTATGAAATTCTTCTTAAATATGTAAATTTGATCAAGTCTGTTCATAAGCATAGCAAGTGCAAAATTAATGTTAATAGAGTCTTATCAAATGAATTTCCAGTGAACAGCGGAATAATCCAAGGAAATGTGTTGTCACCTATGTTGTTTATCCTCCTCATGGATTTTGTAATGCGTAGAACAAGTGGAGATGGTGGAGAAGGATTGGACTAGATTGGTGATAGGAATTTAGCACACCTAGAGTATGCTGATAATGTTGTCCTTGTCAGCAGAACACTAGAGGATTTGCAAAGCTTGCTTATCAGAATGCATGAAATATCACACAAGGTTGGGCTGAAGATAAATAGAAGAAAGACAGAGATGATGAGAACGGAGTATGCAATGGAAGATGAAATATCATTGGAAGGAGAAAGGATTAATGAGGTAGACTCATTTAAATATATAGGAACTATGGTCTCCAATACAAGGTCTTTAGAATTAGAGTTTAATGAAAGATTGGAAAAAATAAATCAGACAATGGCTACGGTAAGTAAAATTTGGAAATCTCAATTTAGTGAGATTAGGGTTACTCTATGGACATGAGTCATGGTATGACAATGAAACTATCTCCAATAGATTTAGTAGATTTGAGAACAAAGTCGTCAGAAGGATGTTGGGAGTTAAATGGCAGGACAGGATTAGAAATGAAACTAATGCCATATGTGGATGAGATTATGATGATAGGTAGATGGAGATGGTTTGGTAATGCTCTTCGCACTTCCCAAGAGAGATTAGTTCACCAAACGTTTAACTGGGCTCCACAAAGCACTAGAGGAGTTGGAAGACCAAGGCCTACATGACTGAGGACTATGAAGAGCGAAGTTTGATATGATGAATGGAGAAGTTTTGAATTGAAAGCTCAAGATAGAGACGATTGGCGAAATCTAACCAAGGCCCTTTGCGTCAATAGGCGTAGGAGGAGATGATGATGATGAAAAGAAGTGTTGAAGTGTTGATAACAAAACTATTGATGAGAAATATTTCTTCCTACAATCATCTCGTTTTAATTTCAATGTTATCATGTATTTACAAACCTAGTGACAAATTAATTTTAGACAACTAATTCATATAACCATAAACTAAGAAATTTATGAGAAGTCCAAACCATTTGGCAAATAAAATTTGTCACAAATATCAGTATCCTGAAAGGTATTCATATTTAATGGATAGCAAAAGCATTCTTTATGTATTGCTTGAAGTATAAAAAGCTTTCACTTGCAAAAGAAACGATAAAATACCACAACAACTATGCATGCAACATTTGAAGTATTTTCTCATGCTTTTATTTCTCGAAATATATGAATCGAAGTGAGAAATTTCGTTTAATTGTATCGTATTGTGGAATAAGGTTACTAACCCCGTGGCCCTTTTAACCCTGGCTGCGACCAATCATAGTTGAATTATTGCCAGGAACACAATTTACAGCTTAGGTCAACAGACACACGAGGGGATTTAATGAAATTGGCCTAGTGTTCGAGATCCCTGGAAAATTGAACTCAAGACTCCGTATTAACGAGGCAAATGTCCTGTTAACCGGAGCAACGAACACTTAACTCCATCTATTCTCTAATCCAGAAGAGGAAATAAGTTGAAGGAGAATTCTCTTTATAGAGCCAATAGTGGGTATATTCTTCTTAATCATTGGTGATGGAAAATGCTACCATAGTACTCTTAAATACCAGTTTGAATTAACATCTAATGTTCCTTACTACCTTATCTTATCCTTATATTGTTACACTAAATAAAGCACGTATTTTCCCCTGTAAAATAACTTTAAACTTCTCCATCAAGTTCTGCAGTTGTCTCCTCTGCAAAAAAAAAGCTTCTCAATACTCCATATAGGTTGACTTTTAATCCAACAACTTTGCACATCTCTTATTAGTAACTTGTCTTTTTTCACTTTTCCTATTACTGCATCCTTTAAAATATCAAAGAGCTAGGTGTCCCGTCTATCAGACTTACATTTTTTTAAAATCCTTCTTTTATTTAAATATTCTGATATAAATTTCAGTTTCACAATGAAACGTCTTCTTGTTCTAAACAAATTATCCACCTTACAATACCTTATCAACACCCAGGCTACACTGCATCTCTCACTTTACATTACGACAGTATCCTAACTTTATTCCAAATCCATGTTTACATACATTTAAGCACATGAAAATTTGTGTTTTTTTCTAAACTGTTTCACATACAGTATCAAAACCAAGCAAAATTTTCATATAAACCAACACCGCTGTTCATCCAAGTCCTACCACCCACCTTTCCAGGAAACGAAGTAAAGTTATCACACTTACCTCTATCCCTAGTGTACTGATAGAGTAAAAACTTACTCATTTTACTTTGTAATATTTCCCTCATTCAGCAATAGTTTACACATTCTGGGTAGTTACCTAATCATATCATCACCACCTTAACCCTGGTGTCTACCTATTCTTCCACATTTTCCCCATTGCATTCTCAATTCTTACTTCTGCAAGCATTAATATATATAAATCTTCAGGAACTCATCTAAAATATTACTCAGTTAATGGCGGTTATGTAACAGAGAAGTCAAGATGAAAACAATACTACAAATCACACACAAAAAACATGACATATAGTTTCAAAATTTACATGACTTTATATCTTGGTTTCAAAATCCTTTACTCCTCAGTGTCAAAGCCTCATTTTAGTCATGCAAATACAAATAGGGAATACTGTGATAATTCTAAAAGATTAATCATAAAGCTCAGTCTAACTAACTTTTTTTTTGTATCAGAAAAATTTATCTCTGTTGTTGTTGATGTAAGTGCATTTTCTTATTCTCCATATTTCGACCAAATCTTCCTCTCATGTTTGACAATAGTTCTATTAATTCCTCATGCAAATATTTTTTTTTCCTTCAAATATGATAACGAAAGGAAAGAAGGTCGCGAGACTTTTATAAAACCAAATCCGATAAAACATCCCATATCTAGGGAAATATTAGAGCTGAAATAAACGGAAAAGTTAGCATCAGATTATAAGGTTCAACATAATAAAATCGATGTTGATGGCGTATTAAAGTAGAGTAAGTGTCACATAATTACCAGGGGGAAAGATTAATCACAAAACTTAATAGAACTGCGACCAAAGAAATAACAACTTGAGCCAAAGAGAATTCAAATGCTGTATTGAGTAAAACCGGATCACCGAGTGCACAAATTATCGTTCGGTATTTCCTGGGAACGAAAAAAAGGAAATATTTCATAGGAGCAATATTCCAAAAATGCGAGGGTTGAGGCAAATGAAAACCTTGAAGCAAAAAAGTCAGATGAAAAATAAAATTTGAAGCACAAATATACAAGCTAACTATTACGAGGTCAGAGAGAAGTTAGATGGCATTATCAACAAAAGCAATAAGAGATTTCAGACCTCCACTAATGAATATTGCAAACATTTAACTAAAATCTACGGACATCACCTCACACTTTTCTTATCCTGACTGTACAGTAGATGGCAAAAAGTGCAATGTTGATCCAGAATCGTGATCGTGATCCGTATGCCCTCCAAAATTTCATGGTTTCTTCCGATGCATAATATCTATCCACTGTAATAATTTGGTGAAAATCCAACGTGCCAATTTCTTTTGACATAATCCTTAAAACTATGAAAAATGCAAATTTGGATCTAGAAACCGGATCCGGTACCACATTATCTCCAAAAGCTAATAGGGTGGTCCATGGCCCAAGATCTATCTGTGGTGAAAATTTCGTACAAATCCGTTAATTTGTTTTAATGTTATCTTTAAAATGGCGAAAAATGCAAATTTGGATCTAGAATCCGGATCCGGATATGGATCATCTCCAAGATTTGATGGGGTCGTCCATGACGTAACATCCATGTTTGGTAGGAATTACGTCAAAATACGTAAAGTAGTTTTGACGTAATCCTGTCCACACATACACAGACAAATATATAAATATATATATATACATAAAACTACTCAAAATAATAAACAGAATAACCGTTGAGATACTACCGCTAGAGAGTAATTGGGTTTACTGACTGGCCAGACAATACTATATTGAATCCCTCTCTCTTGTTACGGCTCATTTTTCCTCTGCTTACACATACAACGAATAGTCTGACCTATTCTTTCCAGATCCTCCTCTGTCCTCATACGCATGAGAACCCTGAAATTATATATACCAAACAGTTCTTCTTCACTCAGGGGTTAACTACTGCACCTTAATTGTTTAGTGGCTACTTTCCTCTTGGTAAGGGTAGAAAAGACTCTAACTATGGTAAGCAGCTCTTTTAGGAGAAGGGCCCTCCAAAATCAAACTATTGTTCTCTAGTCTTGGGTAGTGCGATAGCCTCTGTACCATGGTCTTTCACTGTATTGGGCTAGAGTTCTCTTGCTTGAGGGTACACTCGGGCAGACTACTCCATCTTATTTACCTTTCTCTCATTTTTTTCAAAAAAAGATTTATAGTTTATATATGAAAGATCTAACTTAATGGTGTTACTTTTCTTAAAATATTGTATTACTATTGTTCATTACTTCACTTGTAGTTTATTTATTTCCTAGATTCCTTTCCTCACTAGGCTATTTTTCCTTGCTGGAGACTTTAGGCTTATAGCATCCTGCTTTTACAACTAGGGTTGTAGCTTAGCAAATGATGATAATAATAATAATAATAATAATAATAATAATAATAATAATAATAATA
>NC_090746.1:29145281-29197781 GCF_036898095.1 Palaemon carinicauda | reverse complement strand
GGCACAAGTATGTGTCTTTCCTATTTCCTTTCTAGCTTACTATCCTAAGGTATAATGGTTCAAATATTAATATTTTGCATAACCTGTTTATCATGTGTGATAAACAACCGCATACTCATTTAATTTTCTTTTCTTTACAGGAGGAACCCCAAATGAAGTGCGAGGTGATCTTCTGTAACCACAGAGGTAGGAACTTCAGTGGTCACAAAGTGTGCAGGTCTCATGCCGCCTGCACCATTACTACCAAAACTCTGCGGTACTGGGACCCCGAGAACTGCAACATCTGCTTGGCCATGGTGGCCGAAGGTTTCGACGACCCCAAGTCAATGGAGTCGAGGGATGCAGCACGAGAAAAGCTGCGCAAATGGGTACGAGGGTTCCAAAAGAACTCTCCGGGACCGTACCTACCTAACGACAGGATGCGTAGCTTGCTGTTCCCTAAGGGGGACAGTGAAGCTGTCGTGCCCCAAACACGACCCGGACCTCCCTGCGTCCAGATTGTCATAGAGACGGATGTCAGTGAGGCGTTGCAAGGCATGGACATCCACCAGGAGGAAAGGATGTCTGAAGTGTCCACGGACACTGAGAAGGATCTCCTTAAGGATGATCCCGAGGAGGAGTTTACTCTACCTCCTGAAGAAGAAGTCGAGTCGGAGTCCTTTCCGTCTGTGCCGGCACTGGAGCCGACACCTCTACATCTTCTGCTTCTACCCCTCCATTGGACAACATGAGCCAGGCAGTTTTGGCTCATATCACGTCGCTGATGGAGAATATTCGCAAGCAAGATGAAGCAAGGGAAGCAAGGCTCGAAAAAGAGCTCTGTGAAGCACGAATCACCGCCTCCCAAGGGTCATTCAAGCGACCCAGAGTCCAAGACCTCCCACCCTGCTCCGAGACGAATCCCTGGAGGTACGCAGAGTTTATGCCGATTACCACCGGCAAGCTCTACATCTCTGAGAAGATGGGAGCCAGGCCCTTAGACGACATCCAGTTCTGGCCGAGCATTAATGCTTACCCTGACTGCTTCATTCGACTGAAGCAGGAGCCAGCGTCAAAAGAGGAGACGGAACCGAAGGTGGTCATGGTCTTCGACCACGACAAGGCACAGGCTCTCTTGTCGAGCAGCCTGAAGAAGGCGGGCTATACGAACTCGAAAGTGTCTGCCTTGAGCAAGAAACACCCTACCCTTCTTGCTCCTGCTTCAATAGCCTTCCCCTTTACGTTGAGGGCTTTTAAAGCTGTTGCCAAGGCAGTGGAGGCAGGCAAACCATGCCCTGCACTAGAGGACTGTAAACCTCTGTTGTTAGTCCTTCCCATGGAAGAGAAGGAATGGAAGGAACTCCACCTAACCTTCTCAGTAGGGAAGTTGGATGCAGATATCGCGGGACGGCAGTTCAACGAAAATCTCCCGAAACTGTCAGACTTTCTCTTGCGCAGGGAGCAAGAGACGAAGGAGAGACTTGCGGCATCCCTATCCCTACAGAACTGCATAGAGATGTGTGCAGGCCTAAAAAGCACCCCAGATATGCTTATGGTCCTGGCCATTTTGGCCACCCTAGTGAAGGACCAGTATGCTTTTATGAAGGCTAGGAGAGCCTGTAGAGAGTTCGTGTTTGCTGCAGCAACAATAAAACACGAACCCAGGAAGCTGATATCTTCCAACATCTGGGGTAAAGACCTCTTCCAAAATGAAATGGTCAGGGAGGTAGTTGAGAAAGCCGCCACGGAGAATAGGAACCTTCTCCAGAAGTGGGGCATTTCGTCTAAAAGGAAGTCTTCCCCGGAAGCGGGTCCCCAACCTAAAAGGAAGACGAAGAAGCCTAGACTACCCTCTCAGCCTGCCCAGCAACATCCTATAGCCACCATGACTGCGGTGCCCCAAGTGGTTGCTCAACCACAGACCACCTTCCAAGTGGTGCCTCAGCAGCTGGTTGCCCAGTCACCGGCATTCAACCCTGGGTTTGAGAGGCAAACCACTACCTTTCATCCGAAAGGTAGATGCTCGCGACGGGGCTCCTCAAGACACCCCTCACGAGGTAGGGGAGGACGCGGTCAGGGAGGTAAACCCTCCAGACAATCGAAGCAATGAGATGCTTCAGGTAGGAGGGACGCTCCAACACTTTCAGGATCGTTGGACCTTCAATCCTTGGGCCCACAGCCTAATCAAGAATGGACTAGGATGGCGATGGAACAAGTTTCCACCATCATTTCCTTAATTCTTCCAACACTCCACCCCCTTATTGGAATAATATACCTTAGAACTCTTGAGCAAACAGGTTATAAGGAGAGCAAAGTCCATCAAATTCCAGGGAAGGCTGTTTTGTGTTCCCAAGAAGGACTCAGACAAACTCAGAGTCATTCTGGACTTGTTGCCACTCAACAAGTTCATCAAGAACAGCAAGTTCAGGATGTTAACCCTTCAGCACATAAGGACCCTGTTACCAAAAGGGGCGTACACAGTCTCAATAGACCTGGCAGATGCTTACTGGCATCTCCCAGTCAGCCAACCCCTCTCCTCCTACCTAGGATTCAAGTTACAGAAGAAAAAGTATGTCTTTAAAGCCATGCCCTTCGGACTAAACATAGTCCCAAGGATCTTCACGAAACTTGCAGACGCAGTCGTTCAACATCTACGCCTAGAAGGTGTTCAGGTAGCAGCGTACCTGAACAACTGGCTGGTGTGGGCAGCATCCAGGACGGCTTGTCTGCAAGCATCCAAGAAAGTGATCCAATTCCTGGAACATCTGGGATTCAAGATCAACTTCAAGAAGTCTCGACTCTCTCCAGCTCAGGAGTTTCAATGGCTGGGAATCCATTGGAACTTGAAGTCACACCGCCTCTCCATTCCCCCAGGGAAGAGGAGAGAGATCGCAGGGTCTGTCAAGAAACTACTGAAATCTGACAGGATCTCAAGACGCCAACAGGAAAGAGTACTGGGCTCTCTCCAGTTCACAGCAGTAACAGACCCAGTGCTAAGAGCACAGCTGAAAGATGCGTCAGTAGTCTGGAGAAGATACGCATCAAACGCGCGAAGAGATCTACTAAGACCGGTACCGACCTTACTGCGATCACTTCTCAAGCCATGGTCGAAGGTCAAGAACCTAACGAGGACCGTGCCCTTGCAACCACCTCCACCTTCAGTGACCATCCACACGAATGCCTCGACAGAAGGATGGGGAGGTCACTCCCACCAAAGGAAAGCCCAAGGGACTTAGTCATCCCTGTTCAAGACCTTTCACATCAATATTCTGGAGGCCATGGCAGTCCTCTTGTCATTGAAAAACTTGCCCCTCGCACATCAGCCCACATCAGGGTGGTCTTGGACAGCGAAGTGATAGTGAGATGTCTGAACCGACAAGGCTCGAGATCTCCCCACATCAACCATGTGATGTTAGCCATCTTTCGTTTATCGAAAAAGAAGAGATGGCACTTATCAGCAGTTCACCTACAAGGGTTCCGCAATGTGACGACGGACGCTCTATCCAAGCTAAAGCCGATAAGAGTCAGAATGGTCCCTAGACGCAGACTCATTCTCCTTCATCTTGGAACAAGTCCCAGAACTGCAGATTGACCTCTTCGCGACGAGCGACAACAAAAAACTACCTCGATATGTAGCCCCATACGAGGACCCTCTGGCGGAGGCGACAGACGCCACGTCCCTCGACTGGACCGAATGGACCCGGATTTACCTGTTCCCTCCAACCAATCTCCTACTGAAGGTCCTCAACAAGCTGAGATCCTTCAAGGGAACGGCAGCTCTAGTAGCCCCCAGGTGGCCCAAGAGCAATTTGTTCCCTCTGGTAATGGAACTGAAGCTGAGGCTGGTCCCTCTACCGAACCCTGCTCTATCTCAACTGGTTCACAAGTCGACTGTCTTCGCTTCATCACAGAGAACCCAAAACCTTCATCTCATGATTTTCTCACCTTAGCGATTAAGAAAAGATTTGGGATCTCAAAAGGCAGTATAGACTTCCTAGAAGAATACAAGTCAAAGTCAACCAGAAGACAATACGAATCGTCTTGGAAAAATGGGTTGCTTTTGTCAAAGCAAAAAAGCCGAAAGAAATCTCAACAGACTTCTGCCTGTCCTTCTTCATCCACCTTCATGAACAAGGCCTAGTTGCCAACACGATAACTACGTGTAAGTCAGCCTTGACTATACCTATTCTATACGCCTTCCAAGTGGACCTGACGAACGAAATCTTTAACAAGATCCCGAAAGCATGCGCTAGACTTAGACCTGCAGCACCTCCGAAGCCCGTTTCATTGTCCTTGGACAAGGTCCTACACTATGTCTCAATCTTGATCAATGAAAATTGTTCTCTTAAGGATCTTACCCAAAAAGTTATTTTCCTGTTCGCTATAGCCTCAGGGACTAGAATTAGTGAAATAGTACCCCTATCAAGAGACGAGGGTCATATTCAGTTTACAGAAGCCGGACAACTGAATCTCTTTCCTGATCTTACCTTTCTCGCCAAGAATGAGCTACCCACTAGGAGATGGGGTCCCTGGAAAATCTGCCCTCTGAAGGAAGATGTCTCTCTGTGTCCAGTAGAATGTTTAAAGGTCTATCTTCAAAGAGCTTCGGACTTCAGGGGAGGACAGGTCTTCAAAGGAGAAACCTCGGGATCGAACTTATCCATAAAACAACTGAGGGCGAAGCTCACCTACTTCATTCACAGAGTGGATCCTGACAGTACACCCGCAGGTCATGATCCAAGAAAAATTGCTTCCTCACTGAACTTTTTTCAGTATATGGACTTCGAGTGTCTTCGCTCATATATTGGATGGAAGTCATCCAGAATGTTTTACAAACATTATGCGAAGCAAGTGCACGAACTTAAGCATTACACGGTGGCAGCAGTGTAGTAAAACCTGTCGTCTAGTGCTGCGATGAACAGTGAATTGATTGGGACTATCAATTTGGGTGAAAAGGTGTTGACACTTCCAGCGCAATATCTTTTATATGGGTGTCACCATGGTGACACTGGGACTGTTCAAATTTTCAGGTGTAGAATTATACAGATGACACTTGTGCCGTGTGTACATTGTACACAGTGTTGATAGTATCCAACATTTACAGAAAATTATATTGATAAATTTTTCAAATTTTCAATTTTATTGTGGCATTAATCTTTTCTTCCTTTCAGGTAGAAAAACTTTATCTGTACTTGTTGTATGTATAATTCCATTCTACATTTTACACTTGTTATCAAATTTACTCATTTAGCCTAAATAATTGATTGAAGACAGTGTAATTGCGTCTTAATTCGGCCTGCAAATAGCACAATAAATGTAGCAAGAGTTCTGTACTTAATTTCCTAAGTAAAACCTTATATTATTGGAGCAATAGAAACAAATAGTTCTGGTTGATACTTATATTTGTTCCTACAATACATACAAACCTTGAGACCTTTTTTATTGTCTAGCACGACACTTCCCTGCAGGGGGCAGGAAGCCCTAACATTGTTCCATGATTAGTGGTAATGATGTATAACAGTATCGTCATATTTCTCAATGGTCTGGATGACCATATAAAAATTGTCCCAAGGTTAAGGCACTTATACAAATCCACAGATACAGTACTTTCAAGTAATTCTCTGGTAAACTTCCATCAGGACGACATGGCTTGAGCCCGAAAAAAACGGATTTTGAAGCGAAGCGAAAATCTATTTTTGGGTGAGATGGCCATGTCGTCCTGATGGACCCGCTCCCCTTTTCCATAGAAAAGGCTTAGGCAAGATCCCTCCCGAAACAACTATATCTGTAGCACCATGCTCAATGCTGCAAGGAATGAGTGCCATCTTGGAGCCTTGTAATAGTACGGGAGGAAGGGTAACCTTGATAACGGCTCCCCTTCAGTTTCGCCACTCTTCCCCCTCGAAACGAAAACGCTATTTCGGGGTGAAGATTGCCATGTGTCGTATCAAGATATACGTCCCCTGATATTATGCGATATCTTAAGCGAAATTTTAAGGATATTCACGCCAGGAGTCAGAATTCTGGAGACCTATGGTCAATTCTCTGCGAATATCACTGTAGCCAAATATCCCTTAGAAAGTTGCCTAAAGAACCTTCCATCAGGACGACATGGACATCTCACCCAAAAATAGATTTTTCACTTCGCTTAAAATCCGTTATTTACCCCCAAAACATTAGCCTCGCTACTATTCACTTTCCATTTTCTTGGCCACCAATTATTTTCATCATCGACAATCTAGGCTAAAACATTTGTACATATCAACAAACTTGCCCCATTATCTGTCTTTCCGCTGACTTCCCTAATTGTCCCATATATTTCTTGCATTCAACTACTAACAATCTTCTATATCAAATGCCTCTAGTCACTCTCAACAAACAGTACTGCGGTTTACACCATAGCTTGTTCCTAGACCATTACATGCCCTGTCCTGCTTTTTCCATATTCCCAAGCTTCTCGCACTGTTTTCATAACATTCAGTTAATCCATGGGCCGTCAGACGGTTAATTCAAGTCCTGAATTCACACAAAAAATTAACTTATTAACAAAGGGAAACTGAATCACTTTAAAACATGTCTACGTATTGACACGATATACAAATAAATTAATAATGACATCATGATCATCACTGAATGTGGAACACTTACTACTACGGCAAAATATTCTATTTTGCTTATCAGAAGAACTTAGCCTTGTTTTTGTTACATTCGTGTAATCCCATTGCATTACTATAGTTACTTTGAGGACAGAAAAGTTAATATCTGTCAAACTGCTGTCATTTACCCATATCAGTGTGCGACATTATAAGAGCCTTCTGAATGTTTTAGTGTCCGACTTTTTTTTTCTCCTTTTTTTTACCCTTTTGAAGATTTAGTATTCACTTTTTCGAACGTGTTTGCTGCCCATGATAATTCTACTTCAGTAAAATATCTGCTAATTCTGCTATTCATGATACACTGTAGAATCTATTCTTAAATTTTGGCACTGATGAGTTAATGTACATGTTGTAAAAAAAGATTCTTATATCGTGAGACCAGAGTAATTCCATTAAAATTGACTACTCTCTCTCTCTCTCTCTCTCTCTCTCTCTCTCTCTCTCTCTCTCTCTCTCTCTCTCTCTCTCTCTCTCTCTCTCTTCTAAACATTTTCCCTATTTTCTATCATTATTGTCTGGAGAGCACCAGTTTAAAATCACATAAATAAACAGGTTACAAGAAATTCCCTAAAGATTTTATCCTCGCCTTACGTCGTATGACTTTTCTTTAGTCGATTACTATAAATTTCAGAGGGAAAAACTTCTAGCTGTCAAGAATAAATTGCCTAAGCATGTTTTTCTTCGTCTGTTTTTCTATTTCTATCCTTTCTCCATCGAAAAGCTTTAGATTTCTTTCGAGAGTCGATTTGGCCACTAAAAAAATATAGTTACACGGGCGATCTGGTCACAAATGTTATATAGGCCTCTCTCTCTCTCTCTCTCTCTCACTCTCTCTCTCTCTCTCTCTCTCTCTCTCTCTCTCTCTCTCTCTCTCTCTCTCTCTCTCTCTCTCTCATTCCAGTAGATCTGTTTTTGCACTGAAACCGGTTGCAATATCTGGCTGTGATTAAGCAGACTTCATGACTTTGCATACGATGTTATCATCACTTGCAAAGTGGACGTAATAAAAAAAGCTTTGAGGTTCTAAATATTTAGATTTCTCTTCATGAGCGAAACTGTTACTAGCATGCTAATGTTTAATTTCTTTATACAATGCATACTCTTTTAATCCCGTAAGTCACTAATATGATTCTAATCTTCAAACACGTCATCTAATGCAACACATTCCGCATTCCCTCTGAAATCGTTGAATATGAAGAACATTCATGTTTTAAAATCATGCTGCTGCAAGAATAATCATATACTATTCATGGCAGAGCTCGTTTGTAGCTCTCTTTGCCGCAGGTGCCAATTTAAGCGTACTAAACATGTAATTGTAATACATTTTTTATGCGCATTTTAATCTTTATAAAGCAAGAATATTTTTTATTCACTAGAAATCATCAAACATATCTATTTGTCTTATACACTAAGTAATTTCCATTGTCCTGCATAAGACCGTTATGATTTACAAGAAGAACATATTTTCCAGGAATAAAAAAAAAAAATTCCACATATTTATACTTCCTTTTCTATATCCCCTCTCCCCATCTAAAATTTTGATATAAATCAAAGCCTTCGTGGTACATTGGTCATTAAGGTTAAAAGATCTTTGTAAAACTTTATTAGCCATTTCTAAATCTGAAAACGTTATGTTTATGACCCGTAAATTTCGTGAAATGGTGTGTTTTACTTACTGTATTTAATGACTGAATTTTGTATAAATAAACAACAGAGTTGTCATTTGAATGTATCATATACTAAAGTAATAAATGAAACAAAGATGCTGAACAGGACTTTTCTTTCAAATACCCCGTCATGACAATGAGATGCGTGACAGTTTATAAGAAATGTTTTAATAGATGAGTATAGAGTTGATTGAATATTTTCTTTTAAGACGACTGTGGTTTTGGGAGGAGAAAAAATTGAAAGTTGAAGAATTTCTTATGATAACTTAAGAAAATACTGTACAATACTTACAAAAGTTCACTCAAAATCTATAATTAAGTACCGAGAGGGCACGTTTTCAATTTTCTTGCTTAGATAATGGAGCTATATGGTTGACTACTGCTAAAACCAATATGCCCTCGTTAACTTTGGCATTAGATGAAGGTCGTAGAGAAAGGGAGTAGTCATACCCTCGTGAGAGGTGGTACCTCGAGAGGAGAGGGAGAGGGGTGGAAAGGGTTGAATCTGTACGTGTGCATATGTGTACATATCTATACAAATATTTAGCTGTCATTTTAAAGGATCGCGTACAATAGATATATATATATATATATATATATATATATATATATATATATATATATATATATATATATATACATATACTGTATATATATACTTTTGTATAAGTAAACACATCTCTCTCTCATATATATATATATATATATATATATATATATATATATATATATATACATACATACATACATATATAAACGTATATGGATGCATATAACAGACACTGATATTGCTTGCATAGCTACAGCTACCGGAGAGTGGATTTACTCTTACCTGTGAACCCATCTGAAGCTTTTATCTAATGACATTTTTACAACAGTTATTATATCAGCATCCTCTATATTGGGCATACTTACAAGCTATTACAAATTCTGCTATTTTTTATGACATTACCGGCTTCCCTTCAAATCATTAACGGCTGGTCGAGATTATATGCTCGTAAAACCGTTTTTGGTCATTGAATAGCGTAAAGGAAAGACGTTTATAATAAATGTGTTTATTTTTATGCATATGAAACCCTATATTTCTTTATAATTAGCCATTTTCTCACAATTGTTATAAAAGAAGACTAAATTTCCTTCAACAAATATGAAAAATGCTTCAATGATTCTTTCACGAAGTTTGAAACAATGGTGTTCTTTATTGCGTTGTCTGCACAGACAGACATCTGAGGTGGCGTTTGGCCTGAATACCCAACCTCTCTCAAAGCCACCTAATTAGATTCCCACGACCTTGGCTAATTTAGTAACTACATCATCTTTAGCAGCTATTATGAATGGACTCTTGCGTCTTGTTACTCTGATTTATGGTAAAGATAGTCGCTGGAAACAATAGGTCCCCTCCTCCCCTGAATCCTTATCTTTGCCGGTTAAAAACTATGAGTAATGTTAACTTCAGCGGTAACTTTTGCGTTTTATCTTTTGGCCTGTAATAAGCAAAAGGACCAACTCCCATTCCTTTTCTTAAATCGTCTAAATCTCATTATTCATGAATTATACTCGTGTCACTTTCCCTTTCTCGTCCCGAGTTTCATCGCCCTGCTGCTGATACGGATATTATTTTACAATAATTCATTTTGAAAAAACGTTAATGCATTTACCGTTATCTATATAGAAAAGAAAGCATTTGTGCAGTTTTCATTCCTTTTCTTTTCCATTTAATGTGGTTTTTAAATAACCGGAAAGGGGGTGAAAGAATGAAATAGTAATAACTTTTCATACGCAACACTGCTGCCAAATAACTCAGGTAATCTTATCTGCCAAGGTGTTGATTTATCGCATTGTTAAGATATTTTAGAGTTACTGAAATATTAATAAAGCGGATAAAGCAACTTGGTTGAGCAATTTTCTGTTTTAAAATGGATAAAAAATAGAGCAACCCTTACAAAAATAGAGGCGTTCCAAAGCTACGTAATTTTCACTGAAAATACCAAATATACAAGATAGCTTTTTGTTATCAAAAGATATTGGTGATACATGGTATCAACAATGTATTAATTGAAAGACAAATGTGTATTTAGCAGGTTTATAACGAGAAAATGAAAGTATGTGGACCTTGATATCACGACTGGTAGGCCATTGATTGAAATCAGCAGGTCTCGACTGAGTTTGGTAATAAATCTCACAATAATATTTGAAATTCTTGCATCGTTGGACACTCAAGGTAGTTCAGTAAAATTCGAGTTCGTTGATTCGGATGCCTCAGTTTCAAATGGTCCCTCACTTAGGGTGATAAAACCACTCCCATATTTGCAGAGGCTTTCAGTTACTTATCACATGAAAATTATTTGCAATCGAATTGCTAGAAGGATAGAACAAAAACCTTGCAAACGTATTTGGATTTAACTCAAATGAAGGTCAACCCCCAACCTCACCTTATCTAAACTTACTCCGTTGACGGGTTTTAAAAAAATGTTCCGAAAAAAAAATCGCCCATGGAGCTGATTAAATCTTACTGGGACAGCTAACCTAACATAGCAAAGACATCAATTGGGGCATTCCCCAATGTAATACTGTTCAGGAGCTGATGATAAACTACCACAAATAATTTTATTCATATAATTGTGATTATTTAACTGTTCTACAATATCACACTTTCAAGTCAATGTATGCATACGAAAATCAACCGAAATGGACTCATATTTCAACTACTGACGGATAAATCTCCCTCACCGAAAATAAATTGTCTTAATTTTACAGCGAAAGTCTATTCATTGCGCTGAAGTAATCATTGACTTATTACAGATTGACTAATTCTAGAGTGTAACCTCGGTTGCGACTTGGTTAGATAATAGCTTCTAGTCGGCCAAGGATTTGAACCCTGATCAAGTCGTAATTGAGATTATAGTTGACTGTAACTTCAGTTTCGACTTGGACAGGGTTTGAATCCTTGACCCACCAGAAGCTATTATCATAAAGTTAATTCCCCCTTGGTTCTCTGATCCCGAGGCAGAGCGAATACGATATTAAGAGGTGTATGCGGCTACTATGAATGAATTAAAATTACGAGTGTTAGTGATAAAATGATCATACACACACACCTACACACACACACACACACACACACACACACATATATATATATATATATATATATATATATATGCGTGTGTGTGTATGTATTGTGTGTGTTTATACAGATATGAAAAATCACCGTGTGTCAATCATTAATCACGGAGCATTTAATTTTTTCCCTTCGCAATTTGAAAATTAAGTGGATAACGGTCTCTCCGGAACTGGAGGAATAATGTAATAATGGTAAGTTTAATTTTACAACAGTTCTTACTGCTACTGATGAGTAATTACATTTCGGCCGTCATTTAGCAAGAACAAAACTGAACTGAAAACTTAATAATTACCAAACTAACGTAATAAGCTTCATTATCAGCAACGCTAAAACTGAGGTCCTTTCCGTCCACTTAAATTCTACGCATGAAGAACACGTTTGCATATACATGGCCGGATGTTCCCCAAGTTTTCTTCTTGGAGCCAAGGCTCTATTTCACATGGGGCAATTAAGATAAGGCAGCACAAGGGAGTTGTTATGCCATCACACGTCGTAAATGAACTCGCTTTTGTCTGACTCTTGCTTTGGGTAAAAGATTAAGGCGGAAGGGAGGAATGACACTACTTTTATATAGGGGCCAAAAAATGTAGGGAGCGCATGCTCCTGAATCACATGCGTAAATTATCTAAAAGCTTACTTTTGTTTATTAGTGCTTCAGAGAACATATTTAAATGTATCGTGGTATTAGATTATTTTTTTTTTCACACTACGACTTTCTGATATACTTACCACGAAAATTATACCCAAATCTTTTACTGACATATTTTATCTGCCTCAGGAAATATTCAGACTTGCTTCCATAAGCCAGTACGATATTGGTCTCTTAGATTAGTGAAATGACAAAGTAGCTGTACAACGTAGCCAGACATGCAAAATGAATATGCAATATAGTTTTCAGTATCACTCAGTATCAATAAATTTTTTAATCAAAGTATTTGATCAAGATTCTAGATAGTAAAAATGAAACGTCTCATCCTGTCCAATGTAAAGGTTAACAGGTCTAACCTAACTAAAAAGATTGTTCAGTCAAGGAACTCGAAATGGTAAGGCGCCTTATATCGGTTTAACAGGATTTCAGGAAAGGTTAAGACCCGTCATACTGTTTATTGTTCGGCACTCTTAGGTTAGGTTAGGTTAGGTTAGGAAGGGTTATGTTAGGACACATTCCTGTACTCCAATTAGTTTACTATTCACACTCAAAAACTCAGTTTTTCACTAAGGTTGTTTACTTTCGAAGGGGCTATCTATCTCTTAATAGATAACCTAATTCATACTTAACTTTGTCAGAGCAATCGGAGGTTGCAAATCTGCACCAATACGATTGCATACCTATCGAAGTAGTCTGCTCTTTCGTTTTCATTGTCTGTACATAAATGACAATAGCAATTTAATAAGAGAATAAGATTATCCTTGATCTAGATTTAGATTCGGCTCCAAACCAAATATAATTAGTTTTCCCTGCAACAATTCTTTTTCACCTATGGGGTTACTGCACTACCATTGTTCAGTGGTCCCTTTCCTCTTGGTATGGGTAGAAGAGACTTTAGCTATGGTAAGCAGCTCTTCTAGGAGAAGTACACTCCAGAATCAGACCATTGTTCTCTAGTCTTGGGTAGTGCCATAGCGTCTGTACCATTGTCTTCCACTGCCTTGGGTTTGAGTTCTCTTGCTTCAGGGTACACTCGAGCACACTATTTTTTCTTTTTTCTCTTCTTGTTTTGTTAAAGTTTTTATAGTTTATATAGGAGATATTCATTTTAATGTTGCTGGTATGAAAATATTTAATTTTTCTATGTTTCCTTTCTTTTCTGGGCTATTTTCCCTGTTGGAGCCCCCCTGGGCTTATAGCATCCTGTTTTTCCAACTAGGGTTATAGCTTAGCAAGTAATAATAATAATAATAATAATAATAATAATAATAATAATAATAATAATAACACAGAAGTAATAAACACAAGAAAGTAATTCTGCTTAAAACTGATAGATAATAGGAACCAAAACATAAAATCTACGGCTTAGGTGGTAACTAACTAATTACTAATTTAAACTTAAAGATACTTCCGTTCATGATGAAATAGGAACCAAAGTATTATAAGACATACAGAAAATATTTTTTTTTGAAACTAGAATTTTGACAAAAAAAAAAAATAAATAAATAAATAATTTAGCAAACATAGCTCAATTTTGAAATATTGCAAGCTTTTGTGTTCATGTTTTTAAGAATTTTTTTTTCTTTCATTTTTGGTTTTCGTTTCCTGTTGCATTTTTTTTTTAAATTTAAAAACAAATGTCATGCCTCACATTAGTTTCAAGAAATTTCCTGTAAATCTCTCTCTCTCTCTCTCTCTCTCTCTCTCTCTCTCTCTCTCTCTCTCTCTCCCATCAGATGTCAAGATTCCCATCAGACTCCGGAAAAAGAGTAGTAGGCTTGTGGCCTGTTAATTGTTGAGTTCTTGTCTCAGAACAGATGGCTCTCGAAAACTACGTCAAAAGGAGAATGAACGGAAAGAGAGAGAGAGAGAAACCGATAGAAAATCTAATAGAGTTAACATTTTATATCTGCAATTACATGGCTTACATTCAAAACTTTTGTCTCTGTTTTAGTTTCTTATACGATATCATAAAGCATTAATAGTTTTGGCTTTTATTAAACAAAATGAATGACATCGTGTATGCTGATATTGGGGTGAGAGGATAATTAACTTTGATAATTTCAAATGTGATAGGAATTGGATGGGCAGTTCTTTAGAAAAAGTAATGACTGTGTATCGGGGTTAAAATTATAATTTTCCTATATTTTCCAGCGTGTTTTAACAATTCCGACTTTCGTCTTATAGCCAAACTCCAGTTCAAGTTTAAAACACAGAGACGAGGCACTCAAGGTATATCATAGAATACCATGTATGAATTCCTTCTCATCAAGTGAAGTATCTAGACATTTCTCTTGAGGTACAATAGTTTCCATTCTTCCTTTAATCCTTTTAATAATTTTCATCTTATAACACTCCTTTTCTTTTCCATTGAGTATATGCACTTTATTTTTCAATTATCTCACAAACACAAGTAAAATAAGGGTCCTTATTAATTACATACTCTAGAATGTGAGGATTAATTTGTCGATAAGTGATTTCAGCATCAGTGGTAAAACAAGATTTTGTAAAAGGTTATAATTTTTCACTTCTTTTCTTTAAAGGTACCTCCTACCTTTCTTAGCTTTCATGTATAGATCAGTTCTTTGCTTCATTCTTTCCTCTTTTATATCCATTTAGAATAGAAACGACATCTTTACTTATTATCTTATAGCCCTGACTTGAACTTCTGTCTTTCATTAACAATGAACATTTCAAGATTCACGGATCTAGAAAGGTTCACATCATACAACCCAAAAAAATCTCTCCCAATACCTCTACGTTGTTTCTGCTACAGAACTTATATATAATGAAAATATAACTTTCTCTGAATATTTGACTTTCTACCGAGATCCCATGCAGTCTACAAACCAAAAAGAATTTGAGCTTGCACAAGTTCTTGCACAGTACGAGACATTTCTTGAAATTTCATCCTTACGGATATTAGAGCCGACTATTTCATATTTTCAAGGACCGTAAAAAACATCCCTTTTCCCTCAGTTATCAGTTTAACGCATTTCTCCATGCCTTCAACTATTGACTATCAAAGAACAGTGACCCAATTAAATGTATTAACCTAAGTACTTTTAGACTTTTATTCACAAGGAATCATTGTTCTATTTCTATTTCTATTTCAAACCTCATGGTAATCAGTTTAAATGACATTTTGGTTTTAAAATTAAAGTTTAGATATTTCTTTTCTTTTTAATATTTATGATTACCAAGCCACTGGTGTGACTTTTGATGTAAGTGTCATTTAGATTTTATTTTCAAAATGATCTTTAGATTCTCTAAATATCGGCATAAGACAGAATTATTGTCTCTCATTTTGAAAAATGCTTCCTTTTTACTAAACTTGGTTTTCGTAGTTTTAGTTTTATTTTATTTTCTAGGGAGTAAGACAAATTTATCGCTGATTTTACTAATTCCTTCCATAAAATACAATTCTCTAATGTGAAAATAAATGGACAGGAGATAGGCAGGATTAAAATTAATAACATAATATCAATATCAAATAAAAAGGTAAATAAATATGAGGTATCCAATGAATGATCCCGATAAACAAATGTATCATTTGTGACGAGCAGAGAGAGGCTGACTAAGAAGGCAGGATAAAAGCAACTGAGTAACTCTATTACAGAACATCCGTTTATATATACATAAACTCTGGGAAAAAGGACATAAAAAACATAACATGCAATTTCATGTTCAACCGACAACCGCATTGGTTAACAGTTAACGGTGAGAAAAACAGACATGTTATTTCAGGTGCGAGGGGAGAGCGAAGGTACAAAGCATAATATTTACAAAAAGAAATGTCGTTACTATGTACGATCGTGTGACACACGGTTGGTACATGGCTCCTCCCCTAAAAATTACATACTGTACATGTTAAATAGGGCGCCCTGATCTAGAGAGGCGAACTGTAGGAGATAAGCAGGTTTTAGACGATCAATGGAGATCCAGTCTTCTTTGCCACGAATGTTTAGTAGGAATGCTTTCTGATTGTGTCGGATCACAAGGAAAGGGCCCGTGTAAGGGGGCGTTAGCGGTGGCTTGCTAGTGTCGTTGCGTAGGAAGACGTGCGTTGCAGACATCAATGTGACAAGCCGAGAGAGGCTGTGACTAAGAAGGCAGGATGAAAACAACTGAGTAACTTTATTACAGAACATCCGTTTATTTATACATAAATTCCAGGCAAAAAGGACATAAAAAACATAACGGTGACACAGGGTTGGTACTCATTTCAGCCTTCCCCTAAACCTATTTGCATTAGTATTTACAGGTTTACAGTAGAGGCTGTGATACAATGAACTGGAATCTCAATCTGGATATTTTTATAATTGTATCTTATACCGATATCCCGTTATCAATTAATTTCAGCCATAAACCTCTTTTCAGGTATGGCTTTCGGAATAAATCGAGCAACTGTTACTTCCTTGGTAAGTCATAATAAGATGTGACAATAAACTTACAGGCATTAGTCTCATCTATGGAAGAAAAATCTGGTGGTACGGTAGGTTTAATGATCGCTCTTGTATGTCAGAGACAAAGGACAGTAATAATGCCCTTAAGATTGATCATACACATAATCAGTTTTTAAATCCCTCTCCACCCAAGCTAGGACCAGGGAGGGCCAGACAATGACTGCTGATGAATCTGCAGATGGGTCTATAGGCTCTCCCAAACTCCCCTTCCTTAGCTTACAAGGATGGCAAGGTTGCAGACACTAAAACAGCTTGAGTGGGTCTCGAACCCCACTCCAGCAGATCGCTAGGCAGGGACGTTTCTATTAGGCTAACACAACCCCAAGTATATCACATAAATAAGCTCCCTTATCAACTGAAAACAGATTTACAGTACTCCAGATCAGACCTACCATTAAGTTGTAACCCCATAACAAGCAAGTCACATGCTTGTAACTGATGTCGTATTTTCTAAAATAGACAATTTATAGACAGTCGTTATTGTTGGTTTTGTAATAAATTCTCAGTGAACAAGAATTACTATTTTCTTTAATATCATTTGCATAAAATTTCATGGGAATCATTTGCAACGCAGAAATACAGAAAACACCTTCAAATTGGAGGAAGGCTCATTTATTCCTATTCTTAGATAAATTCTCCAAAACTGATATTTTGAAAAAAAAAAATATATATATTGCTGTCGTAAACGTGCCAATGAAGAGCCAAGAAACAAGTAAGGCAACCTCGAGTATAGATAAGTCAGCCCAGTTCCCAACTTCCCGTTTATATAAATGCCTTCTCTGCATTTCTTTAATATTTGGCTCGCTTAAACTTTTTATTCAGCCATATATTTAACATTTCTAATATATAAGTATGTAAGTCTAGCGTTACTCATGAATGTTAATACAAATAAAAGAAATTATAATCTAAATTTCATACAACTCTTACTCATGCCCCCTGCAATCATCATACCTATCATTTATCCCTTAAAATGCTATGGAGCTACTCTGTCCTTTTAGGACCATATCCTCTACAACCCATTTAGAATGAAGTGAACTTGCCTCCTCAAATGAATGTCATTTCATTCCTCTTATAACAACTAAAGGAAGGAAAACTAGCTGGCTTTTTAACCACGCGCCATACATCGTTTGTTTTTTAAAGCTTCAACAGCATAATTTTCCTGTATTGATGCAGTTTTATGAGAAACGTACTGTACGCAATTGACACATAAATAATCCATCTTAAACAAGTCTTAATTTGAAGGCACAACTTTAAAATTTGCTTTTTTGTGAGGCATCAGTGGAACTTACGAAGTTGAAACTTGCAGCGAATGTTTTTATGTTGAACAGCGTTGTAACTAATATTAAGATATTCTATATTCTTTATTTATAACTTCTCAAATATAAAGTAGCTTATTATTTCCTTATTTCCTATCCTCACTGGGCTATTTTTCCCTGTTGGAATCCTTGGGCTTATAGAATACTGCTTTTCCAATTAGGGTTGTATCTTAGTTAATAATAATAACAATAATAATAATAATAATAATAATAGCAATAATAATAATAACAATAACAATAATAATAATAATAAAACTAACAGAAAGGTGCCCAATAACTAAATAAAATAACAGCTTGGAAAAAGTTTAAAAGTAACAGTAACTAATGTAAAAAGAAGAAAGTAAAACATGCAATTACAACAAACGATTAAAGACAAAAGATGTAAACATAAAAGTCGATAATCAAATACACAAAAATTTACTAAACAGATAACTAATATATATTGTAAATCGACGAGGTATCATTTCAGTATTCTAGTTGAGATCAGTAGTAGAACACAGGCACAAAATCCCAATGTCAAGACTTCGAATTATGAATAAATATTTCATAAGTGTTGCGTTATATACTATATATGACTTGCCCGATATCTGTTGATTTCTTTAACTTGTTTGTATATATATATATATATATATATATATATATATATACATATATATATATACATATATATATATATATATATATATATATATATATATATATATATATATGTATATATGTATATGTACAAGCTTAATGTTTACTCTTATTTCTAACAGTCATAGGATAGAATCCTTGGCCAGGTAGAAGTATCTATCATTGAAGGAATTTCCTTAAGGGTCTGATATCCAATGGAAGACCGAATTCAATATTAAGAATATTCGTGGATACTTCAAAAAAAAAAAGACGAGCTAGTGATATTAATATATATACATATATATATATATATATATATATATATATATATATATATATATATATATATATATATATATATATATATATATATATATATATATATATATATATATATATATATATATATATATATATATATATACTGTATATATACTGTATATATATGTGTGTGTGAGTGTATATACAGAGTACTGTATATATGCAAATACATCTACAGAAGAGCTAAACTATCAACTATCAAATAAGGAATTCAAGGATACTCATACCAATGAAGCACGGGTTATTGTAAAGGAAATCATAAACCCATTAAAACAATTATTCTAAAGATAATGAGTTTAAAAAACAAGACATTAGTGAGTGTATATGCGCCGGGCTGGATTTGGCTCTGAAGTTTACTTCCCATTAGTTCTGTGCTTGGAAAATATGTCACCCATTCTAATCAACGACTAAAACAGAATATCATAGAAAATTCTAAATATGGCCGTTGAAGAAAGGTGAAAAAAAATCTAAACGTTTTCAGGTCTCTGTACAAGTTGTTTCAGTGATATAGCTTAAAACATAAAAAAGAGCACCAATAAAGACGCTTAAACTCAACTTATGGTAGCTACGATTTTTCAAAGAAGATTCCCAGAAGAAACAATTAATTTAAGACAATCTTTGTAATTCACGACGTTCAGTTACTTGTTGTAAACATTGCTTCACCATCTTACCATTTTAATATTATTTCAGGACTGCTGAGCTGAGGAGTCCCTTCTCTGACCATGTACACCTGGCCACCACATTTATTTTAGAGAAACTAATTAAATTGTAATAGTCAGATTCGATGAATGCTAATTCCATTTCCTTTCCTGTGAATCAATATAAGATCTTTATTTTTGTGAGTAACCTTTTGGTCAACCTACGATTTTTTTGCCAAGATATCATGCATTCTTTTTTATAAATCCATTTAACACAATTACGGTTATATATATATATATATATATATATATATATATATATATATATATACATATATATATATACATATATATAAATAATATATATACATATATATAAATAATATATATACATATATATATACATATATATATATATATATATATATATATATATATATATATATATATATATATATATATATATATGTGTGTGTGTGTGTGTGTGCGTGTGTGGGCATTACAATTCTGCAATATCAAGTCGATTATACATGTTATTACCCCTAAAATTTAGCGATACAAAACTATCATCCGAGATTTCTTCAATTAATTCACTCTGGTATATATTACCCTTGACGCACTTACTAATCTGTATCTTCAAAATTACCCAATATGAAAAAAATAACTTCTAACATTAGTGGCTGTTGGTAAGCTTATTGCTTTTTATCAGTATCGTAAATGGTCTAAACCGGTACTAAGTTAGTGAATCATATTTCATTAGACTTTGAACGCCATTTTCTGGTTTTAACGAGAGTTTGTTTTTGGTGTCAAAAAATAAATCACCTGATAATCTACATTATGTTTTAATAAATCACAAGTTCTAAGATATGTCAATTCCAATTAGCGAAATAATACACATACAACCATCACATGTGTCTCCCTATACTTGTTTGTCAAAATGCATTTACATAGCAACATATTAATAATAATAACAACATGAACAATAATAATGATCCATATAAAAACCGTTTTATCAGTAGAGAGTAAAAAGTAGAAGAAACTAGAATTTCCAAGGGAACCAAAACTCGAGTCAATAGTCTTATTCCGCCAAAAGATTATTTGAAATGAATTACAGTTTCCACATTTCCTTAATTAGCAAAATATCAACCTTTGTTAATTATACTTTTGAAGAAAAAACATTAAGAAGGTACATTATCATTTAACTTTGAATAACTCAATTAAATGTATCCAATAGAAATAAAACATCAACAGAGTCACGTTGCTAAAACATTGGAATGTGAATGTTTAACTGTAAAAATCTGCATACATACTGAAACGTAAAAAATCTAATCAAACTAAGTGATATAAAGTTTTTCCAATTCGTACCAGAGCTTAGAGAGAGAGAGAGAGAGAGAGAGAGAGAGAGAGAGAGAGAGAGAGAGAGAGAGAGAGAGAGAGAGAGAGAGAGAGGAACACTATTAA
This sequence comes from Palaemon carinicauda, assembly GCF_036898095.1. Lineage (NCBI taxonomy): Eukaryota > Metazoa > Arthropoda > Malacostraca > Decapoda > Palaemonidae > Palaemon > Palaemon carinicauda. Next base: position 29,176,889 of record NC_090746.1, on the reverse strand, counting down.
GTGACTTGTGGAAATCACAGATAATTGCTGGAATAAATGGCAAAATTAATAGAGAGCGAGGAGTCCAGTGATATAAACCGTCCAAATATATTGAAAAAAGATAAAACAACGATCTACGTGAAACAGCATCACGACTGCTAGTAAATCAAGCGCATCCCGTTACATGTAAATCTCATGGAAATATTTTCATAGAAAATAAAAAAATTCTAGATAAATATAAATGTAGAGGAAAATATAAAATTGCCTGCATTTATCTAAAATGGAATTTCTCACTGGAATGTCAAACATCGCGGGAAACAGTAAAGTATCCATTAGGCCTCCCCGCGTAAAGGATATGTTAATATCGGCCTGATGATATATATATACATATATATATATATATATATATATATATATATATATATATAAAGAAAAAAACAATCTTTGAAATTAAATCATGTTGATTTGAGGAAATAGAAGTAATTGTCAGTTACTGCGCTTCCTTCCATTACAGAAGCGCCTGAGTACAGGATCACCCTTTTCCAAAGTAGGATAATTTTTCTACAAATAAAAAAAAAAATTTAAATTTAAAGTGAAAAGAAAATTAAATACATAATACACAACTATCATAGCCAGGGATATTTGCTTAAGTGTCTTCATCTATATATGATAAAAATTATTGGCAGCTTTGTCATAAGTAATGGAATATATTGGTCGGTTTTTTCCTCATATTCAATGTGCTGAGGTCTTATTTACGAGCCGGGATATCAATTTCATAATAGATTTTTATCACATCTTAGCTATTGGTGATTATGATGACTGCCGTAATTAAATCTTACCTGTTTAAAATTTAGAAAAATCCAGATAATTTGAGGTACTTTTACAAATGACAATTTCCTTTTAGCCTATTAGAATATATTACGGTAAATTCTTTTAATATAGTTTGTATTTTGGAAGATGTTATTCATTAAATCCTAAACTACAATTATAAGGAGTTCCTTTTCCAAGTGATTTTTTGATTTTTTTCTACAACATTCTCATGATTTTATTGTTCTTGTCACCTTCGCAATTCAAGCAATACATGTAGATTTCCATAAATCAAGTAATGAGAGTTTACAATTATTTTGACTAATTCTGAATACATTCGCAAATATTTCATGGAAATCTTAAAGATTTATTCCTTAAATAGAAAAGCAACAGGATGTAATCACAAAAGACAAAACAGAAGCAACGTGCAAGCTACACCAGACAAGGGTATATACACTTTCATATACTATGTACAAAATAAATAATTATCCTCCAACATTTCGTACATCTCATAGACAAGCATTATCACCAGTTTTATATATCTTAAAGAAAAAGATTATTTCATACGTATCGCGCATCTCCGGAACAATAAATGATACATTTATATGGGAACCGTATAATAAACAAAAGTAAAACTGAATCTGAAAGGTTATCAATTATGCTTACATGATATCTTTTCCTATACATAAAACTCAACAATATCATAGAAGCAAGAATACAAGTATTCGTTCATTCAAATCTACGTTTCCCTCGAACATTAAATTTTATCATTTACCTGAAAATTATTATTATTTCATGGCAAAGATGAACAGTCGAATTCGTATTTTTTGCTCAAAGTTTCAAAGTTGGTCATTCCGTCCACTTTTTTGTGACTATTTGGATGTTTTGTGATGGTAATTAGAATATATTACTCCGTCAATTCGATAATTATCGCATTTCTGTGGGTTTTACAGAAAATATACAGTGGAAATTAAGGTTTCCACTATAATAAGTGTCAAATATTTCCGAAATATGGATGCAATAATGGCTAGGAACACAATTGTTGTTTTACTACGTCTACATTTCTAATTACATTTTGCACATAACCTTTGAAAAGGAAATGAACAAGCTGCTTGTGGATACTAAATATAAATCTATCATAAGCAATGTCAGTTTAAACTCGTAAGAGGACTTATCATTATTATTATTATTATTATTATTATTATCATTATTATTATTATTATTATTATTATTATTATTAGCCAAGATGCAACAAACATTCCGATTAACCAGAATGCTATAAACACAAGGAGTCCAATAAGGAAAGCATCCCAGTGCAGAAATTAAATAGAAAAGTAACAAATAAACTATAAATAAGAAATGAAGTTCATTCCACACTCTGGTAACAGGTGGAATAAAACTTCTAAAATGCTGGGTAGAATTGAGCTGAATAATGGAGAAGGCAAGACTTAGAATTAACCGCATACCTAGTATTACGTACAAGATGATACAGGATGGGAAGATTTAAATACAAAGTATGGTCAGAATCATAGAATCTTATGGAACATGCACGAATAAATAACTGAACGACGTGTGACTGCCGAGAGAAAGGTTGTGAACTCAAAGGCAGTGTGAAAGCAACTGGGTTAGTTTATTAAAGAACACTCTTTTATATACAAAATCTCAAAGCAACAAGAATTTTCATGTTCAAATACTGACAATGTTACAGAGGAGAATAGCAGACATGAATTTTCAGGTTCGTTTAGTGCAAGGGGAGAGCAAAGATACAAGCACAAAATGAACTATGTACGATCGTGTGACAAACGGTTGGTACATGGCTCCCCCCCTAAAAATGACATACTGTACATGTTGAATAGGGCGCCCTGATCTGAAGAGGCAAACTGTAGGCGGGTCATCTGGCAGTAGATAAGCGGGTTTTAGACAATCAATGGCTTGGTAGTGTCGTTGCGCAGGAAAACGTGCGTTGCAGAGTGCAAGTCTGTTGGTATGTGATGCTTCGCTGGGGGCTTGTAAGTCTGGCGGCATGGAGTAAATTTTCCCACGACGGGACGTATGCGCTGGAGATCATCGGAGGAGGTTGTAGAAGGAAAATATTCGGCAGGGACGACCAAAGGGTCGCCATACACCATTTCAGCTGCCGAGACGTCGAGGGCGTCTTTAGGAGTGGTCCTTAGTCCCAGGAGGACCCAGGGAAGCTGAGTACACCAGTTGGAATCCTTGCAGCGGGACATCAAAGCTGCTTTGAGGGTGCGATGAAAACGTTCAACCATTCCATTGGCAGCGGGGTTGTAGGCCGTTGTCTGATGTAGGGTGATGCCCAGGAGATTCGCTAATGATGTCCACAATTGAGAGGTGAAAGTGGTTCCCCTATCAGAAGTAATATGCTTAGGTATACCAAATCTTGCAATCCATCCAGAGAGTAAGGCAGATAGGCGAACGTTGCAGTTTCCATGGGAATGGCTTCAGGACAATGATGTCCTTGTGATGTGGGTAGGGAGCCTACAACGTCGACGTGAATGTGTGCGAAACGACGCTGAGGTTGAGGAAAGGTGCCCACTCCTGAATCCGTGTGTCGATGTACTTTGGAAGTTTGGCAAGAAGTACAGGCGCGGACCCAATCCTTAGCATCCCTAGAAATGCCGTGCCAAATGAACTTTGCCTTCAGCAGCTGTGCAGTAGAACAGCACGAGGGATGTGAAAGGCCGTGAATGAAATCAAACACCTGTCGGCGCATGAGAGCAGGAATCCAAGGTCGCGGTCTGCCAGTACTGACGTCACAAAGGAGGGTGGTGTTGGAGTCGTCGAGGGGGAAGTCTTCCCAACGGAGGGTCGTGCAGGATGTCCTACATGCTTGATACTCTGGATACTGTCGTTGGGCTTCAGCCAGGGCGTTGTAATCCAATCCCAGTTGAACGGCAGCCAACGTGTTTCTTGACAGGGCATCGGCAACGGGATTCATTTTCCCAGGGACGTATTGAAGGGTGCAATTGTATTCAGCCACGGCGGAGAGATGTCGGCGTTGCCGGGCGGACCAGGCATCAGACTGTCGAGTAAAGGCATGCACCAGAGGCATGTGGTCTGTGCGAATGACGAAGGGCGCACCTTCTAAGAAATGACGAAAGTGACGGACAGCCAAGTGCATCGCCAGCAATTCTCGATCGAAGGTAGAATAACCCGATTCTGCCTTGGACAGTTTTCTGCTGAAGAAGGCCAATGGGCGGGGCGAGCCGTTGACCACCTGCTCGAGTACTGCACCAATAGCGACGTCGCTGGCATCGGTGGAGAGAAGGAGAGGGGCATGTGGGATAGGAAAAGTGAGAGCCGCAGCAGATGATAGGGCCTTCTTTGCATTGCAGAAGGCTGCTTCTTGAAGGGGACCCCACTTCAGGTCCTTTGGCTTGCCCATGAGGGAGGCGTAGAGGGGAGCAAGAGTGGCGGCAATGGCTGGCAGAAAACGGTGATAATAGTTGATCATACCCAAGAACTCCTGCAGAGCTTTGACGGTCAAGGGGGCAGGGAAGTTCTGAACGGCTGCTACCTTCTCAGGGAGGGGATGGACTCCTTCAGGAGTGATGCGGTGCCCTAAGAACGACACTTCGTTGGCGCTAAAGGTACACTTGTCGTACCAAACTACAAGGCTGTTTTGTTGCAGGCGGTCGAGCACGATGCGCAGGTGACGGACGTGTTCCTCTTTTGAGGAGGAGAACACAAGTATGTCGTCCACATAACATACACAGAAAGGGAGGTCCCCTAAGATGCCATCCATGAGACGTTGAAACGTGGCCCCAGCATTACGAAGGCCAAAACAGGAGTAATTGAAGGTGTATGTAGCAAACGGAGTGGTGATGGCAGTCTTGGGGATGTCTTCTAAGTTCATAGGCACCTGATAATACCCCTTCAGAAGATCGAGCGTAGAGGAAACCTTTGCTTTGTGCAGGTAGGAGGTCACGTTGGCAATGTTTGGGAGGGGGTAGTGATCCGGTTCTGTTTGCATGTTCAGGCGCCTGTAATCCCCGCACGGACGGAGAGAGCCGTCTTTCTTCAGAACGATGTGTAAGGGTGACGACCATGGGCTGGAGGCCTTTTGGCAAAGGCCCATTTCCTCCATTTCGGCGAACGTCTGTTTGGCGGCTGCCAATCGTTCCGGTGCCAGACGTCTGAATTTTGCGAAGACTGGGGGTCCCGTCGTCTTGATATGGTGATAAATACCGTGCTTGGCAGGAACCGTGGGCGTTTGGCGAAGTTCTGGGCGAAAAACTTCCGGGTACGACGTGAGGAGGTGTGTGTAGTCATCCGTGGGTGCGCTGATGTGGAGAGCGAGGTTAGAGGGGGCGGGTTGAAGAGGTGTCGACAAGTACGAGTCTGTGTTGACCAATCGTCAGTGGGCGACATCAACCAGAAGGTGGAAATGAGAGAGGAAATCCGCACCGAGGATTGGCATTGTGACGTCAGCAACGAGAAACTTCCAATTGAATTTACCGTTTCCGAACGATAATGTGAGGTTCTCGTAACCGTAGGTGGGTATCACAGATCCGTTGGCAGCTACCAAGCGAACGTCGGCAGATGTAGACAGACTACGTCATGTCTTGAAGAGTTTCCTTGGCAAAAGAGAACGACAAGCACCTGTGTCTACCAAAAACCGCACCGTTCCTGCATCAAGTAGAAAGAAAAGATTAAAAACACGGGAGGCCACCGCCACGAGCGATGGCCTACTTAAACGTTTTTTGGCCACTGACAATCCTCGGCACATTTCTTCGCGGTTGCCCCGAATCTGAAGTGGTAGTAGCAAAACTGCGGCGGATGGGAGGTAGTAAGTGGCTGTAGAAGTCGTTTGTTGGGGCGCGAGCGATTGGTGGGTGGTGGGTGGCTTTGTCGCTGCTTCGGCACGTCACGGGGTAGGAGTGTATACCCAACGGCAGTCAAGTCAGCTTCGTTTGACGTTGAATAGGCACCTTCTTCGTCAGGGGTGGAGGCGTTGATGGAGGTCTTGAAGTGGCTGTCCATAAGGGCGTTGGCTTTGGTCATCAAGTCCTTTATGGGTAAACTATCGACATCAGGAATGGCAGCGCGTATAGGTCCGGGTAAACGGCGTATCCAAAGGGCACGAAGTAGGTTCACCTCACGAGGAGAGCCGTCTGCGGCAGGTTGAAGGCGAGCGATACTGGTTATTTCCCTGAGGGCAAGCGAAGCCCTTTGGTCCCCCAATGGTTGTTGAGAGAGCTGAAAAAGCTTTGCTATACGGGCGGCTGGCGACGGCGAGTACTGCTGCAGAAGGTATGTTTTGAGGGCGTCATACGCTATTGGGATGTCTACTTGTTCACAAAGCCAGTCGGATATTTCTGGGAAGGTGTCCTCGGGTATCGCTGCGAGAAGATAATCTGCTTTGGTGGTTGAGCGAGTCACGCCCCTGATGCGAAACTGGACTTCTGCGCGCTGAAACCAAGCAAACGCCTCTCCGCTGGCGAATGACGAAAGTTTCAATGGGGCAGTCGCAGCAATAACTTCCGTAGAGTCCGCCATAGTACCAACGATGGAGGGGCAAGGGGGGTGGGGGTGGAAGGCGGTGGGAGCGAGTCAACTTCCGGGGTCACCGATGTTAACTCAAAGGCAGTGTGAAAGCAACTGAGTTAGTTTATTAAAGAACACTCTCCTTTATATACAAAATCTCAAAGCAACAAGAATTTTCATGTTCAAATATTGACAATGTTACAGAGGAGAAAAACAGACATGAATTTTCAGGTTCGTTTTAGTGCGAGGGGTGAGCGAAGATACAAGCACAAAATGAACTATGTACGATCGTGTGACACACGGTTGGTACAGACGTTGCTAGAGATTATTAATCAGATCGCTGATAAGGAATCTAATAGACCATAGGATTTTGCCCATCAAATTAATATGAAAATCACCAGATGAAGACTAGACACGAAAAGAATGTTCAAAATATGGCTGAATGGAAGAATTAAAACATTTCCTTGGAATAGATTGATCACTAAAATCTTAAAAGACTTTTAATAAGACAATGTATTGTGCTATTGACGAAGCAGATAGGACGCGTCTCTAAAAAGTAAATTAGAAATCAAGAATGACACCTAGAACAAAAAATGCGTTGTATTCATTTAAAGAGACATTATCAATAATGGAAACAATGACTACCAAAAGACACTAGGAATAGAAGTCCCAAAATGTCAAAAAAGACCTTTTTCCTTCAGAATAGAATTAAACTGAATGAAAGGAAATGCCTTAGTTTTTATTCATAGAAAATAAGAATATAGAAAAAGTACGGTAAAAGTCATAGTATAAGAATTGGTAATAATTGTGATGTACTAGTAATTGTTATATAGTAGTAGTGATAGAAATATAACAACAAACATTATTATATGTTATGGTTATGATAAAAAAACATGGCGCTGAAGAAGAAAAAGGAACTGATCAATATAATGGTAATAATAACCGAAATTTAACATCAAACATAACAGTAATTTATGGCTATGAAAAACAACAGGGCGCTAAGGAAAAAAGAACTAATCAATACAGTACAACAACTTATTTGTTCAAAAAAGAATTGAGAGTTCTATTACAATCCGCACATTGGCAAAACAATTATCCGTCAACATTTTCTCCGGTATCATCATAATCTGGGAGCAACATACTGCTACGCATATCAGAATACTTGCAATGATCACCCTGCTCACGGGAACAGAATTATAGCCGACTTTATACCCAAATAGACCTTCTCAAAAAGGATTTCGGAAAACCTGTCAGTTATGGACCTTTTGAGCTTACTATATTTACAACAATAAGTACATAAAATATTTAAGCCACATTACAAGTGTAACCCAGTTTGCGTATATTAGCATAAAATAATAAACAGTAGGCTATAGAAGTGTAAAACCACAAGATATAAATGAAAAAAAAATGTACTATTAAAAATAGGTCACTAAATATGTTGAATAACGGTCGTTTCTTTAATAATAATAATAATGGAGCATACATTTAAATATCTGAAAATAAAGTCTAACTAGGTTTATTGGTTTCACTCATACTTTTAGACATATGACGTCATTAAAGCACATAGTGTTGTGGTTAAATTGTGCGACTTTGTGCAGGTTAATGTGAAACCTCGACATCCATTTTCACGAATCTTTTCTATTCTATTTAGGCAAACAAACCACATCTAAATAAACATTTTGATGCAAAACATATCACTTTTCGTTTCATTGGTTAGAATAACTTCAGTTAGGTTCCTATAAAATATCAGGAGATCTGTTCCTAAGTGGTATAACGGATAAGCATTAAGAAAGACTGGCTACTCCGAGATTTGTACCCAATTACCTAGAAAACAAAGACTATCTAGATTCTAGACTATGCATAAAAGAAGAGGCTGTAAGAATTAGTATTGAAATATATAATGAAATGTGAGAGATGGATTTAATTCAAAATGTAGTTATGCAGATGACTTTGGGAACGCAAGTAATTTAATATAAATCGGATTATCTTAAATCTCGATTTCTAATTAATTAAAGCGATGCCATTATGTGTACAGAATCGATCATATCTAGGGCATCAAAGGTTTCATAATGCATAGTGACCATAAAAAAAAAATATTCATCTCATTTACCTATCATTCCTAATTCAGTATTTAAATACAAAGTGACATTAAAGTAATCTTTACGCAAGTACCATAGCGACTGTTCTGTGGTAATAGTAACAAAAGAGTAAAGTGAGGTTAAAATCTGAATTATTCATGTTATTTTAATACGCGGGAACCAGAGAGGTTTTTGGTACATAATCTGACGTCACTTTGACGTCTCTAATTCGATGCAATTCAATAACAACAAAAGGTTTCTCTGAAATGATTATAAATTACCATATATATATATATATATATATATATATATATATATATATATATATATATATATATATATATATATATAATGTGTGTGTATGTATGTATGTGTAGTCAAAAAGATTGACAAAAGATAAAAGAGTAAAAATGGGTAAGGATATCACAAATTTTAAGTAATTTGTATTTTTCCTAACATACTTACCTCGAACTACTTTCTTAGGAGAGCCTGGGGATCTCTTAATCACCGACCAAGAATTTTGCGTAGTTGCCCCTCTCTCCGCTGCCTCTCAAGGGCGTTCCAGGGCGAAGGGATACACGCCCAGGAGCGACCCAGGTCACGCGGGTGACCACGCTTTCCAACCATTAAGCTTATGTTTTAAGTCCTCCTCGAACTCCAGAAGATACTCGGGGCAGGATGGGAGGGCCATTACCCGAAAGTAGTTCGAAGTAAGTATGTTAGGAAAAATACAAATTACTTAAAATTTGTGATTTGTTCCAACACAGAATACTTACCTCGAACTACTTTCTTAGGAGACTTATACTTTAGGAGGAGGGAGTAGCTTACAGAGTGAAATATTCGAGACTCGCTTGGGACCTTGAACTACAGTAGATAGGGGGCTAGTTCCGGGACTCCCAGGGAGAGGCAGAAGAGTAAGGGAAAGCACGCAAAAGTCTACCTTATGTACAACTCACCTTTTATTCAAAATCCATACTTGATGTGTTCTAACGTCCCATCTCTCATGTAGGGATGGAGAAAAAGGGGGGGGGGTGTCTCGGGAAAAGAATAGAGGTTAGCAAGGAAGTAAGAAGGAACTTGTGTCTCTTACGATTACTTCCCATGGCTAACTCGGGGCCCAAACTACTAAACTTGTTGCATGGCTGCAATGACTGGCCCGATGGAGAAGGTATCCAAGGACTTCCTTGTATAGTCCTTGAGGTAGTGGGCTGTAAAGGTGGACTGCCTTGCCCAAGTACCCGCCCGTAAGATTTGGCTTACCGCCATGTTGGTGCCAAACGCTAAGGACGTGCTAAGACCTCTAATATCATGAGGTCTTGGGGTACCAGGCACCGTGGAGCCCTCATTCTCATAGGCCCTCCTTATGACCTGTCTCAGCCAGAAGGATATGGTGTTTTTGGAAACTGCCTTCTTGACCAATCCTGTGGACACAAACAAACTCTTCACCACCGGTCTGAGTTTGGCCGTTCTACTAAGGTACTTCCTTATGGTCCTTACGGGGCACAAGAGGAGGTCACTAAGGTTGTCCGAGCGCGGAATAGCTGGAATAGAGAACTCTTCGAACCTCGGGTCCGCAATTGCAGGGTTCTGGGTCTTTGCTACGAACTCTGGAAAGAACTTCCACCCTTTCGAGTGGGATACCTCGAAAGACAGGCCGTGGAGCTCGCTCACTCGTTTCGCTGAGGCCAGGGCTAGTAGAAAGATGGCTTTGAGGGTGAGATCTTTGTCTAAAACATCCTTTAGAGGTTCGTAGGGAGGACACGAAAGGACATTGAGGACTTTGGCTACATCCCACTGGGGAACCCTTGAGGTGCGGGGATCACAAGCTTGCTCAAAACTCCTGATGTGCATCGAGATGTGACGCGAGGTCCCTAGATTGATGCCCTTAAGTTGGAACACCTGTCCTAACGCTGCTCGAACCCCTTTGATAGCTGGGATGGAGACCCCTAGATCATCCCTCAAGTGTACCAGGAAGTCTGGGATGTTGTGGACCGCAAGATCCAAGGGCTGAAGGTTCTGAGTGGCACACCATTTGACAAAGGTTGTCCATTTAGCTTGGTATACAACACAAGAGGACCTCCGCAGGTACCCCGACATCCTATCCGCTGTTTTGTCCGAGAACCCTTCCTTCCTTAGCAACCGCTTGATAACCTCCACGCGTGAAGCCTCAGCCCCTGAGGGTTTTCGTGCACCTTTTGGAAGTGTGGTTGACTTAGCAGGTCTCCTCTTACTGGTAAGGGCCACGGCGGGAGAATGGCTAGGTCTTGCAGATCCACAAACCCCTCTCTCTCCGGCCACCAGGGCGCTACCAAAGTCATCTCTGTGGACTTTGACTGCCTTAACCTGTTGAGCACCTGTCTGATCATCCCGAAGGGGGGAAAGGCGTATACGTCGAGGTTGTCCCAAGGGTGCTGGAAGGCATCTTCGAAGGCTGCTCTCGTATCCGGTATCGGGGAGCAGAACACGGGGAGCTTCGCGTTTAGTCTTGTGGCGAATAAGTCTATCACTGAGGAGCCCCAACAACGGAGGACTTCCTGTGCCACTTGGGGGTGAAGGGACCACTCTGATCCCACTATTTTGCCTTTCCTGCTTAGCCCGTCCACCAGGACGTTCCTCTTTCCGGGAATGAATCTGGTCGATAGGAGAATGTCGTTCCTTTCGGCCCAATCTAGGATCCGAGCTGTGAGATCGCACAAATCCCTTGATCTTAGCCCTCCTTGTTTCTTGATGTACGCTACTACCGTGGCGTTGTCACACATGAGGGCTACCGAGTTCCCCTGAACGAGGCGGGCGAAGGTTATCAATGCCCTCTGCACTGCCATGAGCTCCAGAAGATTGATGTGCTGGACCTTTTCCTCCACTGACCATTTCCCCTCTGCTGTTACCTCGAGGAGATGTGCTCCCCACCCTTCCTTCGATGCGTCTATGAAGAGCAGTATCTCCGGGGGAGGGGAGCCGAACGGAATCCCTTTCAACGTATTCCACCTGTCGGACCACCAGAGGAGAGCTTCTTTGGAGGGAAGTGACACCGGGATTATCTTCTGTGGGGAGCTTCCCTTTGACCAGAGGTCCTTCAGGTTCCACTGAACTGGTCTGAGTTTGAGCCTGCCCTGCGGAACCAACTTCTCTAATGAGACCAGGTGACCTACTAATCTCTGCCAATCCTTGGCCTTCCTTGGGGCACCGGCCAGGAACGGGCGCATCACCTGGTCCAGGTTGTCTAGTCTCTCCTGGGACGGGAAGGCTCTCACCAGCTGGGAATCTAACACCATTCCCAGGTAAGTCATCCTGGTGGTGGGAACCAGATGGGATTTTCCGAAATTGATGGTTATCCCAAGTTCTTTGCAGAAATTGATCAGTTGACTCCCTTGTTCTTTCAAAATTACCTCTGAGGCTGAAAGCAACAACCAGTCGTCGAGGTACCTTATCATTCTGATGCCTTGCTTGTGTGCCCAGGTCGAGACCAGGGCGAAGACTCTCGTGAAGACTTGAGGGGCTGTCGACAGACCGAAGCAGAGGGTCCTGAATTGAAGAGTCTGGGAACTCCACTTTACCCTGAGAAACTTCCTGCTGGAGGGGTGAACGGGAACCTGGAAGTAAGCATCCTTGAGATCCAGGGACATCATGAAGTCCCCTTCTCTCACGGATGCCAGAACCGACTTTAGTGTGTCCATCTTGAAGGGCGTCTTCTTGATGAATTTGTTCAAAGCTGAGAGGTCGATTACTGGTCTCCAACCCCCTGTCGCTTTCTCCACCAGGAAGAGTCTGCTGTAAAATCCCGGCGGTAGCTTGTGCACGGGTTGCAGGGCTCTTTTCTCCAGCATAACTTCCACCTCTGCCTGTAAAGCTGCCTTCTTCTCTGAGTCGTTGAGAGCTAACCATACCCCTCGGTGATCGGGGATCAACGGGGGCGGCTCTGACAAGAAGGGAATCCTGTATCCCTCCATGAGAACAGTAACCGTCCACGGGTCCGCCCCATTGTCCCGCCATGCTTGCAAAAAAATTGTTAGAGGCATCCCCCCACCAGGGGTGTGGGAAGGTGTAGGGGGCCTCTCTCCCTATCTCCTTCTATGAAGGCGGTTTGACCGGCTTCTCCTTGACCCGGAGAACTTAGGTCTATAGGAGGTTTGGGGTTGAGCACCATTCCCCCTGGAGGGCCGCGGAGGCTGGTGCCATGAAGAGGTGGATGCTCCTTGCCTATCTGGGGGCGGATGAGGGTAGGCACCGTCCACCGGAGGTCTCCTCGCAAAGGCCCGCCTAGGCAACTGGTGCCTGGGCTCAGCTGGCACCTTCAACCTGCTGACTCTCTCCATCGTTTCTGCTACAGTCTGGAGAGGGAACATCGTCTTGGCCCAGATGGGAGAGTTTCTAAGGAACTTTGCCTCTCGCTCAGGGAGCTTGCGGGAAAGTCTGCTTAGGATAGTGTCCCTTCTCCTCAGAACCCAGTTGGCAGTCTGGGTAAGGGACTGGTGTGTCAGCAATTTCATAGCTTTACCCCCCGAACGGATCAATTCTTTCAGAAGAGCCTGATTGTCTGGCACTGCGAGGTTGTATGAGATCTGAAAGTCCGCCAGCGTAGAGGCCCACCAATCCAGCCAAGAGGTGACGTTCACGACGTCCTGTGCGATGACCTCCATCATGGAGGTCTCTGCTGGAGAGAAGAGCACCGGCGCGCTAAGGCTACGTTCGTCCGAGTTGCCTTGGCTTAGTGTAACGACCACGTCTTCTACCGTGCGGGGCCCTGAATGGTGACCGTCCGGCACATAGAACTTTCTCTGGGTCTTGAGACCCAGTAGAAGTTTGCCTGAGCCCTGTGATCTCAGGGAATTCTCCGGGACTGAGACGTACAGGTCCACGTGTTCCATTCCCATGGCAACATCGGGGGCTAAAGGTAGGGTCAAGGAAAGCTTCTTTTGCACAGGATCCTCCACCATCCTGCCCAGACCCGAGAGCCAATATCGCGCAGCCGTTGGTTGAGGTTCGTCCTACTTATGGTGCCGTCGGATGAGAGCAATCACCTTACAGTAGGACGAGACCTCCTCCACCGAACACTCGCCCAAGTCAATTAAACCGTCCACTACTCGTACCCCCGCGTCGGCAGGTTCATCGAACGCAGAGGGATCCGTGGGCATGGAGGCATCCCATTCCTCCTGGTAGGATGATGGAGTGGGCGCCTCCGTCATGGGTAGAGCCGTCGGGACGGAGGTAGCCGTCATGGGTCTAACCCCTCCCGGGCTGACCTGGATGGTACTGGATGATGGTCGTGGCAGCGGCGAAACCTGAAACTTGGCCGGGACCGCTGTGACCAAAGACTCTTGAGTCCCGTTACTGTGCCTAGCCCGCGGGATTTCTCCGCACACGGGTGGCTCCGCCGGCTTACTAGGCCGGGGCAGTAACGAGTTACTGTGCCGATCCCGCGGGATTTCTCCGCACACGGGTGGCTCCGCTGACTTACTAGGCCAGGGCAGTAACGAGTGTGCCAACGACTGCCCCCGACGAATGGGTGGAGCCGAAGCGACACTGTACAGGGCAACGGAAGCGGCTCCAGTAGCCACCGAGGCAGTCAATGGAGCGGCAACCGACCTGCTGGATTCTCCACGATGTCGAACCCTTGTGACATACCTTTTCCGCGGCGATGACCTCCTTCGGTAGTCCTTCCTCGAGGACCTCGCCCTCTTCCTGGGCGGACTGTCGTGTGAGCTCGATCTCCTCCTCCTAGATCGTCTCCTCCTCCTCCTAGAGTCTCGATCGCTGTAACCATCCGACGAATAGGAATCGTAGAAGTCTTCATTGGAGTACGAGGAGACTGAAACTTCCGACTCTACCACGAGCCTCCTGGGGGTTCTGGGTCTGGAATTCGGGGTTACCGGCTCCATGAAGTCCGGCGGAAGCGTGGCTGATGGTGCCGGGAGTGGATGGGTTATGGGACAACCGTCGAACCATCCTTCGCTGTCCTCCTCCACTCTCAAGGGGGACCTGAAGGTCGTCCTCGGGGCCCTCCAAACGATGGAGTCGGGGTCCGAAACACCCGTGGGATGCTTACCAATGTCCTGGCCACCACCGGAAAGTGTTGCACCTGAAAAACACGTTACAGGCGTGGGGATGGGCGCTGAATTGCCCCCCCCCCCACCCCGGATCCACACTTATGACGGGTCCTGCGGGCACCAGGCCTTCGTCTAAAGCACATACTCCATCCACTTTAGCAGACCCCTCACTTGTCTGCATAGACCCCTTCAACACAGAATCCCCCACATTAGACTCATGGGGAGCGGCAATGGGCCGCTTCCCCGAAACGGACTTACCTAGTCCCCTACCCAGGGAAGGGGAAGGGGAAGGAGAACCGCTCTCCGACAGGACCAAGGGCGAAGTCACCGGCAACGAAAGGCTTGACTTCTTAGGCGACTTCTTAGAAGCCTTCTTTTTCTTGGCAAAAAGAGCCCATTGGATCTCCGGCCAAGATTCAAACTCCGGGCACTTAGACTCCGGGGAACACCTTTTCCCCCGACACGAGGAGCACATGGAATGCGGGTCGACCCCGGTCACCGAGAGCCATGCTCCGCAAGACTTACCCGCTTGAACCCCAGGACAGCGACGCTGAGGTTCCATGGCAAAAGCGAACACAAACGACACACGGACACAAGGGAAAGGTGAGGAACACAGCGGGAATACGTGAAACACAAGGTAAAGGAACACACGGGCACACGTGGGACAAGGGTTGAGAACACAAAGTAATCACGTGGGAACACAAGGGGAACGGTCGGGATAAGCGAGAGAGAGCGGCGAGATGTTAACTACGCCGCGACCAGAAGCTTAATGGTTGGAAAGCGTGGTCACCCGCGTGACCTGGGTCGCTCCTGGGCGTGTATCCCTTCGCCCTGGAACGCCCTTGAGAGGCAGCGGAGAGAGTAGTTCGAGGTAAGTATTCTGTGTTGGAACAATTATGATTTTGGGCAATAAGGCTGAGGACTGGGAGGATATTCGGCATCCAAACAAAGTTGGTGGAAAACCATGAAATTACATTATAAAGTTGCAGGTTAAGAGGTTGAAAAGGGGAAAGGGAAGAAAGGGAACTGAGGAAGGTACAATAAAAGGCTAAAAACTGACTGTAGCCATGTGCCGAAAGGACGCTGGAAAGACCTTTAAGTATTACCAATAGTGTACCATTTGATGGTGCACTGTCGGGGTAAGACAGTTTAAGACGAAGGAAAACTTGTGATAGCGAGTGTATATGGTTCAGTAATGGAAAATAATGAGACAAAAGATAATTTTTGGGGGAGATTCTGACTCTGTATCTAGCTGGGATTAGAGTAGCCTACATGGCATTGTTTTTAAGTTTAGAAATTTCAATCAAGATATATATATATATATATATATATATATATATATATATATATATATATATATATATATATATATATATATTTATATATAAGACAGAATAAAAAATACATGGCGCTCTTGGTAGATATGAATGTCCCCGAGTATATGTAAATTGAGATTCTTATCCGATTGTGTTTGAAAAGTCAATATATGGTTTCCAAATAATGTTATTAACAAGTATACTTGGTAAAGAAATGGTAAGGCGAAAAAAGGTAGATTGCGTGTAAGTCAGAGTAGATGGGAGAGCTAGGTACACTGTTAAAAATTTTCCGTAAAAAAAACAGTAAAAATCCTGGAATAAATGTTGCCAGGCATTTGCCGTTTTAAAAACTGTTATATTATTATTATTATTATTATTATTATTATTATTATTATTATTATTATTATTGTTATTATTATTATTATTATTATTATTACTTGCTAAGCTACAACCCTTGGGTGTTGTCAGGTGTACGAGGACAGAGGAAAAGCTGTAAAGAATATGCCAGACTGTTCGGTGTATGTGTAGGCAAAGGGAAAGTGAATCGTAACTAGAGAGAAGTATACAATGTAGTCAAAGGACACCATATCTAGCGGTAGTACCTCAACGGGTGGCTGGTGCCCTGGCCAACCTACTACCAATAAAGGAGTGATATTACGGTCACGAACCTGTAAAATATAAAAACAAAGTATACTAAAATTACGGTCGCCTGTACTTTACTGAAATACGGCTGAGAACGGTATATTTTTACCGAGAATTTCCGATCAAAAATACGGTTTTTTTTAACAGTGTATATATGATGATTATTTAGTTAAGGCAAACGTTTGTTACTATTATTACTAGCCAAGCTAATCTGAAAAAAGAACCATCCTCCAAACCAAATGGCTCCAACAGGGAAAGCAGTGCAGAAAGGAAATAGAGAAGTAACGAGTAAACTATAAATTAAAAAAAATATATATGTTGAAATCAGAGACAACGTTTATTAGATCATACATATAAAACTATGAAAGGAAGTTATTCTTAACCTTTTGCAACAGATTTGATTCAAATAAGATAAGTAAGCTAATTCTACAATCTGGTTAAACCTGCACTAAAACTTCTTGAATACTGTGTAGTATTGAACCGTATACTTTAGAATAAAAGGCTTTTAGAATTAACTATATGCCTAGTAATACGTACTTGATGGTACAGTCTGGAGAGATCTGAATGCAAAGGATGGTCAGAATTATGAAAAATATTAAGCAACATGCATAACGAACTGAACGATACTGCCAGAGACTAATTTGTCCAACAAATTGAGATAAGTTAAGTTAGCAGTTGAAAACCAAAATGGGAATGAAAAAAATTCCACTGGATAGATCGGCCACCAAAAATCTTACTAAAAGATTTCCTCAACATACGATTAGTTGGAGAGTAAGGTTTAAAATAGTAGGGGTGAATGTAATTAAAACCTGTGAGTTTGATAAAAAGTATACGAGAAGAGCAAATATGGAGAATATAGATAAACAATAAGTACATAAAATATTTAAGCCACATTACAAGTGTAACCCAGTTTGCGTATATTAGCATAAAATAATAAACAGTAGGCTATAGAAGTGTAAAACCACAAGATGTAAATGAAAAAAAAATATACTATTAAAAATAGGTCACTAAATATGTTGAATAACGGTCGTTTCTTTAATAATAATACGACCGCTAGAGAGTTATTGGGTCTTTGACTGACCAGACAGTACTACATTTGACCCCTCTATCTGATTAGAGCTCATTTTACCTTTGCCTACATATGCACCGAACAGTCTGGCCTATTCATTCAATACTCTTCTCTGTTCTCATACACCTGACAACAATTGTTACCAAACAATTCTTCTTCGCTCAAAGGATTAACTACATCACAGTAATTTTTCAGTGGCTATGGCAAGCAGCTCTTCTAGGAGGACACTCCAAAATCAACCCAATATCCTCTAGTCTTGAGTATTGCCATAACCTCTGTACTATGGTCTTCCGTTGTCTTGGGTTAGTTCTCTTGCTTAAGGGTACACTTGGGCACACTATTATTTTAGTTTTAATAGTATACATATGAAAAGTCTATTTTAATGTTGTTAGTGTCCTTAAAATATTTGATCTTAATAGCTCATTGCTTTTCTTGTAGTTTACTTTTATTTCCTTTTTTTCTTTCCACAACACGGCTATTTTCCCTGTTGGAACCCTTGCACTTATAACATCCAAATTGAAAGTTCATCATAACTATCGTAAAGGTATCGAGGAGTCAGAGAAGAAATAGTGGATGTTGGTCCAGAGATTTGAGAAAATAAAAAACTAAATATGTGATAGTGTTTTAAGATGAAAAAGTTGAAAGTTAATCTGAAAAGAGAATAGGGTTATAAGGGAAAATGAAAACAGCGATGACGGAGCATGAAATGTTAATATAAATGGTGAAAGTAAGGAAGTGATTGATTCATATCTATATTGGAGATAAATGTAACGGATGATGTTATCATACTAAGTTGGTTTGTTGTGAGTGATCAGACGAAAATCTCCCACCATAACCAATCCCCACTGGCCGGCGTGGTGATGAAAACTGGCCAAGCTTTAAACAAGAATAAGGGTATATCTGACGTTTTGTCTTGCAGTGGAATAGAAACTGCTGCATTTGTTGTTGTTGCATACACACATACATATATAAAGTATATATATATATATATATATATATATATATATATATATATATATTATCTTTCTTCGTGGCCAAGTGGCTTAGTCACTGTCTATACAAGCTTGCCGACCAGGGTTCGATTCCCGGCCGGAGCCAAGCTCTTGTCTTTGTGTGATTTCGCCTGGGGCTCTGATCCCGAGGTCGTCAAGAGAATCCAGACATTAATGTATCAAAAATATATATATGGCTTATTTGAATATGAAAAACACGTAAAACTGTGCAAAATTTATCATATATATATATATATATATACATATATATATATATATATATATATATATATATATATATATAAAAAAACAGTTGCCACATAAAGCGAGTATGAAAATAAAGCAGAGCAAATATTATTTCACTTAAGGAAGTGAAGATTTGCTGTTGGATGTGAATGAAAAAAAAAAGTGATGTGTACTGTTTGCACAAATTATATACATTATAAGATGGATTGATAGCGTGAAAATGTGGAAAACGTAAAAGAACTACTACCAATTCTGTTGTTAGAGAATGGGTAGATTAGAGCATTTAGAGAATACTGTATATAATTCTGAAGTGCTAGGAGTTAAGAATGGAGGAAGGTCTCAAAAAGGTTCGATAGATAATTTGCAAGATGTATTGGAAACGAAAGGAGTTCTATCCAAAACGCACAAGTGTGCATGCAACGGCGTAGTGTGCGTAGGGGGATTCGATGTGCTGTTGATGAACCTATGTATGTGAACGATACGACTCATATTGTGGAAGTTTTATTGTGCATTGGACTAAATCGAGGCTCAACAGTTAAAGGATGAATTTGGCACTGAATACTGTTATTTTCTCTCTGAAACCACTACACTAGGAAAAATATAAATACGGTACAAGTGTGGGTAGGGTGCGTTGATAAGTAGTCGTGTAATTACACGTGAAACAAAAACATGAATAATTATACATAAAAGTGAGCATAACCTATTAGTAGTGATGGTATCTCGTAAAAATAATAATCAAGAGGTCCCAGAAGCCTATGTCATTCATTTTATTATATACTGTATGGTGTTGCTTCACATATAAAAAAAAGTCGTTATGGTTCCTAAAGGATATAAAAAAATACATACAGCCACTGGGAAAAGGAAAGGGAGGCAATGGTCCCATTAATGTATTTTCATTTTCCCATTCTCAAGAAAATATCTGCGAGAGAGAGAGAGAGAGAGAGAGAGAGAGAGAGAGAGAGAGAGAGAGAGAGAGAGAGAGAGAGAGCTCTCCCATGGGAATCTGTTACACTTGACGCTTTGTTGGAAGTATGCAGTGCTCTATAATCCATTACGGGTCATCTCCGGGACAATAGAATCCGCTCTCTCAGGCCTCCCTCCCGCCTCAAACACTCACACACCATAACAGATCCATCAATAACGGGACGGAAACACGATCAGTTTCTTATCAAGTAGGGCCCTGGGAGGAGAAACCGAACGTTGTAGCATAAAAAAGAAGATGAGTATGTATGATGGCAAAAGATGGAAGTGGGAGGAAACAGAAAAATAAACTAAAATTGATCTTCTTTATCAGTATTATTATTATTATTTCTACTATTACTATTCTCCATCAAAATTTTCAGATATTCATGGGATATAAGGTTAAAAGATAATGAATTTTCAAACCAAATTTCCATTAAAAGATGTACAGTGTACAGTGAAAGACCTTTGATGCTTTGCAGTCTGACATCGCGTCACCGTAACAAAATATTAATTCTAGTCCTCCTCAGAGTAATTTTCACGTTCCAAAGGTAAAAGCGAAAGTTTCTTGTTGGAATACTTTAGGAAACTCCAATCGATGTAGATCACCACTGATATCGTTAGAAATAACCAATCAAACCAATTATGATACTGAAGAAGGTTTAAAGCCTGTGGCAGCAATACGAACACTTCGACAGATATACAGTATATAGAAAGTTTTGTGAACAACATAGATTTATATTACAGCTTTCACACAGAATTAATCGTAATTTTTTCAAATGCTGTAAAAGAGAAAAATTAGAATAGAAGGGAATAATGACTACAGAGTAATATTTCCAAAATAAAACCAAGGGTAGGAAAACTAATATTCTTAGTTTTGCTGGGGTTTGGATTACATGAATTTATCCTAAATGATAAGATTTGATATGCCAATAAAAAGATAAGAGAAAACTGTATTGTAATATTGATCTTTCACGCAAAGTCTTGTAACCATATTGTAATTTCTTGTCCTCGCTTAACTTCATTACCACTAAACCTTCAAATAAATAAAGTTTAGCACCCCAAAAGATGCTTACTATTTTAGACACATTTCCTATCGTACATAGAATGTAGCAGATTTTTTTGTTTAAAGTTTAGCTATGACATCCGGGACATAAAACGCATTTTAAAAGTTTTACAAAATCCCATGAGTGACTGTAAACAGATGATAATTGCTGAGCTTGAATAATTTTCAGTCATTGAAGCCTACTATGAATAACATTAGTAAAATGATTAATAGGATTTAGAACCCACTTCATCTATCCTTCAGTTATAGAATTTATAAAAACCTACGGGGAACAAACTAAATCTAAAATAATTACGAAGACCATTTAAATCCCATTGAAAAAAAAAATTATTTTATCTTTTAGTTCTAATATTTCCACTGGAATACAAATGGATTTACATTAGTAAAAAGAGTTACCGATGTGGAAAGTATATAAATACATACATACGTACATACATACATTCATATATATATATATATATATATATATATATATATATACATATATATATATATATATATATATATATATATATATATATATATATATATATATATATACATACTTTCCACATCGGTAACTCTTTTTACTAAAATATAACTAAGCGCAATGTAATCCATTTGCTATTCCAGTGGAAATATTAGAACTAAAAGATAAAATCATATTTTTTTTCAATGGGATTTAAATGGTCTTCGTAATTATTTTAGATTTAGTTTGTTCCCCGTAGGTTTTTATAAATTCTATAACTGAAGGATAGATGAAGTGGGTTCTAAATCCTATTAATCATTTTACTAATGTTATTCATAGTAGGCTTCAATGACTGAAAATTATTCAAGCTCAGCAATTATCATCTGTTTACAGTCACTCATGGGATTTTGTAAAACTTTTAAAATGCGTTTCATGTCCCGGATGTCATAGCTAAACTTTAAAAAAAAATCTGTTACATTCTATGTACGATAGGAAATGTGTCTAAAATAGTAAGCATCATTTGAGGTGATATATATATATATATATATATATATATATATATATATATATATATATATATATATATATATATATATATATATATATATATATATATATATATATATATTTTATATATGTATGTGTGTGTGTATTGTAATCATTTTTTTTTATATTTACCTTTTATTTGTCAACTCACTTCTTGTAACTTTTCGATTTCAACTTTCCCATTTTCATTTGCTAATGACCCTGTCACTTATTATGCTGCGAGACGCATTTAATGCTGAATTT
Organism: Palaemon carinicauda; assembly: GCF_036898095.1. NCBI lineage: Eukaryota > Metazoa > Arthropoda > Malacostraca > Decapoda > Palaemonidae > Palaemon > Palaemon carinicauda. The sequence goes on along the minus strand of NC_090746.1, from coordinate 29,154,945 downwards.
CAGCAAAACCCCCCTCCTAACAATTTTAAGAATTAAAAGGGGGTTTACAGCTGGCGTACATCAAAGGTCATAATTCCATAAATAAAACAGTAACAAAATATAGGTGGCACTTCTTCAATTACGATGATGGAATTCCATCTAGGTTGGAATTTTCTCTCTGTTTTGGGGAATGTTATATATATATATATATATATATATATATATATATATATATATATATATATATATATATATATATATATACATATATATAGATTGTGTGTGTAATTAGTCCTATTATAAAAATTACATCAATGAAACGAACAACTGTTGTTAACACTACTTTAAGCCCAGTAATAGGATAATATGAAAATATGGACGGTGACTTGAGTACTTATTTTGAGGAATGCCTTAACCAGTCTCATCGTCATATATTTCATTCAAATCATCTCATGACATTTTTTAAATATCGGAATAAGACATTTATTATTTAAACTTACATTAACTAACGAGCTTCCGATGTTTCTGATAAAATCAAAATGAACGAAATGTCGTAATTCAGAAGCCCTGGAACTTTTTGTCATGTTTTCGACGTAAGGAAGTTATATTTTGTTGTAATAGTCCATTACTTTGTTATCTGAAGGACCTTTGTAGTATATTTTGTTAGCTTTACAAATAGATTTTTATTTATAGATGCTGGATAAAGAAAATGAGTCAGATGCTGGCATACTGTCTCAAATTTGTTCAGAAAAATGTATGAACATATAATGAGTGCCAGGAAAAACAGATAGTGGTCAACCATGGTCTTTTCTAAGACAACGTCGTAACTCAAGACAAATATGAACCTTCTAAATGTTACAAATACATTTACAACGGTTAAATTTTAAAAAATGCAAATCGAAATACGATTTTTTTTTCGTTGAATTTGTCTTTATTAACTTTTAGCAACGTCGAATGCTACCAATTACATTAAAAACACGCGCACACACATGTATATATATATGTGTATACAGACACACACACGTATATATATATATATATATATATATAGAGAGAGAGAGAGAGAGAGAGAGAGAGAGAGAGAGAGAGAGAGAGAATGAATTTGAAACTTTTTTTTTTTACAGAATAAGGAAATCATAAAAGCCAATTCCCTCATACAGACTACGAAATATAGAAAAAAAAAGTGCTTGATCCTTACCGGTTATCAATTTTGAGACGTTTTGCGAATTAAAAGCAACGACTGATAGCAAACTGACTTTTAACTGACGAATTCTCATCATGCTTATAGGCTTATGGATAGTATTGGCAGTGGAGAGGCCAGTTTCTTTACGATTAATGAATATGATGGTAATTTGCAATAACTGTGTTATACAACTACCAGATTTCCAGTTATCCTTTACATTACGCGCGCTGTGGTAAAACGACTGGATTTCTAGGTATAATTATGTGCGTTAAAGCTTAGTCTTCCTCAATCCTCCTTCGCGCTATATTCGGCCATAGTTACTGTTTGTCTTCTCTGTGTTACGTGAACTTTGACTGTTTGCGTTCCTGTCTACACCTAGACACGCACTCTCTCTCTCTCTCTCTCTCTCTCTCTCTCTCTCTCTCTCTCTCTCTCTCTCTCTCTCTCTCATTGCTTATGATGAATCTAACTATTCAAGCGAGATGTAATTAATTTTATCTTGAACATTTATCTTATCCAGTATTGAGAAGCACACACAATTAAACACACTGAATTTGTGTGCATAAATGCATTTACACAAATAAAAGGGATGAGATAGCTGTATTTTAATTTAAACTTCGACATTGAATGAACGAATGGCTCTAACAAGCCCTTTGGTTTATAGCATGTTGCTTTTCCAACTAGGGCAGTAGCTTAGCTAGTAATAATAATCACAATAATACTGTTCATGGTATGCAGACCACTTTGTTGCCATGGCAGGAATGATCAGATATTAGATCGTAACTCTGTCTTCCAAAACATTGACTTATCACACTATGGCCCGTGGTGCTTGCATCTGAATAAGATTTCTAGAGATTGGTAGTTGCTAAGGCTATGCAGCTCCCTTTAGGTGGACTACCCCTTCATTATAAATATTAATCAAGACAACTAAAGAATAATGAAGCTAATAGAGAGAGAGAGAGAGAGAGAGAGAGAGAGAGACTTGCAGTTACTTAATCCAAGCGATGATGATAATGATTATAACAAAAAGATTTGTATAATCAATAAAGAATAGAAATTGAAGAATCAAAACCGGTAACAGTCAATGCATATTTGAATTCTTGATAGATTGGAGTTTTCCCACAACTGTTCCTTTTCTTTCCAGGGGAGGGAGGCCCCTTATTACACCTTTTCAACTAAACACTCTTCCACTAGGCACTGGACTTTGTTCCCTACCAAACAAGGCTTAAAAGTTTGTACACCTTTGTACACCCAAGGGCGGACCGGAACTAAGAGGCCGTACACAAGGTAACCGAATTCCGCCCTTTAGCCAAAGTTTTGCGACCGGGCACAGTTCATTTTTATGTCAAGAGGGAACTTTGATAATACATACGCATCAATTCGTATTTTGCATATCTCAACTGTCATTCTTCCACAACACAGTGGTTCATGAAATCTGTTTATTTCTCCAGTATTTTACATAATCTTTACAATATGTTTTCCAATTTGGATAATGCTAAAGTTTAAATATATTCTTTTACACGCTTGTAATATTCATTATATCTTATTTTAATCATAGCTATAAACAAAATTTTACTTTTGCACATTGTTTTCCACGTTGGTCTACTTTTTGTATCATTTAATTTTACTATATATTTTCATATTTGATTTATTGATCCTGGGCAGGATATATATATATATATATATATATATATATATATATATATATATATATATGTGTATATATATATATATATATATATATATATGTATATATATCTATATATATGTATATATATATATATATATATATATATATATATATATATATATATATATATATATATATATATATATATATATATATACACACACATGATTATATATGGCCCCCTAAATCTAAATGAAGTCACTGGCAGCACGGTAACGGATTGGGTTTAAGGCGATGGACAAAATATCTCTTAGGCTTTTACTCCTGATGCCTGGCGGTTGATCTTACTGGAATATGTATAGACCGGCAGGAGTCACTAGCCTTAGTTAGATAGGAACTGCGGATCACAAGTAACCGGCTTTCCTTTGATGAATCTAGCCAATGAGTCCTCTATGGACTTAGTCAGTCAATGGAAAGAGAAGATGATAGAATGGCCCCCAGCCCCAGTCGTAGCGAGCTGCCAATACTCTCCCGATTTATAAAATGCTAAAGAAAAATTGAAAATTGGTAATTGGAATGTTAGAACCATGAATCAGATTGGGAAGTTACAGCAAGTGGAGAGTGAATTTATGAAACACAGTTTGGATACCTTGGGCCCAAGTGAAATACGTTGTAAGGGGATTGGTAAGGAAACTTTGGACTAAGGCAATATATATATCTACTCAGGAATAACAGATGGAGTTGGAATAGAAAGGGTAAGAATGATGATGACACGAAGGGCAGAAAAGGGATTAACTGAGTGGAAAGCTGTGAATAGTAGATTGTTACTCGCAAAGTTCAAATCAAAGCAGTGCAATATGAGTATTATAGTTTTATATGCACCAACAAATTATTCCCCTGAAGTAAGGAAAGATGAATACAATGAAGAACTGCAGTGTAACAGATGAGATCCCAAAGAGAGATATGAAAATTATGACTGATGACTTCAATGCTAAAGTTAGAAGGAATAATTAATCAAGGGATAAAGAATGTGATGGGTGTCGAGGTTCTTGGCGAGGCTGTAAATGAAAATAGAGCATATTTCATAAGCTTCTGTTCAGCAATCAATCTTGTCAATGGAGGTACTCTTTTTTCAGCACAAGGACATCCACAAATATACATGGATTTCACCATCTGGCAGTTACAAAAATCAAATAGATCACATAGCCATTAATGAAGAGAGAAGGGGGACTCAGAGAAATGTAAGAAGCTATAGAGGTGCAGATATTGGTAGTGATCAACAGCTTCTCATTGCCACACTGAAATTAAAACTGAAAGCACCTAACAAAAAGGTAGATAGAATACATAGGATACAACTAAGCTTCTAGAAGAAGAGTGCAGAGAAACATTTGCAATTGAATGTAGGAATCGATTTGCAGTCTTGGAGACTTTAAGAGACGAAGAGTATACAATCAATAAAAAATGGTATGATATTAAGAACATTATATCAGTCATTTGGTAGTGAAGTCTTGGGACACGCAGTTACAAGGAGAAAGCCATGGATATCAAATGATATGTGGGATACTAAAAAAAAAGGAGACAACGACAGAAAATAATTGTTGAAAGTTTTCGAGGAAGAATTGAAAATTACAAGTTAGAGCAAGATAAGTATTCCAGTATTGATAGTGAAGTCAAAAGAAAAGCCAGGTATGACTGGAGAGAATATTTAGACAGTAAAGCAGATGAGGCTGACAAAGTTATGAATTCAGGAAGTGGCTATGGTGTAAGAATCGCTCGTAGAATCATTAATGAAATATCTACGGAAGCAAAGAAGCATTTACTCATAAAAAAAAGAGAGATGGATCTGTTATAATAACAGAAGATGAAGAAACACGTTTGATGGAACACTTTAGTGAGGTTATGAATAGGAGATACGAAGGGAATAATTTGATTGATATAATGTACCTGAAGCTGATGAAGACCTTGATGTGCCCATGAATAAATTCAGTGTGCTTGAAGTCAAAGCTATCATTAAAAAAACTCAAGAGAGGGAAAGCCCCTGGATGCGATGGAATAACTGCCGAGATGATACTGGCTGAAAATTAAGTGACCCTCAGAATACTTACAAGATTATTTGGTAGAATGTGGCATGAAGAGGCAAAACCTAATGAATGTGAGTTAGGAGTGTTGGTGAAAATTACAAAAACAAAAAGGTGACCTGATTGATTGCCATAATTACAGAGGCATAACACTTACGTCAGTTGTTATAAAAATATAGAGTATGCTTATTCTAAAGAGACTGGAGAGAAATATTGATGAAAAGCTAAGAGATGAACAAGCAGGATTTCGAAAAGGAAGAAGTTGCACTGACCAAATTTTCATTTTAAGACATGTTGTACATCAATGCGTAGAATATAGAAATCCAATTTTGATGACATTTGTGGACTATGAGAAAGCCTTTGACAGTGTGCACCAGCCAATTTTGTGGAGAGTCCTGCATTATTATGGAATTCCTCTTATATATGTGAATTTAATTTAATCTGTTAATAACCATAGTAAGTGCAAAGTTAATGTTCATGGAATCCTATCAAATGAATTTCCAGTGAACAGCGGAGTACTCCAAGGGAATGTGTTGTCACCTATGCTGTTTATCCTCCTCATCGATTTTGTAATGTACAGAACAGTCAGAGATGGTGGAGAAGGATTGGACTGGATTGGTGATAGGATATTAGCATGCCTAGAGTATGCTGATGATCACAGGAAGTTGGCCTCAAGATAAAAAGAAGAAAGACAGATGTTGAGAACGGAGTAAGATGAAATATCATTGGAAGGAGAAAGTATTAATGAGATAGAATCATTTAAATACAGGGTGTTTAGAATTAGAGGTTAGTGAAAGATTGAAAAAAGGAAATCAGACAATGGCTAGATTAAGTAAAATTTGGGAATCAAAACGCCTGAAACTACATATAAAAATCAGACTATACATCAGTTTAGTGAGATCGGTGTTACTATATGGACATGAGCCATGGCATGACAATGAAACTATCTCCAATAGATTTAGTAGATTTGAGAACAAACCTCTCAGAAGGATATTGTGAGTCAAATGATAGGACAAGATTAAAAATAAAACTATAAGAGATTACTCAATTGCCATATGTGAATGAGATCATGATCAGGGGTAGATTGAGATGATTTGGGCATGCTTTTCGCACTAGTCAAGAGAGATTAGTTCACCAAACGTTCAGCCTGGCTCCACAAGGCACTAGAAGAATTGGATGACCAAGGCCTATATGACCGAGGATTATGCAGCGTGCAATAGGAGATGAGGAATGAAGTACAGTATTGAATTAAAAGCTCAAGATAGAGACGACTGGCGAAATCTAACTGAGGCCCTTTCCGTCAATAGGCGTAGGAGGAGATGATGATGATGATGATGATCATCATCATCATCATATATATATATATATATATATATATATATATATATATATATATATATATGAACAAGAATCATTTGAATTTATAATTTCCAAATTGACAAATCAGACAGTAGTTTGGCTTCTGTGTTTGGCTTACCAAGACCATAAAAAAGGTGTTCCTAGCGGTGGCTATAAGATTCGCAAATAGGTTCATAAAGTAGGAAATCCTTGCATCATATAACAATTTCTTTTGTATACCATTAGACTCGGTTCAGACAGCGCCATAGCCGTGTCCAATGGCCCTCCGTTTCTAATGTATGTCATGGTTCAGACATATTTTTATTATTCTGACACTAGGCCTACTAATCACGCATTTTATATTGACAACTTTCATTACAAAACAGAAAGTTATAGATCCTATATTTCGGTTTGGCCTCAGTACCCTTTGAAGTGCAAGGGGCCTTGCAGGAGACAGCACTGAATCAGGGATTCCTGGAAAGCAGTCATCTCCGCCACTGTCGAGTCGCCTGCACATGACTCCTCGGTTTACTTTGATCCTCTAAACTTTTTTTTCCGTTTTTAAGATTGTTACTTTGAAATATGCATTACCTACCGTAAATGATCCAGTGTTATCAAGCAAATTAACGATTTCATTGACATACTGATTGTATTTACTTCTTTACAAATAGATAACAAATTGTAATTGTTGCATAGGTTGAGAAGTGAACTGTTCATTTCGCAGTACACATATGTGTGGGTATTGTATTGGTCATGGGTACAGCAATCACTTCTCATTTGATGCAGACAACGAAGGAGATGTAGATGGTTTTGCAGAGAATATAGAGAAATTGACAATGCAGATTCTCAACCGTCACAGAAAAAGCAATCATGAAACTGGTCTTAATTTTTACAAAATTAATGCATAGTTCCTTGTGGTTGTATCGAATAATTCTTAAAGATCAATCTATTTTTGTTTTTAAAGCGTCTATCTGCTTGTCAACAAACTTGGATTCTAATCTGGATATATATTGATTTTTTCCATAAAACGATGTTTCGTTGAATGTAACATTCTTCCGGCCTTCATATTAGTTGTAGTGTATAATTCATAAAGCTATATCAATTTTTGTTTATATAATATCTAAGTGTTTGTCTATAACTTTAAATGCAATGTACATACACATTTCATTCTTATTTTCATAAAATGATGTTTCGTTCTAGTGCAACTTCAAAAGGAATATCCACTTGGCTATACTTTCCCTACGTTACTTGTGCTTATGAAACCTAAAAAAAAATTTTCAATTAATTATAATGTCATATACATGTCATCTGTAAATGTGTTTATAAGCAATATGTAGACTAGTATACTATATACTGCATTAGGAAAATAGCTGAACGAAGAACCAAATATATTCTAACGTGGATAAGTCAGTACTGATATGTCCTAGTGAAGTAATTTTGGTATCATTCGAACAAAAATATTTTACAGGTTTATTTCTGACAAAAATTTGATAAACTTGTTAATTTTCGTAAAACGGATGGGAATATTCCTCTTAGTGTCGATGAAAAAAATTTATTCTTTGAATAAAGGCCCATAATGAGTACTGTAAAATTTAAGGGAATAGCTTTTACAAGTAACTTACAATAAAAAATGTGGCGTATCTGAGTACTATATCTAAATTCAACCCTTCAAAAGAAATAAATTTAAAGATTATAAGATGGCAGACATATTGTGACATAAATCGAAAACCATTCATGGGATTTTTTACGACTTTCCAAATGAAGACACCACAAGTCACTTCTACATGTCCCTAAAGTTTCAGTTTGTCAAAATATCTAATTATATCTACAATGTAGATAGTTTTCCATTCAGGAGTGAATAATAATAATAATAATAATAATAATAATAATAATAATAATAATAATAATAATAATAATAATGTCATTATTACTATTATCAATACTTCCTACAGCGCAAAAATTTCGGAAGACACAATTCTTTCAATTAGGGAAGTGGCAGTTTACATCTTACTCGTTTGAAAAAGAAACAGCAATTACACATGCTGTTGTTTCGTATTGCTCCATCGGCAGTTAACAAAGTCACAGGGCAGTTGCATTTAGACCGTGATCTAGTACACAATTTCAGATCAGAAGAAGACTAAAAAGGCTATCTTAAACCTTACGATTACCCTGGTAAATTAAGTCAAAATGTGAGTAGGGAATGGCATTAGCAATCGTATTCCTTATGCATCTATTGCTTAGAGCGTTTACTCCAGGATATACTTCCTTTAATAATAATAATAATAATAATAATAATAATAATAGTACATTGGGTTTGTGTATTATATTCAAGTAGCGTACCCGAGCCATCAAAAATGATGGCGAGAAATTTAGGTATGAACGCAAACGTACGCACACAGAGAATCTACCCTTCCTACCCCCTTCCCGCTTTTCCTAACTATAACCCGCTTGTTCGGCAATTTATGGCAGAGCGCGGTTTCCGAGAGTACCTCTCCGGGTATTCCCTCTCACCAGGGTATGACTATTTTCGCTCCCCCCTGAGCGTGACAATTAAGTTATATATATATATATATATATATATATATATATATATATATATATATATATATATATATATATATTAATTACCATGCTCAGGGGGGGAGCGAAAATAGCCATACATGTCTAACGTGTGATTATACGCAAACACAAACATATATATAAACATATATATATATATATATATATATATATATATATATATATATATATATATATATATATATATTAGTGCCAGATACTTGCTCTTTATTATATACGGGAGATTACCAATCATTTGATGATTTTCCTGTGTCGGGGACACATCATTATGATGCTCTCACTAAGGGTAAATTAATTATCTGGCCTTATGGTCGGGTTATTACTTTCTTGATTGGTTAGATTCCACATACTTTTATACATAACCTATATCTGTTCTTACAAGAGAGCAGAAAGGGCACTTCGTTCATGGTGTTGCTCTTGAATGTGCGGCAATAATTCCCTTGGAGAAAACATTCTAACGTATCACAGTCAATAATAATAATAATAATAATAATAATAATAATAATAATAATAATAACAACAAGACCTACCCAATTTCCTTGGTTACTGCCTTACGTATGTTTTATATGATCAAAATACTCTAAAAAAAAAACTTTCGTTAGATTAAATACAAAGAGCAATTTGATAAAAAAATTAAAGCTATTAATTAATAAACCATCGGCAGAATATAGCATTAATCACTTCCCATTTGATCAAGTAGATATATGATTAAGTGTGGTTGTTTTGGGGCATAATTTCAGCCTTTAATTTAGAGACGTTTTTCAAAGAGATGCCGAAAGGGTAATACTGGTAAAGAACAAATTATTCAACACCTGACACATGTTCCCAGTCGTCAAGAATAAGCATTCAACATTCTTGATTTTCTTTACATTTTTC